>NC_083548.1:631706-947559 GCF_018135715.1 Danaus plexippus | reverse complement strand
TTGTTTGAAACAATTTTTATAAAAAAATATTTTTAGTTAATGATATTAAAGTATAACTTTTTGCCCGCGACCTCGTCCATATGGAATTTAGAATGGTGTTTGGTGAGAACTGAATAGTTGTGCTTAGGAATTTATAAAAGTAGTAGCGAAACGAGAGCGCCATCTATCTATCTTTTATTTGATATAACTCTTAGATAACAATTATGTTATGATAAATTACACCTTTAGTTTTTATCGTGAATGCGATATATTTTAGTTAAATTTAATGAAAATCTATTCAGTAGCGAGTCCTTACATTTATATGTACATACGTCAAAACAAAAAGATTTTTCTCTTGTAGAACGGGAGTGATATAAATGGTTCCAAGCGGAACAAAGCCGTTCGAACCGTTGAAAGTTAAGGGCACTCAGGGAAGGTTAATTGCTGGAATAAAGAGATAAAAATTAAGGATGTTAGATCTTCTTTGAGTTCTCCTCCAAGATTGAATTCGCAACTCAAATACTCGCTCCCCGTGATGCTCGGGACGCTTCTATTTATACAGAGGTAATGTGATTCCGCTTAACAGTATCTACGTATTATTTAATCGACTTTAAAACTTTATTAATTAATATTTATGAATTGAATAACGACTGATGAATATTTTAGCATAACTTTCTTAAATGATTTGGAATCGGAACATCCGAGTGTGATCCGAGCGGTATAGCCATACATCGACCCTTGTTTGAGTATCAGGGCATCAAAATATATTAATTGTAATTAACAACATTGAGTTGCTTATTAATTAAACAACAAACAATATAATATTTGGTGATGTCTGACGTCGGGATATCAAAGCTTAAATATTTCCTCCCGCAACTAGTTAGCGTGGTAGGGTGGTGTCGCTGCGGGGCGTTTGTGGTACAGGGGACGGGTGTGATAAACACGACGTGATATAGTATAAATGTGTGTTTTGTGATGAATGTTTGTTTCTTTGTTCTGTGATATCTCTTAAATAGATTTTCATTAACATTAGACTGGTAGGGTTTTTTTATTACATTAATTTGAAACGTTACTTGAGGATAAGTTTTTCTGTTAATACATGTTAATATACGGGTAACGCTCCAGGTCGTATCTTGGACAGCGTCTGTTCGCTCGTTTAATCCCTCATGTATTGTTGGAGCGGGATCCTCATTATGTAATTAGTCGATAGCCGCTTTGTAAGTTACAACAGATACAACTAACATTATTAGCAGCAAAATAAAATCACACCAGATGAGTATGTTTATTTGATTATTTACGACAATTTAGTCGAAAGAGATAAACAAGATCTGATTATAATTTAATATATATATAGGACAGCAGCGTCTTGTAAAGCTTGTGTGGACCAAGGTTTTATTTAGCAGTCAACAATATAGTATACAGATACAACCGATTTAAGGTGCACCGGGTATGAAAGTTGACTATATTTCCATTGTATGGGACTCGGAAAGGTTCGTTTCCCGCCGTGGCGCCTGAATCCCGTGCATCATAATTGTGAGCATTAATTAAAACGGCTCCAATATCCTGGTGAAGATTAATTGTACCATCGATCGCATCACCCGGCGGCCGTCCAATGACAACCATACATCATGTCCCGTGGTTGTCAGCTCATGGATGGAAGCTCTTTATCAATTTACCACCACGGCGAGATCCAGCACCAATTTTATTTAATGAGCTTAATTCCGACCCAACGTCGAAGCTGTTCGCTGAATTCGTACATGTCTGGATGTTAATTCAAACGAAAACTATGTTGTTTTAATGCCATATGAAATAATATTTTCAAAAAGCCTAGACCTTCGACGTGATCCTAAAATATCGCTGTAAATAAGCTGCTTGCCGATATTATAGGACATAAATCATGGCCGCTGTGTGTCGCAGATTAAAACGGAAGTATCGACGGTTAATATTGTATATATGTAGATATGGAAACTCATTGAGAAATAAATAGTACTGGTGTCGGTTCGTATGAGGAGCGTTGTCACTGGGGACGTAGGCCTTAGTTTACGAGATATTTTTGACTTCATCACTCTAAAAACGTTCATTGTCAACTATGCTGGAACTTCTGATTTTTAATGTATTTTCGTAGTGTTATATAAATTGCCTCATCCATGTAATTGCGACGTGTTCTTAATTTATTAATGCCTTCTACGACAAATGACAGTTAGTGAGGTACACCCGACCTCACCCCTATTAGTGAACGACCTCTGAACTCGTGCCGATTGCGTTTGCGGCTTTCAAGTATTACGCTAGCTCACCTCTGGTATTATTTGAGTCGTGCTTGTATAGAATTCTAGTAATTGGCAAAGTAATTCTATTAAGCAATCCATTATATTAAAGGAAACTTCACCCGGCCCTGGCTGTGGTAATTTTTAATCCTCGTGATATATTCGTAGCGGAAGTTCAGATAACTTGACCCTAAATCATCCCGCGGCGCCGGAACGGAACCCTTGCCACGAAATTATATGAATTATCTCCGCAACTTTTTAAAAACGTCAGAAGACGGTTTCTAAATCTCTCCGAGCCTGGCGGCGTCTGGAGTAAGGACCGGATGTATTCTGTTCGAGAATCGTAAGTATCGTATCTATGAATACTGAAGACTTTCCTTTCAGACTTTAATAATAAAAGAAAAATACCAAAACACACGTATCATGGAACACTTATAATAATTTAAAGCGCAATTGTTGCTGCGGATGTTCAGCGGCAAACGGAACGCGGGTAGCTTTCACGGGGAGTGAAATTTTATAAAAAAAACACAGAAGCTCGCGTGAGGCGCTTTATTACTTGCGTTCAACAGAATGAAATCCCGCGGGGGGCGGTGAGGAGAAACATCGCTATATAAAACAGTGAACTAGCTGAATTTAACAATACAAACATCGAAGTAGACTCGACGCGGCCCGGGAGATGATTGTATTACGACCATTCAGTAAGAAAGAGCTCGGAAGGAATGAGAGGAAAAATATTACGTTTATACTCTGAGGGCGGCGCAACGCTTCCGCGACGAACTCCATGTAACTAATTATAACTTTCAACTGAATCCTAGTTCGGAATAATTTAACACGACCGACGGATTATATGGACATTTTTTTTCTTAACTCGATTAATATATTTATCTGTATTCTATGTTTACGAGTATATTTCCAATGCAGGTATCTCAGTTCACTTCACTAGACTGTAAATGGCATTCGATTTAAACGTCACAGCAGATGCAACCGAAAAATAGGTCGACTACAGGACGAGTGGCGTGCGACGGGGGAGGGGGGGGGGGTGTGTGACGTCACCAGGACATAGTGTTGAGTGATCTCAAACATTGATATCTGAATTAACTATTGACGTATCGTTCAGTGAGGTATGAAGGAGTTTCTAATATAATGTGAACAAGATCATCATTCGTTATATATTACGGCAAACGTATGTTTGTCCGCGACTCTCCAGCCGCTGGCGCCTCAGCTTTAATTCGGTGTGTTGTCAATGAATACATACATACAACATACGTAATATTTTGCATACATTCTAAAATAATTCTCGCTTTATCTAGTTATATGTTATAACTGCCAATAAGTCTCTACAAGTGAATCTTCTAAATTCTTATGCTGTCTGCTGTTGACATGCAGGTGTATGTCTATCCTATTCGAGGACTCACCTCAGTAGCTTGATGTCCCATAAGGCTAGAACTTCTGGGGGCCTTGAGCCGCACAGGGCCAGCCTCGGCCCGCAGGCGTGTAGCCTCACTGGACCTGGCTTCACTGACGGAGAAGATATAATCACCGCCGCGAACTCCTTACTGCTGCCCAGGTTATGTTGTACCTGGATTGGTTATACGAATCATTGATTTAGCACTAAATACAACGAACTCATCAGAGAAAAATATTTTTCATATTCTGCTCACGAATATAGGTATATATATATTTTTTGCCTCACTAACGTATTGTTTTTAAATTTATTATACATTTTGCACATCAATGTAATAAGCTATTTCACATTAACAACATCGGTTTCATACAATCGCGAGTTTTCTTAAGTTCATTTATAATCTATAGTTTATTTAAACAGTTTCAAAAGACTGGTCTGTTATATAATAACTTCGTATACCTTAACTCTCCACTGCATCAGCATCTCCCTGGTGTCGAAGGCCAGCACCGGCACCACGTCCTCGCAGAGTATGGCCAGCGTGTTAGACTCCTTGTCCAGGGTGAAGCCGGACTCGAAGCCCAAGTACTGCTGGAGGGACAGCGAGGCCTTTGTCTGTCCGCTCTTTTGACGCTCCTTCAGATCCTTGTACAGCTGAAGGTGCACACAATCTGGTGGGATTTACGAAACGTCAAAAATGTACACCTAAATTAACAGTTAGTTTCGTGTTATATTTATAATTGCAAGAGTTTACGAACTCGTGAAGATATCAAGATATATAATAACATAAAAAAACAACTATATATATATATATATATTTTAGAGAAAATTTATTAAAACTATTCAGTTTTCATAGCGGCTGTGTAATGACAACTTTGTTACACGAACCTTCCTTTAATGAGGCGCGCTAATGATCCCCAGCGTTCAACTTAACGATATTACAAAAATAGAAAAACAAACTTGCAATTATTTTCTGCGTCGCAACAAGTGTATTAAATTTAATACTGTGAAGGTAATTTTAATTATTTGTGTAATATAATCACTGTTGAGCGGCTGTCAAATAGCTTGTTAATCTGTTCCAATGAATTCGATAGAGGGAGTATCGGGATGTAGTCCGCGGCGAGCGCGGGCGGACACAAAGGACCAAATAGAAATTACATTCGAAATTCAAACACGTTGATTAGATCTGAACACAGACAAGTCACGTCGCGCCAATTAGAAAACGGCTCGGAATTAATTCGAAAATGGAACGCTCGATTTTGATGTAGTGGACGTCATGTGTCTCTGGTATTTTAAAACTATACAACATTCGACTCTAATGCAGTATTAAAAGAGTCGAAATTGTTTTAACAACTAGTACACTAAGTGTAAGATAATGGATAGAAAACAGAAGGTCCTTAACGTTATTCACATTGAACCTTCCTCAAGAGGAGATTCGGTGTGAATTTAAATAAAAAAAAATGTTCTGGTGACGTCTTTAGAGTTCAGAGGAACATAACCAAGGACAACTTTTCTAACATACTACGACCGGTTGTTTTATTATTTCTTTTTTGTAATTATATTATACATTAAACGCGTTCGAACTAATTAGTGAGAGCAATTCAGTTAGGTTCAAGACGCGCTTCAAAATGACGTTTCTTAACGGAGGGGCTTGGAATCTTAAAATTTGGCAATTTATCAAAAACGGAAAAAATGTCGAGCGCTGGAAATGAGATGTTAAATGGGAGTTGGGAATTCTTTTGATTTATTTATTTTTAATTTAAATATTTTTTTTATTGAATGCATTCTAAGTGTAAAACATTTCCATGTAACCTGTGTGTTATGATCCCGAGGGATGTTCTTCGTTGTTAATATTTCATGTCGTATTGTAATGTAAATGCAGCCTCCACTATAAATCACTTGATAGCAAAATTAATTATCTATAAATAGATTTTAATTTGTAACCATTTCAAATTTATAGATTTTTACACGACTTAAATAGCAGATTCTGTATCCTTTGTTGTGTGTTAATTTCGGATTGTTGCAAAAATTATTATTAACACAAATAGTACGCTTAGCACAAGTTTGTATTGTCATGATACGGAGAATTTCTCGTTTCTAATTCCATAACCTACCTTAAAGTGCGACCATTTACGAAGCTGTTGACGCTCCGTATTGTGTGATGATGCTGACTTGTACTAAGCATACTGTCTCAGTTTTTTGTTTAATTTTAGTTATATATATATTCAACAATTAAAGAGAATTTAATCAATACAATTATTAATTTCATGAATTCAACTAGGTTTTTCTCGAATATATTTTAATATATATTTACGACTTTTTATAGATTTCTTATACAAGTTGAATCAATAGTAAAAAACTCATAACATGTATGGAATTATTTTGTGGGTTCGAATAAATCATGAAGGACACGGGGAGTCCCCGGATCTCGGCACGTGTAACGTTCTGTGTGTATCTGATCGTCTGTCCATTACACTATAACATATGAAATATTTATTATCATATATTCCCAAACGTTATATTAATATGCAGCAAAGAACGTGACACAAGTATTTATAAATGAATAAAATGTATATTTGCTAAACACATTTTGGTGAAGCTTTCCAAGTCGGGAGTATTTTTATTAGATCTGTAAGCGTCCAACAGTTATCTGTGTTAACCTGTTACGACGTTTCTAGTATGACATTGATAATCAAATATACGTTGTTTGTAACATATATATTTATATGTTAAGAGTAATTGCTAAAGTTTTCATATTTGACTTAATACGAAGAGTGTTAAGTATATCGTTCATTCGCATATAATAGTATCGACGTAGCTTCATTCATGAAGAACTGGTAACTCTGATTGTAGTGTGATGAAAATACTTGGAGTAAGGACACTGAATTATATAAAATAAAACTAGTAACGTTGAACTTCCGTTTTAGAGTATTTTAATGAAGTTGCTGAACCAGGGTAAACATATTTTGTACGTAATGTAAACTGTCTATTGAACTTAATACAAGGGTGTTATCGTCTACGCTGTAACTGTGAATGCACGAACTGTTCGTGTATATTATAAAGTAGAGTTTCATTAACTAAAACGTTCTGCTCTGTTACTTAAAAACTTTAAATTGACGTAAAGAACGAAAGACTAATTGGTTGGAGTGTACTTATTATAAAATACAAGCTGTACCAACGACTTCGTCTGTAGAACAGTAGATTTTTAACTACTTATCTATAATGGGACGAAACCTCTCATAAATATTACTAAAATTAACGGCACGTGAAGACATTAGCTACCAGTGAAAGTTCTTTCAAAATCTGCCCAGCCGTTACAGAGATTAGTCGAAACAGACAAAAATTACATCTTATTTTAATTACATACGATAAAATTTAGTAGAAAATAGTTTATTTTCATAGTACAAACAGACACTCCATTAGTTAATGTTTATATGTAAATAATTTTGTATCAATCATATTAAAACGGATTTTTAAACGCAATCAATACCAATTTATATGTAGAGGCTTGTTTATCGATTGAATACCTAAATGTAGTTTTACATTTAATATCAATGAATGTAATGTTAAATGTACGTTTCATTTATTATATTTAATGAAGTCGCCGAACTTATAATTTTTTTCTATGTATGAATTTTTGTTTATATAATATTCTAAAAATCATTTTTTTTAATACAATTTCTATCAGAATATAAACTAAATAAGAAATGTTATTATTTAATATATAATATTCAGTATTGATCTACGGAGAGCCCATACAACATAATATTGGCGTGTCTGTCCGTTTGTAACTCTCTCCAGACTCCGCGTCTCAGCACGTACGTAAAACGTGACATTTTTGTGAATGCTCTCAAACGCCTTCATATTAACCTGTCCATTGAATCGGTACACTACATATATACCGACATCAGTGTCAATAGATATATAATTAACATTATTGAAAATAATATTCATAGCTTAGACAATATTCGAGGTTTTCTTAATTAAAACGACAATTGTTTGTATCGCTTCATACTACCTTACTATAATGAGATTTAAGACTTGCGAGTATTCACTTAAATGAAACTATTATTTTCCGGATTACTACGCGTTTTTTATTATTTTTAAAAACTAAACACTTCCGATGTTTCGGTAACTTTGCAGTAACCGTGATTACATCACATCTCGTCTGCCCGTGATATATAAAATACTATTCAAAAGATATGGCATAATTTATTTGTTTTATTTATTTAAAAATAAAAATATGAGTAAAAGGAGATCATTTTAGAAAATAAAAATTTTACACACTTTATTTGTATATATGAAAAGTTATTTGAAATTTACGAGATAAGACATTCCCAGTACAATAAAACTGCTGCAATTGTGTCGTTAGCGTATCGGTAAACTCTTAAGTCTGAATAACTCTTACAATACTATAAATTCCTATGCATAGTAATAATGATATTTGATCCCAAACATATAGGACATTAATAAAACACTCGCTAAATATGTTCTGATACCGTTCTCATATAAAATTTATCGTTTAACTAAGCATTAAGTACAAAGTGTGAGCGTCGTCCTTCGTTACGTACTAAGTGTGGCTGAATTAACAATGAGATCTGATGTGTCTACGACATAGGACCATGATCCTTATCGCCATAACAATAAGAACGTATTTAACATTCACTGGATAGTCGACTGAATATTCCCTCTTTGTTTTTCCGAGGATCATATTTAAATATTTTTGAAAAAAGGTTTTAATATTGATAGAAAATCTAATATTATATTTGTTCTAGCTAAAGAGAAACTATGTATGTAATAAACAAGAGAAACATATTTTTTTATACTTAGTGTCGAAATTAATTTTTACGAAAATGAAAGATTTTGATTACAGATAAATGCTAAAGTCATGAAATATGTCTTTTGATTAACTACTGTTAATAAATGGTTCAAAACCAACCTTTAATAATTTTCACGGAAAATTATACACATTGATTTATTTTATATGGTTTTTGTGTATTAAATTTTATGTGGAAATAGTTCTCCGAGCGCCCTCTATTGTCACATAAGCGCCAACTTCATGGGAACTCATCATTACTGCAATAAACTGGCAATGTACACAACGTGACAGATATATCAACATTATTATAGAGAGTTTGATTGAGATTAAGATTTGAAGGGATGTTGAAACGTTTTGGAAGTATACGAACGTTCAGAGGTTTGATTAAATAAAAAATTATTGACACGACTTAAGTGAAAGTCTTTGAAAATGATAATAACAATAGTTTAAAAGGAAGGAAGTGAGAAGGAACACGTCGTAAATATAGGTGATGGACGCAGGATAAAAAGGCAGTATCACACAAATAAAGGAAATATTAATATTACGGTCTCGCCTAGTCTCTAAAAACCCCTGACTTTATTCGTACGTTATGTCCAGCGGTAATGCGACATGCGATAGACAGATAAATAAGGGTGATGTTATAAAAGCTTGTATTAAAAAACTACAGTCAGCTCAGTATTTAAAAGAAATTGGTAAATAAAACTTTTTGAATCAAACCGTTTAAGGAATTGCAGTTTCAATAAAAAAAATGAAAAATTATAAATTTTTCGGGAAAAGAAAAATGAGAGAAAGAAATTTCTGATTCATATAAGAATACAACGAATAGTTCGGGTGTTTATAAAATGTTATAACACAAAAGCAATGTATTATTCCCTTTTGGAATCAAATCTACCTGAGAGCAAATTTAATAACACGCTATCAGAAAAGCCGGTAATACGAAGCGAGAAACACAAAGGCGTTTGAGAACTCCCTGCGAGATGTATGGGGTAACGCGGGGGTAACGCGGGGGTAACGCGGGGGTAACGAAAACAAATATCCAATGATCCCGAGTTTACTTTGACCTGCTAATTTATTTCGACACTGTTTTTTCTCTTCATTAAAATAAAATATATTCATTAATAAAAATTATACTTATTTTGATAGATATTTGTAAAAAAACAAAAAGTTTTTAAGAACAGCGCAGCTTTAACTTAACGCCCTACCCTTAAACGTGTTAGCCTAACTAAACCGTTTACAAACATAGTATTTAAATTGATTCTAAACTTTACCACAAGAAGAATAAAAAGGACTACAATACTGTAACATCTGTGCAATACAAAAAATATGTTCATTCGTAAATATATGGAAATCATTTTAATTTCTTTATAGACATCGTAAAACGATACAAGGATGCCATTACTGAGTTACTGAGCTAATGACTCCCAGATCAACATCGTTACTGACATGCGGCTTCGTTAAATATATGACACTGTTTACTAATAACACGCGAGTGACAAACAAACCGATAGAAACGGTGTCGTCTCGTTAACGTGACGCGGCCGTGACGTGACACACGTGTCGTGGAAAAACACCTTCCTCACATAGCATAATGGTGTCGATATGTAAAACATTTCTTATCCATATTTTTTCCGAAACAAATTCAAGTTATTCGTGAGAGCATTAGGTCCGTAAACTTTTAACAAGTATAACTTTCTGTTACGTTCGCATAAAGGTAGCTTTTTACACGAAACTGTCGATTGATTTTTTTTATATTTTTTTATCTTTTATTCCGCCATAATACAAAGGGAGTGACGTCACACGCTGTAGATAAATAAAAACTGACATAGAGAATATAAAATGTGAAATGTAGAACACGATTGATTATTTGGAAGAGCAACTGCGATCCCTTATCCCGGAGATTCTAGATTCAAAGCGTGCTCGTGTCAACGAAATTTTCACTTTATATATTGCATTTGAATATGATTTAAAGTTCAAATTGCTTTAAAGTAAAAATCATTATAATGTAAGGTGTAGTTACTGTGTATTGATGTCTGTATGAGATGTTTATTACAGCTGAATCAGATATTCTCTCAACAAACTACAAGCGTTTTATGATGTGGATTACATTGTATATAAGCGTATAGTGTTTATTCAGCGGCCATAAATACGTACATAAAACAAGATATCTTTATTATTATGAAATACGGAAATATTCATAAAAATAAAAATTGCTTCTCATTTCGTTGGTCTATAGAACTAATTAAAACGCATTTTATATGAATATGTAAAAGAAGCTATTGTTGCTTTATAGTGGACAATATTACGGTGCGATTCTACGGTGACCGTAAAGGTTACTCACTGTGTATGTTACTGCATGACTCATTTCAACCGACGCGACGACGGTTTAAATCAAATTTAATAAAACACGTTGAAACTGTCAGTATCTAAGTAGACGATGAGAACTAGTACTAAAGTTGATATGCTTTACAATATCAAACGAATCAGCTGTAACAAGCTAGATTAATATTAATATATTATAATGTGGATGATAAGTTAACATCAATGTAATATGTCTGTTTGTTCTGTACTCGTTTAATGTACATAATATTTGAACGAATTATCTTAAGTAAATGACGCCACGACTTAGCCAAACGGAACGTGATTTTACGAGTCCGTTACGAGAACGTTTTTGTAAATTACATATTTTATTAAAGAAAAATAACATTTGTAACATATAAAATGTATAATGTTATTGTTAGATTTTAATTTAATGAAATAATTTATATGTTTTATATTAAAATGAAGCACCAAGTTATTTTATATAGCCACTCCCGGCGGGTTCGCTTGCCTCGAATTAGAGGCTCTATCTCCGTAGAGGAAGTGAGCCTGTTGTGTACCATAAATCACAACCGGCTATAAATCGTTCTTCCATCGACTGACACTATGGTGCTCATAAAAAATGACATATTACCTTATATTAGACAAGAGAGATATAAAGAGGTGTACTGATAATCAATTATGCAAATAAGGCAGATTGTTCTACATATGATTAGGTATAAAAGAATTAAGTGATGTCATAATATTATTTTATTTTCAGATGACTTGTATATTAAATCATCATTATTAAAAGCGTAATCATTTCAAAGTCCTGACACATCTGGAACACAGCCTCTTAAACAACTGAGATATATTCGATTAGTTCAGTTTAGGAGTTAGGGATGCATTCAACACGAGCAAACAGACAATTAGAATAGCAATATAGCCTTGAAGGTTAATTAAAGTTGTATGTAGGTAGTGCGATATTGATATGACCATACCAGCTGTCCAGCGGACCACTTGGACTAATTGGTAATGATTAATGGAATACATTAATTGATGTTTGATATTAAGATGAGAGACGGGATGCTGCGAAATATGTGTTACAAGAAAATGTCGAAGAATTTAACCTAAGCGATTCTTAACTTACGGGTACAACTCATTACGAGTTATGTAACTTACAAAGGGACATAATATATTTATACATATAAATAGAATTAGAGTGTCTGTTTGTATTATTGAAATGACCGTTTTTGAGTACATGCAGAGTAATGTATATACAGTACATACATTAAATAACATTTTTTACGATTTTTGTCTGTCAGTTCATTCCGGGTATTCTCTGAAATGGCTGGACCGATTTTGACGGGACTTTTATTGGCGGGTGGCTGATGTAATACACTGATACTGAAATTGAGTATTATATCGCTCGAGCCGTGGCGCGTGCGGCGTTAAAATTTTTCATTGTTTTTTCTACGCAGACGGAGTCGCGGATAACGGCTAGTTTAATGTATTAATGAGTGCATATTGTATCAGAACGTCACCTACTCGCATGTAAACCTCAACAAACTAAATATAGCTTGCGGTTTTGTGGAGAAATTGTACCGAGGTATTAAGTAAAGTCCTAGATATCTGATCCTGGTGCTGAAATAGAAACAATGGAACTTAAATAAAACTATTTTATTATTTTAAAAAACTACATACTAGCGACGTTTCGGTTACTTATGTATGTCGTTTTTTTTTTAATAATAAAATACGCGTAGTATAATACTAAAAATATTAGTTTCATTTAAATGAATACTCGCGGGAGTCTTAGACCTCATTAACAATTAAACTATCAGCATGTTAAGGTTACTTTACCGATTTTAAGTTCTGAATGTAAACCTCCAACCTAACTCATATAATGCTTACACTATTTTCTGAACGGCGACTCTTTTAGTTTTTTTTATCTTATTAATATATATATAAATGAAATCCGCCCGTATGTTGTATAATGCAACATTTGTCTCGTATATTTTATGCACCAAAATGTAGGAAACTTCACAAACATGCAAATTGATTGTGAATTGTAACGCATCGCTGGTTTTCCGTCACGCAACGGAACATTGTCGATGTTTTCTTTGCTTTTCGTTGGTGCAATTTTAATTTCGCTTTTTATTTTATTTTTTCGTACTTTACATCGGTTTATACTGTTAGAAGTTTAAAATCTTGTTTGTTTACCTGATTGTGATTATAAATAATATATAGGTGCTATGCATAACGATTTACGATTATCTTTCATTTATTTTCTTCGTAGTATAAAATCGACATATTTTTATAAGTATATAATTTATAATAATACTATCATCTGTTATTTAAAAAAAGTTTTCAACATTTTAAATAATGTATTGTATGGCTTATCTAAGTATTTTTATATCAAATAATCCACACACTATATATATCATTTTAATATATATATATTATAATGATGGTGTTAGTTGCATGTGAAGTCTCAGGACAATTGTGTCTAATAGAGTTGGCTACTTGCGGACAGGCTGTACAGTCGACACGACGGACAGAGATGTCTTAAGCGGTTATAGAGTTTATGTCATATATGATAAAGTCGTTTGTGGCGTGTAGGATTTGTTTTGTATTTGTTAACGTGATGTACGTATGATGATTTTATTAAATCTGGTCAAACGCATAAACGTTATCATGGCTGTGATGTGTAAAACATTACACACACAAACCCACGCACCAATGTACACACACGCACACACATATATAATTTAAGTACATCGAACAATCTAATTTCACTGACGTCATGTACAAAGCTCTAAAGCGTATTAAATGATAACTTCATGTAAAAATAATCAGGGTAATAAAGATCTCGCACCCAATTGATATCTATGAAATGTTTAATATTAATAATCTTCAAAAATTTATTTAATTTTATTAATGTGCTGTTACATGTATAGTATACATATACTAGTTTTTGCTCGCAACTCCCACCGCCTGAACATCGGAGTTGCGTTCAGGGATAAATGCATGGAAAATGTAAAAAAAATATACAAGTAGTACAAGTAAGTACAAGTTGCAGCTTTCACATAATAAACAACTTCGATACCGACTCCAGCGCCATCTGCTGGGATGATTAGTGAATCTAAACCATCTAGGGCGCCAACCGAGAGCATGAAGAAAAATACATTCAAATCGGTCCAGTCGTTTAGGAGATGAGTGACATACAAAAGTACAGAACAATTATATATATAAAGATATAATATTCAGAGAGAATAACAAAACATACGATGGAACCAATAATATTAAAACAGTTATATAATGTTTTATTTCAAAGTATATTTTGTATAAGGTTAAGTATATGAATATTCTTCTCGGGAATTTCTCAAAGTACTTTTTAAATGGTCACTGTATTCTTCATACAAAGATGGTTTTTGTTTTGAAGCGATTTTTGTGACACCATAACGACTAAGCAGATTTTTATGAGGCTTGATGTGAACTATCACCACCTAATACAACTGCAGCTGATGTAAGATTCAGCAGGATATTCGGGAAGATATTGAAGAACGATTGTTAAAAAGAATAGTGTATAGGAGTATTATGTGTGAAATCTAAGAAGTAAAAGAAAAATAAAGATATCTGTCAGGGAGAAGATACAATAGAAATGTACAAACAAGAAGCGCTTCTAAGGACCAATTAGTACAATAAAAACAGTTAATTAACAGTGAGTGTGTTCGTCGAAGATTTATCTCCGAAACTCATTAATATAATGAATAACTAAACACCTCGCAGCAGCCACAATTCATCTTTTGAATGTGAATAACTCTCTACTCATATGAATGTACGTCTATCAATTACACTTTATAAATAGCTCCAGAACTAATTATTAGTTTGTTGATAAACGTTACACGGTTTCTAAAGGCGTTGTATTGGAGAGGTGTCTTTAGTGACGGAGGTCTCCGAGTTTCTCAACAAATATGTTCATTTAGCACGTTTTCATTACTTTAATAAAATAAATTCAATTTATGTCTAAAGTTTTGTAATTTTGCAAAAATAATATTTATAAACTATTCATCTTATGTAGTTATGTTATTCTACATTTAACAAGACTATAGAGATGATAAAAAGTGTATGTGAGTATGTGTGTATGTGTGTCTGTGTGTCTGTGTGTATGTGTGTATGTGTGTCTGTGTGTATGTGTGTATGTTAATGCATCATATCATCGGACCGAGACCGTAGTGCAATAGTTTTATATAGATTTATGATGTCCTGTGGGACTCCAGACTTGCTGCGACCGCTTTCATTTACTTTTTGTGTTAGGAATTTAATTTACGTTACACATTAATAATATATACTTTATATATCTTTGAATAAACGGTTCTAAAACCTCCGTATCTTTCAAGCAGCATAAACAATTATTATGAAACTTTAATGTGATATAAATATGCATGTTTTTTGATTGAGACATCGCTGGAATTTTAATTAGTCCTAAGAACTATCTTATTAGTAGCAGTTTAAATATTAATTTAAACATCAGAACGGAGATTGTTATTGAGGTAATGTAAGTGTGTTATTATTTTTTATATCAAAATAGACACAATACGACGCCCGGTCGCTTGAGTTATTTTCGTATCGCCAGCCTATATTATATTGCTTTATATTCGCTACAAGTATTAGTTATGCAGATTGATATTTCTAGTCCTATGATATTAAAACCATTTTTGTTTTTATTCAAGGTGCGACTATATTCAAAATAATAAAGTGACTTACTATTTTTATGCTGTTTTGTAACGCTTTAAGTATTGCATCGGCTGATATTTGTGAAATTTTATAATAATATTGTCAGCCGCGAAGACAAATACAAAACTTAATGTCAGCCGTTATATCGAAAAATCTTCAAATTGTAGTTGTATTTATGTTAAGAGAGCGGAACTAGGTGCAAGCAGTTGTCAATATTTCTTCCGCGAGCGAGTTGTGTTCGAGTCGTAAGCTCAATAAGTCTGTTGGTGAACAAACATTTATTCCGATACAGAGTTCAACGTCCGGTTGGCAAATATATACTGACTGCAGTTTAAAATCACTTGAAGGGTAAAATGAGTGTTGGTTCATAAATAAGTTGTAGTAACGCGTAGCCCGCGTCTTCGGACATATCGATGAAATCAAATTACACAAAGATTCTCAAGTGTAAGATTATTTGACTGCGAATAGTCCAGTCGAAGTATTTTTTAGATTTTGATGGAACAAACAATGATCAATATTGAGAAAGTCATCCCATTTTTTTATGTCGTATGTAAGATTTTTGTAATAAATATAAAACGCTTACTAAGACATCAAAACTGACAGTTAACTCTTACGTATACCGAAATTTCAAGAAAGATCGTAAATATTTGGTGAGAAAATGTATAGGCCGTTGTTTAAATATTTCGTATAATGGGGTGTCGTTCAGTTTTATCGTTTTCGGTCCAGGCGTGATAAGGTTGCGTAAGAAAATGACACTTTAGTCACTAATGCACCGATCACGACAGGACGCCCGACTGAGGGTTGAGCCCTCGCCCTCCGCCCTCCGCCCTCTAGTACAAGTCAGGAACTTACAGGCGAGTCCAATATAGAAACCTATTTGTACTTTTAAGCTAGCCATTACTCTATTACTCTATTACTTTATTCGTCGCCTGTCAGTATTTGCGAGGAATGTTCACTCTTCCTTTGAACTGAATAGGCTGATTTTTTTATATATCTGTTACGCGATCAGCAGTGAGAAAATTCTAACTCTGCCCAACCGTGTTGCCAAACAACGAGTTAAACATTTCGTAAATTGTTTTTAAATATGTTTTCCTCTTAACACGGGCTGACATTGACATACTAAATACAGAAATTATGTAGTTTTTTCATCTCATATATTTGGATGGAAAACTGGTGGCTATTTGTATCTAGTGTGACGATTCACACCTCCAACTGTAGCTATATATGAACAAAAAGCTTTTACAGCAGTTCATAACTTGAACCACACGAAGGTAAATTGTTCAAAGTATTTTAAAATTGACGCACCTGTTTTAGGGTGAGCACGTCCAGAACTCCCCCCGGTGACCGGTCACCCCCCGGACACTCACAGTGTGTTTTTATTTATTAGTTTCTTATATTTAACTAACCTGATTGAATTTTAACTATTTATTATTCTGACCAAATCATAACTGCAAGCATTCAGAGTTTCTGGATTTCTACCTCAGTTTATACTAAGTTGGAATTATTAATTATTATATTGTTTTTTTATAGTCGCGGTGGCCTGGAGATTAAAAGGCCCGCCTCTCATACGTGAGGGCGGGGGTTCGAAACCTCGCAAGTACCAATGTGATCTTTCCCGAGTCATATGTACTTTCTAAGAGTATTTAGGCACCACTGGCTGAAAGAGAGGCTACAGCAAGCCTTGGGGTCTAAATAACCCCAAAAAAGTGCTGGTGCAGGAGGCAAGGGGAAACCACTGCAACTATCTCTTTCCAAGAAAGTCATCATGTATCACGGATCACTGATTGATACGTGATGACCACGACGAGTCTGCGAAGACTCTTGCGACGATTTTGATGATGATGATGTTTTTTTAAACTTTTGTTTCACGGCCACTTCTGTGTCGTATTGGAGTGCATAATTTATTGGAAGATTGATAGCTAATTGATGAATTGTTTTTGTAACTTAGAATAATATAGAATACAAACAAAATTTACACAAACACAGATTTTATCTTTTAAGTGTGTATAGCAACAAAATTATTACAATTTAAATGTTTTCTCTTTATCTGCGTTCATTTAAATTTTGCCCCCGTTACAAATAAATCACAAAATTACCCCTAACCTAAGCAGATGGCAATCTTCTCGGATAATTTGAATTATCAAGAAAATCGAGCGATTAATTTCGTACCCTTCTTAAGTCCTCGAGAAGGGCGGGATACTAAATTAATATCTAATTTGAAGGGTTGAACAACCCCTTAGACTGTTTTCATAAGTTTGGAGACAAGAATATTACTTCATGCGTGAAACATCTTCCTGAGATTGTGTTCATTAATTATTATATGGTAACCGATTAACATATTAAGTACGATATATGTTAAATCAGCAGTTGACCGATGTGGACAGCCCGCCATCATACAGACTCCTGAAACTCTGAACTGAACTCTCCCGGGAAAAGCTACCTGAAGAAGGAAACGACAGAATACCTAATAATAGTTTGGCAGATGTCGGAGGCGAAAACATTTCTTTATAAAACACATTAACATCAGTAACCGAGTAATATAAATGTAAGTTTGTTTGTTATTGGAACGTTCGATAACTTCAATCGTGAATGTTTCTTTACCAACAAACATAAATAAAATCACGAACCGGGAGATGAGAAATGTGCGTCGACACAACTCGACTAATATATTACCGACAGCTCCGATACAACATGTTTTTATTTATTTAGATTCACGAAAACAGAATTTGGTTATCGAAACGCCGACATATTCATCCGTAATGACGTATTTATTCAGAAATCCGTCGGGCACGAATATAATACTTCGACGTGCAGCATTCCTTTCGAGCGTATACAAATCATTACAGGCCCAAACGACGCTATCACGGTACACCTCCACGGAATAAATTACGTCACTCGGTTCACTCTACTACAGCGGTGGGCAATTTTTCTTATCACGACTAAGCCACCCCCGATGGATTCCCTCGAAACGTTACCGACACGTCAATCAAAGTATTCCTGCCATTCCTCAATGACGAGCGGCGGAGGGAGGGCTCGCTCTCCTTTAAATAGAGTGCAGCTTGATGGAGTGATGTATTAAAAAGTCTAGCCGCCGGTTTAACGTGGAGCAACAAGGAGGAAAAAGATCGCACGCGACGATAATGTGAACAAATGATTTCCTATTACATATTATAATACGATACTTAGATACCGCTTCGCTTTCACTGAATATTTTCCGGATAGTTCTATTCGACAAGGTAACGCCGGTGTGGCCAATAATTGCGTATAGACTGGCTAATTGGACTCTCATTAAAGAAATATTTCTGCTAAATTTCCTCAAACAGCTGATCATTTATAAGATTGCTGTCTTTGAATGTTCCGGGTGAGCGGTTTTAATATTCAACCTCCTAATAACTTGGCACACGTAATTTTAACAGATATAACCTAATTCTAAATGTCTCGGTTTTATTTTGAGTGACGTCAAATAGAATGACAGCAAGCTTTAACCCACATAGTAAACGTAAGCGAAACGTTTCAAACATTTTGTGTAAAAATAGTTCAATTAAAAATTTGTAAGACGTAATCGAAATAGTGGTAATTCGTGCGCGGCGAGATCAAAGCTGTGGACCAATTACTTGGTGCGCGCGCGCAAGAAACGCTCCAATTGGAACATGGCGCTGAATTAAAGGTGAATGTACTGTACTATGGGACATTTTTACGTTTCACGCGATATTTGATTTCATTTTCTGTACATAGATTTTATGATTCGTATGTAATCTATTCATATAATTATTTAATGATGACAATGATTTTATTTTTTTGTCTAAATATTATATATATTTTCTAAATAATAATGGAAACTACACAAAACTAAGTCAAAGTAATGTACAACTAAATACTTTTTTTATAAAATATTAGGCCGAAACATTTATTACATGACTTTAACAGTTTTCCGTCTCTCTATCGCGTATCGCGTTACAACTGACCGCAGAGTGGGGATCAAGTGAAAGGCGCCTGGCAGAGCAGCCAAAGCCAAAATGCCGTTGGCCCGCAACAACGCTATTCGTGTATGATTGATAGTCTCATTGATTTGTTCAAATACTTAGAGCTAACTTTGTATGTGTTGCGCGTGTGATTTAAATACTTATTATATTCAGTCTAACCCCATGTTTATTACATTAATAATTTATTTATCATGTATACCAACCATCCTGCAAAACGTAGATCGCTATTAATATGTATGAAGAAAACTTTATTCTGTGTTTATCAAATTTCATTGCTGTTTAAGAATAATGAACAGAATATTAAAAACGCGACATTAATTTCGAGTTCATAACTAATTAAATAATATCACCATAACTTTCAGTTAAATTTTTGACGATATAAAGATTTGTTTGCTTCGAAATTTTTACTGTATTTTATAATATTGTTGTGTTGTGTTGAATCTGAAACTTTTTGTGAACAGTTCAGCCAAGCCATCAACCTTCGTCCTAATTTCAATCCAACCCTTAATACGTCCTGATTGATCGCATCACAGGCAGACGGACAGACAGCTGTACAATATATGTATAAAGTAAGATCTTGTAAATAGACATCTATCTGGTTGTTCATCGGGGACAATGAATATTTAACAAGAGAGTAAACACTTATCACTCCCGAGGGAATCTTAAAATAGATAAAATATTCACATTAAACTAATGGCAGCACTATTTTTAAATTCGGTTTTCGAACGACTTAAGGGGCAGCGGTTCTCAATGAATATGCATCTCATATAAGATCTTTTTAATATTTGATAGTAAAACCTCTTTGGTCGTTTCAGTGTTCGACAACAGTACTTCTTGAATATTGCTGTTTAATTCTAACTCTGTAATAGGTGTTAAAGGTTTGAGTCATATCAGCTTGTAGCTGGAAATGTATTAGACGTGCCACGGGAGCTGTTTATAAACACGAAACAAAGGGGAATCAGTTTTCATGGTCATGGTGTATATAATATAAGGAGAAAGATTATATTGTGTTCCTCGATAATAGCAGTACACGCTGAGAAGAATGAGTTAATAGAGAATATACATTGATTAGTGAAAATGAAGTATTGGTTGTTTTTCACAAATTCGATATTTTATTTGATCTGGATAGATTTTGATGGAAATTCGATTACCGCGTAGTTGGGGTAATAAGAATATTATCCTTCAATTAATAAACGATGTCACCGACACTGTTAGTTTGTAATAAATTCATAGTGACTTTCGTATTCTCATACGTTTGTTGTCGACCTTAACACTAAGAAGTTGACTCGTTTGTTTGTAACAGGATTTAGATTAAGATTTAAATACAGATAATCAATAAATAAAATATGATATTGAATAAATCAATTTATTGTATTAAAAATAAGAATATTATTAATATATATTATTGTAGCTATTTACCGCGGGTAATGGAACACGTGTTTATTTAGAGACAAGGA
This sequence comes from Danaus plexippus, assembly GCF_018135715.1. Lineage (NCBI taxonomy): Eukaryota > Metazoa > Arthropoda > Insecta > Lepidoptera > Nymphalidae > Danaus > Danaus plexippus. Next base: position 926,623 of record NC_083548.1, on the reverse strand, counting down.
AACATTCACAACTGCAGAGGAACTAGATCTCACATTTAGAACTAACTAAGCTTTACAGACGCTAGTTTAACGGATTGTGTGTTCTATGTTTATGAAGCTAAGCGTGTTTTTATCTCGCGCCGGATGTGGGAAACATCGGAGCACACTTGAAATTCCGCCGCCGATCATTTTTATTTGGTCTGCACAGTATTAATATCTCATAACTGGAACGGAATCGGAGTATTATATGTAATGTTGGTGTTAAGTGATGTTTAAATTGTAATTAATTTATACCATTAGTTTGTTCGTATTTGGTGTATGAATAATAAAATATTAGTTTAATATATCACCCGGAACATGTACATACATACGGGCTATGACAGTGCATGTCACATTAACAGGAGGGAATGTATAAAACATAACCGGACAATCTTGCAAATGCATTTGTCTTGTTCCTGAATTAAGTCGTCCCCAACTTCCCAGACTGTTTTACAACTATTAGTACTCAGACAGATATTTCAACTGAATCTAATTCTCGATGCCATTGACGTTATCGCTTCATTCCTACTACTACAACTAATGTACAGCAAGATATGACATCCGAGCTCTTTATTGATATTCTACACAGCTAACATCAATCTATAGATAGTCGAAGTTTAAGAAAAACTTGACTTACAAAGTGCGGAAACTTAGTATTTTATGAGCTTATATAAATCGTGATAAGTATTTCAAAAAAATTATTAAAAATGACGTAATAATTATATCATATGACGTGTTTCCGGTGAATCCAAGAGTATAACACCATTCGCTTAAAGATAGAACGCTGGTCAAAGGAAATAGAATTTAAGGAGCCCGATAGGGCGACGATCGAATGACTATCATAAAATACTTCCGACCGATTAACATTTATATATCGCTCTGCGCGGCCGACTGTACACCCTACAACGCAGTTATAGATTGTGGATTATCACGTCTACACGAATGCTTTGATTTCTTTTCAAAACGTTAGATTCTTGAAATACAATAATTTGTTCGATGATCGCGGAATTAATATTGGTGTAACATTAATAGCAGCATATAGTATATATTATTTTAAAACTTAATATGTCTTAAGACGCTTCATTGTGTTGAAAGTGTAAATTCACAAATATATGTGAAGCTGAATTACACTCAGAGTTCTTAAACATATTCCAAATATATTTCATAAGCGATTTTTCGAAACATTCCACACAGAATGGGATTTTGACCCAAAACGTTGAACAATTAGCAAAAATTTATGTGAAACTCACAGGGACAAAGGATCAATTCAATAGACAGCGGTATTTGGAACGGGGGCTTTGTTTGAAGGCATTTGACGGATACAACCTCCGTGACCGCAACCGTTCAGGAACAATCACTTAATTATAACGTATTACACAAAATACATTCATAGAGACTATATTATTTTTTATCAAAATTACCTTTTTGTTTATCATCTGTGTATAATACTTTTTAATTGTTAGCCGTGTAGTCTGTTGTATTCGACTATACGGACATGTAATGCATGTAACGATCGTCTTTGTAATTCTGAGACTTTCCCGTAATTTCTTGTTCTTCAGACACAGCTTTCTCCTCTTCATTGTTGATATCCTATATTTATACAGCGATTAGCATCACAGACCTCACAACCTGGGACTATAGACTACACTCTACAGGCTAGACAATAACACAACCCGCATTGTTCTAACAATATTAGCATTACAAAACTATTTTAATACATGAGTATTTTCAAATATACATAGTTTTTACCTTAAGGACACACACACATACATACATATGTATATATATATATATATATATATATATACCATGTATATGTATATACATACATAGTTTTGAAAATTTGTAATGAAGAAAGTTTTGTCATAATTTACTACAAATAAAGTCGGATTTTAAATGTGGAAACTACAGTTAAAATAATTTATCGATATTCAAACATACAGAGACGCTTTCAGAACTGATTTTGATCTTAATATCACACAGCTTCCAATAGGTTAGGGAATTTACAAAAGATCACAGACGATCTCAGAAATAGGTATAGCGGAGGCGTTTGATGTAACCTGATAAGGTTATAGGAGACGAGGACCCAAGACGGTCAGCTTAAGGTGGAGATGGTTTGATCGGCCCTTTTGATGTTGCTACCATAAAAAACTAACGCCAAAATTAGAACAATATAACACTTAGTATCGTAAACAAAGTGGCGGGCGGTGTAAACAAGTCCTTTATAGTTGTTTACGTGAGAGACGTCGACGAGATCACTTAGGAGTTTAAATTATATTAAAAACTGTTTGTTTGTATAGGACAGTGAACTCCCTGTAACACGACGGTATACAGGGGGTTACATGGAGTAGATTCAGGTAAACAGGACATTTGAAAACAGTTAACAATATTGTTCTGTTCGACAGAATGAAACAAACATTATACAGATGCCTGACACGTGGAGACGTATATTAGGTGTTATGAGACCAGTGTTCATTTTTATCGACATAGAAAAGGGAGGTTCTTATTTAAATGTATAGTTTCATTACATTTATTTAGAGAATCTTGTATGTTTATTGAAATTTGACGAGAAACATTGACCTTTATTGACTTATAACTAATACAATTCAGATCAACCCTGCATATTTCTCGGAAATCTCAATACAAACCACACTGGTTTATATATATATGGGTGTGATAGTTTTTACTGAAGGTCTTATGTAAATGTAGATATTTGACATAAAATTTTAAGCGGTGATTTGTATTAGCTATTAACATGTTACCTGTCACCTTCGTAATTCGTGTCTGAGATAACACTGAGCAACACGAGGTCGCTACGATATATATAACCTCTCATATACATAACCGATTGTAAAAAAGATTAGTTAGGATGTATATCAAGATATCTGTATTATGTTTTGTCTGGTTAGCAAAGTTTATATGTAATGGAATCACTCAAACATCTGCTAAACAATAAAAAGTACATACAATAAACTATGTGTCGATATAATTTTGGTAAGCAGCCTAAATGAATTAAAAATGAGAGCAGAACGGACCGTTGTTATTAAAGATTCATCTCACAGTCAAAGACATACTGTATTAGGTTCTTTAATTAAAAAAATTACCTGTTCTTTTAAACTAAATGTAAATCATGTAATATTTAAAATCTGAACATCCTTCAAATTAGTACAAATACTTTATAAGATTATTAACTAAAAGAAATCGTCATAATAAGTGAAACGATGCATTTTACATTACAATAGCTTTTTATTTTAATAAAAATAATCAGCTTGTGAGTGTAACGTCCTCAATGAACGCGGACGACAATCTCTTAAGACCTGTTCCTTAGCAGGTGTTGACAGCAGCTGCTTCCAGGACTCGAGGTGGTCGCGCGTAAGGTAATAAAATCCAGATTGCATTTAATTCATGTATACTTTTAACTATTAACGTCATATTAAGGTGCTATATACTACGAGTGGATATTGTTAGCTTTAAAATCAATGAATAATTCAACAATGTTTTATTTAATGCTGGCTAGAAACGCGACTTTGACCATGTTTTAATATATTTTCAATTTTAAAGCATTTTAAAACGGATTACTGAACAGTGAACACGCAGTTACAGAAATATTTGTTTCTTCAAACTTTCATATCTTTGTATTAAATAAGGAGAGAACTATTTTTTAAGTATTTAAAAAATATATTTAAAATATAACTAATAATTTTGTGTTGATGTCTTAATAAGTACATAAATATCATTTCATTAGTATAGACGTTAAAAATATTTTCAGTTGTTTTTCTATAATGTTAAGTTGAGAATCATATTTGAATTTTAATTATAAAATATACAATGAACACTTATTGAACCTGCTATTTGCGGAATGTCGAGTTCCAGACGTTTTACCAACTAAGCTATCGTGACCGGACTCTAGTCGGTGTATTAAGCAAAATTATTATATATCATTGTATAGCGAATGCTACATATATCCTATAATAGTAATACTTGTGTAAACTCATTAACTTTAGTCTTATCCATAATCAATTCATAATCTCTTATTAAGGTAAAGTATTAAATCTCTATGTTAAAAAAGATATTTTTTGTGTTGACAACATTAATGACGTTAGTTCAGACAGCACGTGATGTATTAAAGATATCTAAGAACATTCGATAACACGCCTTGTGGTAATACGATAAGACACAGTTTCCGATGCAGTAATTTTAACTTTAAGCATGTAGTTAGCCTTGTAACATCCCTTTGAGCTAACTCGACTTGGAAAGTCTTGTGTTCGATGAATATTGATGGGTATTAATTAAAAGTTAACATTTTAACTTCACCTAAAATAGAACATTAGTGTAGAGAATAATAATAAAACATAGTAGTTATCAGGTAACAAACAGACAAACATGTACAATAATTTCATGAGGTACACGCACACATGCAGACAGATAGAGCAGAACAGCTTCATTTAAAACAGACGTCCACAGTGTTGTGTTACAAACGTAACGCGATATGATTTAAATACACATTTTGTATTAAAATTTCCCATCATTTTAACGAATAAATTAAATGTAACCTTAATACTTACAAATAGAGTCTATAATTGTTTAAAATATATTAAAAATAAGGTGTAACTAGAACGAGTATCATAAATTATGTTGAATTAAAATTATTATATTAATAACAAAAATAAATTCAATAACGCTTAGGAAGTCATTAAAGTCGAAGTTGTCCGGGAGTTAGCTAAGTTGATGGGACGTCTGCTGTCACTTGATATTCAATTAAATCGCTCACCGATACTAACATCTTGATAAGGAACTATAGAAATATATAGTATGTGACTACTTTGAAGCAGCGAGCAAGTAAACATTTTAATGCCGAATATAATTAAAACTTATATGGGAAAACGAAGACGAACAGACAGACGGAACTTTATGAACAGTGAGGAAATATGAATAGTGAAGTAACGAGCTCATGAACAATGATTGATAATATCCATGATCAATATAGTATGGGAGGCAGCCGGTGAGGTAGGTGGGTTTAAATTTAATGTCTTCAAATAAGGTTCTATTTCGGTAACCGCAGTTTTATTTGAACATTGACAAGTTTAACAAAGTTGAGTCATCGCAAACGTTAAAGAAATTAAAATGAAGAAGTTTAGTATCCCACCGATTCCTTTCATTCGATCGAATGCTATGAAATATATCGTTACGTGTCAGCAGTCAGATTATGTCAAATAAAACGGGAACAGTTAAAATATATACGTTGAAGATTAATTGCGAGACACGTGTTTATATAAAAATAATAAAAATATGTTAATAAAGACGCCAGCAACAACAATGACGGCACAGAACTGTAACAACTAGGGCGGAGCGATATTTGCATCAATGTACAACTATGATGTTCAGTGATCAAATCTGATTCAGCACAAATAATACCAACCGATTCTAAATCTTATTACATTATAGCTGGAACTAAAATCGCTCGACTTAGTATATATAATTTAAGTTCAGTTTTTGAGGTGATTTTGGTTTGCCTTTATTAAAAGAGCATCTCATCTACATTAATGATATTATTTAAGCAATAAATTCAGTGTACACAATATAAAACACGCGCTATGAAAGCTGTTAGCTCTCAATTTACGTTGGAGAGTCTCGTATTCGTTTTATTTCCCTTGTCCTCTTCAAAAAACGGGGAGTTACAAAATATCTTACAACCAGCATTTAGGTGAGACAATTCAAAAACAAATATTATTTATAACCTTAAAAGATATAGTACTTATAGTACTTATTAAAAAATATTTGGTACAAAAAATTGTAATCTACTAACAGAAACTTTTAAGAAGTTAAAATGAGGATGCTTAGTATTGCTATACACATATATATATGTGTATATATTATAATAATTAGTCACAGTTATAAGGACAGTGAACAATCATAGAAAACAAACGACTTATTGGCAGATTTATAGTTACTTTTAAAATAGATTCGGATTCCCTGACGCTGATGTCACCTTGGCTTCTCGGGAAAGCAGATTCACTTATTTATAGAGACGACACCGGTACATACATACACACGGTATTAAAAAAACTATCATGAGACTGTCTAATAGCTTATATATACTATACAATATAGTATTGGTTAATAAAGAAAGGTCAAGGATTTTTTGCACAGATCTATAGATTTAATTGAAAGCTTTGTATTGATATTTGATTACTGTTGCAAAGCGTATAGGTCGTTATAATAGGCTGCATAGATTTAAAGCACACCTATATATATTGATTAATAGCATAACAAATCATGTTTATTATATTATTTTCACATATATTGAAAAATTCTATCAATGATCAGCATTGAGTAAAGGAATTTTGATTCATTTTAAGCTACACATATGGCGACAGAGGAATTGATATTAGTAAAACTATTAAAACTATAAATTGTTTATATGTGAGACGGTCATTAGATGATCTTTAACATTGAATACACTAATAATGTTTGTGAGTTTCTAATGTTTGTATATAAGGGAATCCGTTAAATGTCATAATCACGGACCATAGTGTTATAAATACATAGAGCAGGTTTCGTTCGTGTTTTGAAAGCCGTTAGATGTATCAAATTAGCAACCCTTTACTGTTTCATTGATTTTCGCTTAGTTTAGTTAAAATAAAAAACTCCGAACGTTTGTTACATTTATATAGCGTGGAGTAACATTTTATTTAAGTCCGTACACTCCAGAGCTGTCTGTACAGTAGAGTCGCAGCATCTTTTAGCTGGCTGTAATTTATGAGATATCACCTAAATGAGTTACACATCACAAGACAAACATTCATAATGTAGATGGTCTCAGTTCTCACGGTGTCGTGATCATCTGTCTGCCTGCCTGTCTCTGAACGACTCTACTTCAAGGAACGTTTGTTTGAGAGCTCTTTGTTTGTATTTGAATAGATCTTGAACTGTTCTTTTAATTTGAAAGTCGACTTTCAATATGAAGTTATCGTCTAGATTTAATATTCCACGGGCGACACGCCTTTTGATATTGTCGTGTTAGAATTTTTATTAATTTTAAGACTGATATGTTATATATTATATGGCAATGTCAGCCGTTGCGGGATGCGGACAGATGTGACAAACAAACATGTTTCTAATAATGGAATTATTTTATCGTTGAAAATATATATTTCTCGGTAACCGACCGTGGTGAGAGTATCAAATGAGATGTTTTTTTTATATCAAATATATTTTGCTTCTGCATAATGAATGACAGTAGCGGATTCTGTTTTCACGTAAATATTCTTACACACATCATAGCCCGCTTTGTCTTCTCTTTACATGACTGTAAAGGGATGGAGGACATTCTGATAATAGAGTAGAAAGCAGTTAAATTAAAACATTATACACAGTTATAAATTAAGATGGAGGCAAAAGAAATGTGTACTTTAATACTTAAACATTAAAGTTATTATCAACTGAAGCATTGCAAATATGATATTTCTTTTATAATAAAATTATATTTTTCAACTCTTTTATTTCAAGATTGAAATTTTACTTTTCGTACGATAGATTAATCATGTTTTATAAGTAACGTAAATTATTTTATGTAAACACCCGTGACAGAACGGCCACATAAAAATATTAAATTCTTTCTTTATTAGTATATTATAACTTTTGACAATGTATCTTAAATTCACTTTGACACAGTTAAATTAAATCTACTGATGCAGTTCAGTTAACGCTATAACTATCACTGTATTCGGTCAGAGCCTGCGTATTAACTAACCAATATATCCCGGCGATCACTCTCTTTTAATAGACTACCATAACGACACTCGTTACATTAAAATTATCTATTGCATATTATAAATTGTTATATATTTGTGACAACTTGTGAATATGACTTGAGTGAAAAAATAATGTTACGTATATTATGTATGCGTATCCTATATATATATTATATGCCTTATATCTGTTGTAGGTTTGCTGCCCAGGTATCAATATAGCTCATTGTATGTCCACGAAAGGAGCACAGAGCGACAACATCCAGTTTTTATAAGTTCAATTGAAAACATAAAGCATGAATGAAGGCCCCATCCGAGCAAGACGTCTTAATTAAAAATTCGTATAATAATTGTGGTTTGCATTTCTTACACGGCTCGCGACCGGTTATAAATGTTATCTGCATGTTGTGTTGTTACTCAAGCATAGCTCGGATATTTAACATTACTGTACAGCTTTCATTTCAGTTATAAAGTAAATTGTAAAATTGTATAATCCTTTAGTGAAACTTCAAATTAATTACATTGCATAATGTATGGTTGTAATGAGTTCAGTATTTTGTGATCATTTCTTATAATTCTTGAAAGCTTATGTTTTTGTAAGAATATCTATTATCAAAGTAAAGGCAGTGTCTATGTAGGTTTATAAGTGAGTAACTGTTCCTAACTTTGTAAAGAGATTGAATCACAAAAGGTATGAATGATGAAGATTCCAGAAGGAGATATGTATGAAAAATTATAAAGAAGAATGAATAAGGAATGATCCGTCATTAAAACAGCTGGTAACAAAACAAGCACGCAATCGTGACTGCGGTTTAATAGAACTAGTAATGTATTAATGAACATTAAGAGACTGCGATCTTCCTAGTAGAGACTGGGCGGCCTTGAACGACGTCACACGAAAAGGCGCCGTGAGAACTGGATCCCGTTATTCATGAGACAGTAAATATGCTTTGAACATTCTTTACTATTACACGCAACTTCAACAATTATATTCAATATAATTTTTCTCTTTGTATTTTCCGAGGGTAGTTTGTTTGTAACGTTGTATCAGAATGCTCGAAAGCTATAAATATAGCTTTTATTGCACTTAAAGTAAGATTAGGGTCCGAGGCTTATCACAAACTTACGGAACCCTTCGTTTAATTAATCTCAGATAAGTGAGGGTAGATTATACATCAAATGGCAAAACGGACTTTAACACCAGACTATAAGATATAATATAAACGACTCGCCTGTGATGCGACAAATCACGTGATTAAGTCAGTATTATCGGTAATTCCACGCTTTGTTTATTTTCGTTCGATATGTCCGAATTCACTAATGACATGTTGCGGCTTTGTTTCACTTCATGTATTAAGTACACGTTCAGTTCTAATAAAACAGTCTAGTAGGAACGTTTGTCCGTATAATGAAGTAATTTACAATAAAATTTTGAAAGCGACGTCATAGGACTCATAAATTTATTTGCTAGGCGTTTTATATAGCCAGCCTTAGATAGCATTTATTTATTTATGTGATGAACTGCTTATTGTGACTCTAATAGAGAATGTCGTGCCAAGCAAAGTTTCTCCAAGTCTAGACCGACCCTCTTACACTACCTGCGTCTCAAAGACTACTTTACTGAATATATTATACACTACACAATATTAAGCAAATACCTACTCCGCTTATTTAAAACTTCACTATTTAAATTTATATTACAGGACATTGGTTCAAATATGGCTAAGTAACAATTAATTTTCGACATACCTGCTACAGGAGACAGCTTCCTCATTACACACCATCGTGATTTCCACTGAAACAATATAAAAGATATTATTATAACACATATATGTGATAATAATGAACGATTTTGTTCAAGACATGTTTAAAGTTAATATTAAGTAATGTGAAAAAATATATACACATTATGTATTCATTAATTAACGAAATACGTGAAAATCAAATTGTTTTCAATTTTAATTGGTTGGAATAATTATTACATAATAGGAACATTGTGCGTTCATTTCGTCTGTCGATTGTGTCATTAAGTAAGCAGTTAGACAATCGAAGATAACATTTTACGCAATAAAAGACATTGAATATTATTATAAATAAAAATATACATTATATTTCAATGTGGCAGAGAAACCTTACCTCATTTTACTCACAGCACATAACAATCAATGTATTATCATAAGAATGTTATTTTATCGTAAAAATCTAATTGAATTGAAATTGTTATTGCATTTGTAATGTATGGCATGTCTATATTCGTTTAATGATAGTTACATTTTTTATAGTACACTAGTTTTTCTAATATATTTCAGAGTATGGGAAGTATAAACGTCAGGAAGAAAAAAATATCTCATAAATGCTGGCTTACGTGGACATGGATAGAAAAAATTGAGTGTGTAATTAAACATGATGCTAGTCTTAGCCTTTAGGGTTCAGCTGACATTTTAGGATTTTTGCCATTCAATTTATAATATAAAATAGGAATTATAAGGAAAAAATATTAGAGAGGTTCAACTAAACATTGTTTTAGAATACCAGAAACATACACAAGCAATAAGTATCATCATTGTGATACAAGACGCGTGTTAAAAACTGAGCACAATTTTCATTTAAATCACTGACCAAACAAGCATATATCGCAACTCATTAGCACGAATTAGTAATAATATATACTAGACAGTTATCTGATACGAGCACTTGGCGTCGCCATATCCGCCGCCACTCTTCAGAGTTACTCTTTACCCCCACTCCACTACGGGGTCTACGTGCGACATGCAATAGGCAGAAAAGTGAATTATAGGTTATGTAATGAAAGTTACACTTTAATAAAAACTAAGTTTAAAGATGAGTATTTAATGATGTTTCATTTTATTTACAACATATTGTGTAATAAATAATATTGTACATATAGTACAAAGTCTCTGGAAGTGTAATGACAAAGTTTGGACCCCATTATGATTATATTGAACCCATTAATATTTGCACTTTAAAATAAGTAGTTTTATAAATGTTACAAGTATTAATAAATAACAACTTATTAATTCAAATTAATATGCAGGATTTTAAAATTTTTAAGTTATTTTATTTATATTTCACATCTCGTAATTATGTTTTATGACACGCTGTAACGGAGGGTAATAAATAATAAAAATTAATATAAAATAATAATAATATGAATAAAAATGTTACATACTTCTAAATAAAATAATATTAAATTATGAGAATATAAAAGTTAATGTTATATACGCTTAAAAGAGCGTTTATATGTAATTAAAATGAGGTAATAAAAAAGGCTTCTATTGAAGAGGCGGTATCCGCGAACGGCGAAATGTAGACGCCTTGTCATTGACACTGTCAGCATCATTGTTTACAATTTGAACCCAACAATAATATTGTATCCCTTCAAAACCAAAACTGTTTCATGGGCACGAGTGACAGAAGATCATGTTTGAAGGATGTGAACAGCTGCACAGGATTTTTTATTTAAATATTTCAAACAATCTACAGAGGTTTCATTCACTATATATTTTGTTAATAATTAGATTTTTAATACATATCAAAAATACTTTTATGGTTATTAAATTAAAAGTATTGGAAGTAGTTAAAACATCCTAAATACAAAATATTGTTTTCAGAAGGTAATAATTAGGGAGAAAGAGGTGTTATAGATTAAGACAAGAAAAATATAGGAACATTAGCAGACGATGTGTTTAAAAGATATTGAGAATGTAAGGAAGATGATTCTGAAGATAATAGTAGGCCTTACTATTAGACTGCATCGTAACATACGTACGGTCGGTGTATAGGTTTTCGTATGAAATAAACATACATTGATGTGTTAAGATTCATGACGAGAACTGAAAACTAATTGAATATATTATATTAATATGAACCAATGTAAGATTGTTCTCATTTATGTTTATTTGGAAGTTGTAAAACTTAATTGTCTAAACAATATGTTATTTCAAACAAGTTTAACCTATTAATTACTTCAGCAATAAATCACTTATGAGGGTAGATCAAAATATAGCTGTATCTAATTAGTAAAAACTTGCATCTGTTATTCACTTTATATTCATAGAAAAAGTCTTCAACATATTGTGAGTGGAGACAACCGTATCCAAGATCTTGAAATTAGAGACGAGTACTTTGTTAAATGTATACAAGTGCCATGTTCCCACCGGATGTATAAATTCGATTTAAACGTAAGCACCTTAACTGCTTCTCACTCTCTATTTCAGTCTGATTTAGACTTGGATCTAGTATGAACCTATGAGATCGGTCTAAGTTATTACCTGGTGTTTGCAACTTTGTGTATAGAAAGTGATTTTATTGCCAGTGACGCCATGTTAAATCAGACGTAATATATATAAACAAAGCATATGTAATAAGTTTTAAGAAATAAAAATAATATCTTGATATATTTTGTTTTGTTCTTTTCATAGTTTATTAGTATTTATTATTATAAACAAGGTGGTCTTGTGGGCGCATTCCCGTTGTATCTACTCCGCGGCTGCAGTCGTGACCGCGTGTAATGCAACATGCGACAAATGGACTAAATAATAAAGACTTAGTTTTGTTCACTTCCGAATTGGATAAAATATCAATTAGCCAACAGACATTAAACTTATTTCTTATATATATATATCCAAATATATCTTTGACTAAATAAATACAAAGGGAACTTCCAGTTACCAAAGAAGAGCCAAGAACGTCCAACTTGCAATTAACGACTGAAACATTAATTAATTAATTAATTTTATTTATACATGATGTATGTATAGGGTTTTCCATTAAGGGCGCTTGATCGTGCAGAACTTCCATCGTAGCGTGTGCTGTGTGGCACGTAGCGCCGTCCTGTTGAAACCACATGTTGTCCAGATCCATATTCTCGATTTCAGGCCAAAAGAAGTTGGTTATCATCGACCGGTATCGCTCACCATTGACGGTGACGGCCACACCATTATCGTTTTCGAAAAAATACGGACCAATCACGCCTCCGGCCCAAAATCCGCACCAAACAGTCACTTTCTGCGGGTGCATTGCCACTTGGTGAACCTCGTGTGGATTGGTCTCGTCCCAAATACGGCAATTTTGCTTGTTGACATAGCCATTCATCCAAAAATGCGCCTCGTCGCTGAAGATGATTTTTTTGCCAAAATCGGCGTCAACTTCCAACTGCTCTAATGCCCAGTCAGCGAACACACGGCGCTGTCTATGGTCATTAACCTTGAGCTCTTGGGTCAGCTGGATCTTGTACGGGTGCAGGCTCAAGTCACAACGCAAAATTCGCCAAGTTGTCGTCTGCGAAAGGCCGAGTTCCTGTGCGCGACGCGGAATTGACTGCCGCGGGTTTTCGAGGACACTGTCGCGCACAGCGGCGATATTCTCGGCAGATCTCGCGTTACGTTGACGCACGGGAACCGGCTGATTGTTAACTGACCCGGTTGACTCGAATTTGTCCACCAATCGACGGATAGTCGACTCGGCAGGACGATCATCGCGACCGTAAAACGGGCGAAGTGCGCGGAACGTTGCTCGAACTGAAGACCCATTTTCATAAAACAATTTTATGATTTGCACGTGCTGCTCGACACTGTAACCTGCCATGGTGATTTGGGAGGACGGAATGAATATAACACACTGCATTTGACAGCTGTCACTTAAACAACATGGCCGCAATCAGCTGTCAAAGTTCAAGCGTCCCTATTGGAAAACCCCTTATAAATATTTGTCCAATTATTATATCTTATATTATATCTTATAATTAATATATCTGTACATTATAATTAATAATTACTATCTATGAAAATGATATTCAAATATATGTAATTATATAAAAAAAATACTGACATGAAAGTGTATACAAACGTTTCCATGTATAATTCTTTGATTGAATATTAACGGCGTATAATATTAAAAACGATGTGGTTTATGGTTGAAGTTGGGACTCTCAAACTAATCAAAAAACTTTGGTAGTTTCAAATCTACATCATGAATAGTGGTAGCGATATAAGAGTGCTTTTAATTCAGAACAGAAGTACTGAATATATATATGAGAGGCAATTAGAAGATTACATTCTAATAGAAGTATCGAAGGTATCCTGACATGATCGCGTGTAAACGCTCTACTCGCCCGTACCTTATATATATCGTTTATAGCTCAGTTATATTGTAAAGCGTTTGTTGTTGCTGTGGTCGATGTTATTATAAGAAAACCGTGTCCATTGCAACAGAGGTGTAACAAAGCGGTTCACGCTCGACTTAGTATCGAACTACCCACCGCGCTGGTCACCTGTAGTGAGTTCCTAAACACGCTCCTGTCCTGTTACAACTCTTACATGTTCATATTCTTGTTACAAATCAATCAATGTGTTGATAATTTTCAAATCTTTATACATATATTTCTGTTATGTTCTGTACGTTTGTATGTCATCGAACTCCTTAACGGCTGGACCGATTTGAGTGAATTTTTTGGATGAATTTGGACGGCGCGGCGCCCTGGATGGTATAGAGTCACTAATCATATCAACAGATGGCGCTGCAGGCAGTATATATATTGCTGAAGCTGAAAAGGCTATAACGTAGGTTACTATACTTATTGTTTTAAGACACCATACATTTTTATCTGAGCGCAACTCTTATGTTCACTCACACGGAATCTCGGTCATAAACTAATTATTTATTTAAATATAGATATGTACATACACAGATGTATGTATAAATGTTCTTGTTATAGTCTTTGTAACATAAACTGTAATTGGGATTAAAAGATGAGAGTTTTATTTTATGGCCACACGACCATACTATAATATTTCCTGAATAAAATAGTCTATTAGTTCTCATAAACCATGAGAAAGGCAAACAGAACATACTCGGCACATATACGGACGTTCACAACAAACTTTACCGATGAGGATTTGGATGTTAAACTCACAACCTACCGCATTTAAAATTGGGTAAACATTGTAGTCGCTGTGAATTATTGATAGAACAAGATATGGGACAGATCGTAATTATTATTTGACAAAAAAAAGTTATTATTTGTTCATTTCATACAATAATGACTCGTACAATAATTCTAAAGCTTACTATTCACGTGAACTAGATTTAATTTTAAAAAAAAAAGTATTAAATAAATGTTTTCTTAAAAGATAAAAAATCTTCTGCCTCTTATTTGTAAATAAGGTTAATGTTGCGTAATCAAACGACTTCACAGTATATAATGTGATAATCTCAGTAAGTCGTTGCTCAACACTCAAGTCAAGGGCAAACACAACCTCTTAGTACTATTGACTATATAATCAAAGTAAATTAATATTTAAAAACACATTACATTTAATAATTTTATTAAAAATTCACTAACCGATAACCCAAAATTTTAAATCCAATCCTTTTTATATATTTTTAATTAAACTTTGTAAATCAATTTAATTACGGCCGCTGTCGAACCTTGAGACCACAGTTAAGTCAAGTCAGTAAATACAAAAGTGAAATAACAGTTACAAATGAAACAAAAGTAAATTCAATATAAAGAATAAACATTGAACGAGTTACCCGTAGTATACACTCAAAGGGTGAAATACGTTTCAGCAGAATTAAAAGCCCGAGGGTCCGGGACGAGGAGAGGTCAATTATTACAGATAATGCGATTCGGTTTAACAAATTTGGGATTTTTTTATTAAAATATTTCTACCAAATATATCATATATTTAGTAGAAATTGGTAGGATTCAAGGTCATTTGATTTCAATATATGAGTATTGGTTAACTTAGAACCAGATAAACACGTACGTTACCACAATACATAGTTTTCTTAGAAATATATTTTCTTATGAAAGACTGGCTGTAGTTTTTTAAGTATACTAAAGATACGTATAACTATTGTTATGTCATTTTTTAATAAAGTAATTGTGAATTTTAACGATCGAAAAGTTTAAACTGTGTGCCATACAAACATAACTTGAATGTACATATAAAAAAATTACACCCTGTAATGTTGCCAGGTAGAAAAATATTAGTTGGATGAAATATTCAAGACGCAGGACCGACGTCCTCTCGGCGGATAGAGATGAACTGATATAGGAAGGAGAATAGTAAAAATATCTGCTGAATAATTACAAAATAGTTATAATAACAACGGCTTCGGTAACAAATTAAATATTTAATAGACCATTTTATTTTAATCAAATATTATTATATATTTTAAGTCGATCACAAGTTAATACATTTCGACTAACAACATATTTATATTTAAATATTTTTTAATAATTTACAACTTCAAATATCTAACGGTGACACTGCTGCGTGTACTGACGTCATAGTTACGCCGCCATCTTGTTATAGCTCAAAGTGCGTCAAACGTTCACATCACAATAGTATATTATAATATTGCAATATATATGAATAACAGTTGAAAAATAATGTGAAAACAGCACCGCGGTAGTGCGGTTAAAGACGGAACGCAAGACACGCAGTAGGAAACAGGGAGACGGTTTGGAACGAATTAACTTTTAGAATTGCATTGCGATTTAAACCGTATCTCACAGCCGTAAGGTACAATTCAGCTTAGACTTTAAAATACACACGTTCGCTTACAAGGGAATGTAGACTTTATTACATTACATAACGCTCTATATTAGACTGTATGCGTGTTATACACTTTGTACAAATCGTATGCCGAAGCTTCATTGAAGCAAGATAACGGTATTGTACTAGCATTTACTTACACCGTACTCAATACGCGTAGTTTTAATATTACATACATTTCAACCCTTTAAGTTAAACTTATTTGAAATTGTCCTGGAAGTTTAGAAGCGGCTCTGCCTGCGGACATGTTTCACGTGGGAGTTTTGTCTGCAGAACTGATGGAAAGAGAAGGAAACAGAGAAGAAAGAGATAGAACCATTTAAATTAACTTACATACATAAAATATTAATGTTATCATATTAAATGTTGATTCCAGTAAGGTATTATAGATCTAACAGATTGTATTCGGATCAAAGATTAGGAAGTGATATCAGACAGGGTGCGAGGAGTATGGGAGAGGGGGTTCTGGATATCTCTAAGAGATTATAGCATGGCTCTTCATAGAAGAGTGATAAGAAGGAGAAGGACGATACGAGCAAGGAGGGAGCGAGGGAGGTTTGAAAAATATCGTGATCACCACGGAGGAGAGTGAGTTCAGATAAATTACGATTAAACGAATCGACAGTAGTAAGGAATGGTGATGAAGATGATGAAGATTATCACCAGCATCACGTACCCTGTGGTGGATATAAATCTTGGACATACATTGCGCACTGGAATTTAATTATATATTTTTTATATATAAGAATATTATATTGTAATTTACGTAAGAACGGTATGTATGTAAGTAAATACATAGTCATGTTAACTATCCTCAGAAGTTTATATATATATCTACAGATGTTCCAGTTCTTTCACTCTCAAGTGTTGACGATGACAGATCTCTTAAGATAATGATCTTATTGTTTCTTTCAGCTTATCATGAGACGTCACCATTCTCAAAAATACATGCGCCTGATAACCTTTCAGTACAGCTGATATATCTACATGTGTCTAGTTATACTGGTGTTGCTATATTTATTTTTTTTACTTAAATCCACATATAAGATTAAAATAATATTGAAATATCTTTGTCTCAAGATATCACATGATTAATAGTTCAATGATAAAATATATATATTTTGTTTTTACGACCTTAGAATATATTTCCAGTCTAGACTTAATATAGAGCTAACGAAAAGCCAAGGGTCAAGGTTCACGTTAGTTTGGATATTAGCATTATGTTATAACATATATCTAACGAAACGGAAGTTATTCATCATAGGATGCTGAATGACTAACATGGCGTCCGACGTGTCATACAAACACTTCCGTGATATAAACAATGAATAATATATTTGTTAAATAAAATATATTTACGACAAATAGAGTATATAGTAGGATTTAAGACGATTATTTTATTTAATGAGAAAGTCAAAGACATTTTTCTTTAGTTACGACTATTAGTACATATATATATAACATAATATATTTTCGTGGTGATACCGCAGCGGTGAAGGTGTCCATTATCTTATCAGCGACATATTTCTGAATATCGATATTGCCGATACGCAAAATATTATCACACTGATAAGCCATAATGTTGCTTGTGTCGTGCACATAAAGATCACTCTCCCGTAACTTGGACCGCGAGTAGTTTACGGTCATCAAGTGCATTAAAAGTTGATACAACACGTACGCTCTTTGAATATTTTTCTGTTGTAATATTTTTCTAAATAATAAAACATTATATTTCTTTACCTTTTTTCCGTCCCGAAATTTAACAGTCCCCTCGATGATTGAAGTGGCGGGACTGGTGTCCGCCATTTTCGTTAGTGATCGTCAAGCGACGTTGCAGCGCCTCAGCAGCGCCATTATGATTTATAAAGCCATGGCGACGGAACTGTTTCACTCGAAACACTTTGTACCTGAAAAGAAATATACTTTATTAATTATAACGAAAAAGAAAATAAAATAAGAAACTCAAAGGGGAAAGTTAATAACGGCGAGTTGAGTCGAAGTTAAAAGTTGTCGGTAAAGACTTAACCGTTAGTTTAACAAGCGTCGGGCGAAGTCGCCGGTTTAACTTATATAACGTTCAACATTTAATTGAAAAACATTTATTAATTTATATGTTTTTTTCTATATTTTGTTTTAGTTATATTTATCATTTACTTATTACTTTATTGGCATTAAATAAGTATTTTCTTAATTCCAGACATTTTTCAAATTCAGTAAAATAAACATAGCCTTTTTTTTAAACACGCATCATATATGTATGCACTTTTTAAATACGTGACCACAATTTATAAAAATATATACATATTTTACTTATAATAATAAAGTAGGTATGGCTCGTTCATTTTTTGTCTGTCATAACTTATTTTATTAATTCAAAATAAACAATTGAATTGAATTAAGTTAAAATCCTACCGGGACGCGATACGCTTGTCATTAATTCTGAAAGCTGAAACTTTTGACTCGCGGCTGGCGTTTGAATGTTTTAGGAGCTATGAATTAATGTGAATGAAATCAACTGACAGTCGGAAACGCTACAAGTGTTGTATAGGGTATGGACAGACAGGCAATATATATATATTACCCACAAAGAATATCATATGTATGTATTAAGACATATGTATATATGCTTATAAAAATATTGTTCCGTTTTCAATTATAACGAAAAAATAATAATGACGATTAGTTAATTGGCTCTTTAATATTAAGGTTTTCAATAAAACATCTACATTATTCAAATTCGTTCACAATCGTCCGAGACGCTGACTTTTAATGTTAAATAATTATTAATAAATTACTTATAACTTCATTTTCTGGAAAATTATAAATCATATTCATCTACATTTAGGAAAAATATGTTTTGAATGATGTGAAAATAATTATTTAATTAATAAGTAATTTTTAATGAAGTTCTTTTTGGGATGTCTGAGCTTTGCACTATACGAAAAATCACGTTGATTTGATCCATTTGATCTTCCTTCATGTATAATAAACTGATAATACACATCATATATGTACATTACGTACAGTGATATAAAAAATAATATATAATATATTTTCGTATAGTAAATCATATTTAGAGTCATTTGAAATGAGCGGCCGCTGTAAAGAAAGATTCTAGCGTACGCCATAAAAGCCCCATGGGCCATACATTACGGGGTATTCAATAAACGTGTACGGCCCCCCGGGGACAGCAACTTTATCCTCGGATTTGTACATTTAAAGTTAACACAGGCTGTTGTGTGGAATTAGAAAACTAAAGCAGGCTATATATTATCTAATAATAATGAGTGGTGATCAGTAATGAAGGTGATGTCGCGTGAGACACGAAGTCTTCATTAGATTCGCTCGTTTAATTATAGATTATGACATAAATCTCTTACACGCATATACATGATTAATTTGCTGAAACTAACCGTTACCGTATAAGTGACAAATAGTAATTAAAATGTACTGATATGTTTAGAAATTAATAATGAAGAATGTAACGTATTTAGTCTAAGAGAAATATATTTGATTGAAATTTTAGTATCATAGAAATGATAATCACACTGTATATTTTTAGTTATGAACACGCTGTATAGTGAACATGTTGCAACTTGCGCAAGGGCAGAAAAGTATAGCGTCAAAATAATCAACGGACCCCCGTTAGATTGACAGAACCAATATTGGCGGATTGCGTTCATATATCATAGTATTATTAATTAATACATTAGACTTACGGAATAAATATATCCGTAGTACTTCCATCCAAATCAAAAACCGATAGTTTCATCGTATAAATAAAAAATACAGATATGTACTTGGTTATCGTCTAACCAATTATTAACGAACACTTACACATCACGGATATAACGGTATAGATACAATACAAAAAGCTCGCTATAGTTATATGTTAAATCAATGAAAAAAATGCTATTAAACATTAACAATATTAGGAGCGAAAATAAAATCTCTTCATCCAAAAAAGTGACGACGTGTGTTGAGGAGCACGCGTTGATAGTCCAGGTGTCTTACGACTGCCGGGTGAGTCCTTCATTGTTACATTACACTCACAATACTATAGTCTACAGCCCACCATCTGCTGAAGACGAGGGTTTGAAATGCATTGATTTCATTGACAATTATACTTGTATCTGATACGATACTTATTCATTAATATTAAGAATAATTATTAATAATCGTCTTTATGTTTGTACTTAAAATAAAAGCATTACACAAATGACATATTCCGAGAAGATGCAAAAAAAAACTAAATGAGATTTTCAACGAGCACCTGTTGTTTCTTGGTAGTTACAGCTGTCTTGAAGCCGTGTGTCCTTGAACACGCCAGGTAAATAACCGTACATCATAAACGGCTTTTTGTTACCTTTTTTTTTGTCCTAAACAAGTTCCTTTCAGAAACCTCCAAATACATAAATTTCAATTTTGTTGTCGAATAATAACTTAATAAAAATGCAAACTTTAAATTGCAAAGGTTTCAAACGACAAATAAATCCAGAATATATCCAGACGCTAATTGAATTTACATTTCAACAAAAACTGTTTTAAATACCGTAATATTTTAACTTGACTATAAACTATCAAAACAGTTGCCAACTTCACGAATTCTATCTGTAAGCCGCGCGTTATTCCATCTACCACCTGCGCCTTTTGTCTTCCTTCTCTTTCCCACACATTAGCAAAACTATTAGTAATATTTACCATCTCTTTCTCAAAGCCTCGGTTTATCTCATTCTGCATATTTTGTTCGTTCAAAAATGAGGAAAGTGTGAAGGATGTTTTAAAGGAAAAAAAAAAACTGTTGTCAAGGTTTCGCACTAATAGCTATTTCAAAGCATCTTTTATTATGTATTTAGTGTACCTGCTGATGCATAATACATATATGTTTATTCATGTAATTTTTCTCGTCTAATTAATTAAGAACGTCAAATAACAGTCCCGAAACCTTACAAAAACAACATCCGCCATATGTAGCGATTTCGGATTAAATGTAACATTCACGTATCATATTTTTTTAAACCGCACAATGCGAATTAAATCTCTATTGCATGGTATATAAGTTATATTATCGTGGGACGGGATTCTGTTCCCTTTGGTTGAGGTTAATAGGCGCGAAATTCAGGATCGCTCGGCCATGTTTAAAACAGCAACTGTCAAATGACGTCATCACATGAGAACTTAGTGAAATAAAAAATGATTGTCAAAACATTATATCAACTTATAACATATAATTAATTAAGTTACAATCGATTCAATATTACATATAATAATTAGTGTATAATAAACAGTTTTGTATAATGAAAACGTAATGAACATAGAATAACGTTAGAACAAATCACATAGAGGAAGACAGCGTCTCGTTAACCTTAAGCCACACCGAGAGGTACATTCACTCGCCATAATAAATACAAATTATCCGTTTACGTGATCTCTTAAATCTACCGAGCAACTAGCATGCGGATAGGAAAATCTATATAATAACTAGTTTTCTATAAATTCCTTCTGGGCTGTTTAATGCCACTGTTATATCATTAGCGTCATACTGCTTTGTAATTATGTCAGTGCTTAAGGTGGCGTTGACTTAAGTGCTTAGTGTGGGCACATCAGTTTAAACGGGGCTCACTACAGATAATACGTTCAAAACGTTTTGTTATTCCTATGATAAAATATTTTATAAATATTAATTTCTGTTGATAGAATTGTTATAATCTTCAGTGTGCAATAACTATAGAATTATATGCTGACATTAAACTTAGTTTTTTTTAAAAACATTTGATGATAAAAGTTTTAAACAGCGTTTAATGAAATTACTATTAAAGTTTTTTAAACGACGATTTAAAGTGAATTGAAAATATATATATACTTTAATCAGTAATACAATAAAAGGAGTAATTGTTTGTAGCTCCGTTACACAACACACGGACGGACATACGATACGTCATGAGTTATTAGGTATACAATAGGTTATTTGGCAGTGACTTGATGGAACTGTCTAGTCTGAACTCATAAGAAAGGCTTTCAGCTTGAGAAGTTACCCAACTTTAAGACTTTGGATTTAAATATATATTAACTCTGATATGTAAAAGATTTTGACGTTACAAACTTTTATTATCTGTAACATTACAGATATAGTAGTTTTTGAGTGTAGTAATATTATTAGAAACAAAAAGAATATGGTAACATCGAATAATAAAGTTTCGTACATTATTCAAAATTAAAAATGTATGAGGTTCTATAGAAAAAAACTAGACTAACTTGAATTTGATGGTCGCTCGACCGCTACGATGAGTATACAGGAATATAGACTTTAAATATAGATTCATAGGATTTATTATTAATTGTGGTTAGAGCGAAGTTATTAACATTTATCGTATTATGTGAAACAAAATTACAGCGTGGATTCTTTATGGCATGGCTCATACTAGATGGATACGAGGATAAATATATAAGAGATATTCAGTAAGTTTGTTAACAATATACCTAGACGCTTACCACAAGTCGACATCGACTCTACATACGAAACGTATACCATAGTAAGCGTAAATGTATGAATGAAAAACTCTTAACGCTCTGTATGTAGTGTGACGATGCCAACTGAATAAGTATAGTGATTGCGATTTATTAAAGCTCATATTCCATATTATGGAATCGTAAAACCATTAGTCCGTCTGTAAGCGTGTCCACCTCATCATGATATAATATGTAGTCAGGCCTTTCATGTGACTGCGTGTCTCAATGGTTGCCAAAACACTTTAAAATTGGCGTATCTCCATAACTAATTTGGATAACGACTCCGTAATTTAAACTTATGTAAGTATTAAAAAATTATATACGACTGACGTTGTTTTAAAAATTTAAGAAATGTATTGAAATTACGCTTATTCGACTTATATGGTAGTTACGATATGTTATAAAGGTAGGTACACATCTATTATACAGAACATATGTCAATAAACGTTATATTTTTATCGACTTTATAACATTAAACGTAAATTAAAAGGACAGTGTATACTCTTGGCTTAGAACAATTCTTATATGAACTTATTGTTTGCTAAGCCTTTAGAGAATGTGAAACCTTGCTCCGTAGCGTTTACATAGGAACGGTCCGACATTCACTTAGACATTACAAACGTAAACGAATAATGTTAAGGACGTCTCTTAAATACACACACACACGATGAGCGACTCCTTATAGTACGTTACTTAAGATTAAAGTGGGAAAGGTCAGTAACCTCTGCCCAAAAATGGTGTAAACAATTTTGGCGCAACTCCAGCTGATCTGACGACAATTATTACAAACCCTATTTGGCAGGTGTTCGACTCCTACTGGACGAGATCTCGGACCGTTTATTACGTTGTTTTTTCATTACTTCCACTCATCACTAGATATTATAAACAAAGTGCTTGTCCGTTTGTCTTTTCACGATAAACTCTAAAACGAAAGCATATTACCAACAGTTACTCCTAGAAGTAAGCATACTACTACTGTTTGAAAGGAAATTACGAGAAGGTTCGTTTTCTAGTAATAAATTAATTTATTTTTTATTTAAATATAATCAAAGAAAAGCGCATTATTGCTGTAATTAATCTCAATTATAAGATTAAAGTCATAGAGCGACATGTGAAAGTAGCGGTAATGTATCATACCGGTTCATTTTTAACATTTCTTTTCACATTGTACTTGTTATGCGAATTATTCGAGGTTAACATGCTGGCATAGAGTTCACACTGCCGAGCGGAGAGGGTAGCTGAGCGGAAAATACGCGAGCAATGTAACAAAAAACATTATACATATATATTAAGACAAAACTGAATTTAAATTATTTTAAAATAAATTTAAAAACGTATAATCTATTATCGTATATTCATTTAACAAACGGAAATAGTTCCGAAACTAAAATAACACCCTCTGGTCTTAATGGATCAGAAAAAAACATAAAGAATTGTAGAGTAACTGACGTCCTCTTAAGAGGGCGGGAGATCACCGCTTCACCGGGATAATAAGTGATATGTATATAAATAACATTAGTTGCGTGTAATCGCATATCTTGGTACACGAAAGTGATTTGTTATAAATAATAATATAATAACACGCCACATAATCCGCGAAATAGTATTATTACGGTATAGTTTTAATAACATTATTGCGTTAGTGAAATAACGAATTGGTTGTTTAGATACTCCGTTGTCAGTATGACAAAACTATTAGACGAGACTGTACTATTAAAAGAAATTTACACTAATGTATCAAATCAAAAGATTCGTTCAAATGTAGACTTGAAAGGAAGGATCTGACATGTGTGCTGTGATTTCATCGCGATGATGCTTCAGGGTCCTGACAATATGGTTACTACGTATATTATCAATTAAAATTACATAACCACGATCTAATCAATTTGAGGTATAAGACAGAGCAAATTGATTCATGGAATTGATTCAATACATACGTATGTTAACTTTAATATAATTTCATATAAAAAAAATCTTCATATATGAAACACGTTCAAACTGACAGTGTGTTCGATGTTAACTCTTCCTAGTAACTTTGCATTCGTCGTTCCAGCGGTCGCTGTGATATTGGAGAGCTCACCAACAATTCAATATAATATTCTCAGTAGACTACCACGCGACAATTATTATTAATATAACTAACATAAACTATTAATTAAGTAAGAATTCCATTATGCCTGATTATGTAAATTAAACACTAACCTGGTGTATGTACTGATCATATATACACTATTACAACGATCTCTGTTTTCTTAATTTAATTAAATTAACAAACGATTATTGAATCGATTATTGTATAATAAATTTCATTACAATCGATTTCACTGTTTTACTCGATTCGGACGCTTTGATATTCAATTAGCAAACGTTTTACTTATCAACGGTAAGATCACGGTTAAATTTAATATGTTTTAAATAACGATTTTTATAATGAATGGTAAGATTCATAGCCTTATGGAAATATATTCTGTTACGCTCGAGTGTCAGTGACGTTTTATTGAGTGTTGAGTGTCGTGTGTAATGAATGAGTTACGCGGTTTGAATGAGACACTTTAGGCATTACGACTTCAAGGCTTCTGTCAATAAACAATTCTATTACATTCTTTTAATGTTTCTTTTTCAATGAAGATGTGTATATAGCAAAATGATATTGAACAGTTTTTAAAACAGTTATACATATGAAAATCGTTGTCAAATTTAACTTAGCTTGCGAACGATTTCAATTGCATGTAAACACACACACACACACACACACACACACACACATATAATATATATATATAAATATATATATATATGTATATTAGATTTACATCGACACCTAATTCTCGCATAAACGACAAACAGACTAACACACAGGTCCGGGGAGCCAATACTAAGTACTCTAAGAAGACAACAACCAGGGCAAACACCAAGATGTAATCGCCAACCGTACCAGAGGTGCAAACGTCAAGACAGACGAATGAGGTAATCGAAAAATATTATAAATACAACGAATGATTCAATAATTGCTGAAGTTCCATAGTTGAATAATCGCATAATCGCCTCCGCTTTAACCGGTTCAAACTTCAACCGCGGTCGAGGAGACTCGGTCCCAGTAATAGTTACAGTTGAACCGCACTTTAACCGTCGGCTTTATAAAACAATAGATACAACGCGTTTCACGTTATATGGAATAATTAAACGAAAAACAGTTTTTAACTTTTAAATAAACTAATTGATAAGTTATCAGTGTTAACCCAGCGCAGTTAACGAAATACGTAGTTAAAGTAACTACACATTAAACTGAACCGGTCATAAAATACTCGATAAATTGAACCTTGACTTAAGTGTTTCTTATTAAGTTAAATTTAATATGTTTGCTATAGATTATATAGAAAAAATAATTCAGTTTTTTCATGATGTATGAATCTAGCTATTTCAAGAAATTGAATTGTTTTAGGTATATGTATATACTTTGTATAACAATACAACATACCGACATTATATAAATGAAAAATCTTAATAGTTACTTATGTCAGTACACAGACCTTCAAATACACATTTACAAAATAACATTCAACTTAAATAAAAATAAAATGAAATAAATCCAACAATTGCATTTTTTTTTTGGAAAATAAGTTCCCGAGCAATAAATATTATCAAGAATTAAATAAAACCAATTCTTTAAACTACACTTACGGAAACACCCAATATTTAAAGCTGGTTTTTCCCGTGACTACTTAATACTAAAACTAAGATACAAAAAACCTTCAAAAGGTTAGTACAATAAAATTATCTGTAGTTTTAGTGGTTATAACTTACAGATACAACTTATAAAAACCGACTTAAACACAATTGATTATTGTTAATAGAAAATCTAAGCATGCGATTACAAAGAATTTAAGTTTGAAGCCTTCTCAGAAAAGAATCAAATACCTCCAAGGAGTTTCCATTCAATTATGGACCCTATTACAACAGAGATAAGGTTTAAATGTTTGAATATATTAGAACAACCACAGAGCTAACACTAAACGCTTAGGTTTGTAAATTATATATGTACAACTATATATAAACATAATGCATTGTGCTTTAAAGAATTATAATAAATGTTTTGATTTGCTATACATTTACTTTTAACAAGTTGTGACGGATCTAAACCAGACTTACCACTTGTTTGCATCACACTACAAACGGAGCGTTCTCAGTTTTCAATCAGTAGTATTTTGATAATATGAGTGAATTACTTACGAAAAACTCGAAACGCTACGTGCGTATAGTGACTCCGCAAACTACATGTAGGTGTACAGAATGAAAGTTGATTTATAACATTTACATAAAACATGCTAATTTCTAAAAAAAATTAACCGTGTCTCACGTTTCGTGACAGTGGGTCGCAATAACGCAACAAAATATACTTACTAACGAGTTTGTCGGTCAGATGCAAGCGAGGTATCACTGTAACCGACTTCAAAGAACGTAGTAGCTGATAATTAATATGTTAGCCGCAAATCCTCTGCGGGCAACACTACACCAAGATGTGTTAGCCAAACCGCGGTTAGACTTCGACACACACAGGCAGCTAATAATTGTTCAATAATGATAAATATTCACTAGCGCTAACCTGCATGGACTCAGCTCGCTTAGCATTCACACTATCGTCACCACTTATTTACATCGAACTAAACACTATCAGTCCACAGTTTTTCATACAACATTACCAACAAATAATATAAACTATTAGCTATTCAGTTAGACCACACACCCGTGGTTAGGACAAAGATTATTATTCATAAATTAACAATAGTGTTAATTCAATACGAAAGGTATAACGCTTCAAGGTGAAGTGACTGACTTTTATTTAGTACTTAAACAAACTTAATTTCATAATTAATAAATATAATTATTTATACAAAAAAATTGGGTAATATTTACATTGATATATACTTATTACAGATTACATAATGCTTTCGAGACTTATCGTCTTAATCCAACGTCACATTATACACATAGTTATTATTGTACAAGTCGTAAACTGTACACAATAGTACATTTCTAACGTTACATTCTTCACCTTGTTAATTCTATATTTATTATCACGCTATTAAATGTCAAGAACATACAACACTTACATAACTGCATGTACACATTATGATTGTATTACCTAAAGATAACAAGAGTAATCTGGTTTCATAGTTCACACATAGTATTACCTATTCGTAGTTCGTATATTATTTAATTAACATTATTCATTAAAATGGCTTTAATTTAACCGTTCGCATTGGAGCTCTAAAGTGAAAATCTTAACAGCCTGTTTTTATAGCAGGAGTCAGACGACATTGAATTCCTAGAATAGAGAATAAATCACCGTCTACATTTCTTCGAAAGCATCTTATTTATAAATGTGTACCACCTACGAGACTTGCGGGTCCAAAATTACGTGTATTTCGTAATAAGTTATACTATTGTTCAACTTTGTTGTATTTTTAAAGTTTACACAAGTGTCTAGGATTGTAAATCGATTTCACGAAGCCTTCGTTTTATTATGCGGGTTATTTTAATATTAATAAGACTATCAAACGTTCATCTCTCACGAACGCAAGCATCGACATTATTACAATCGGCCGATATCACTACAATCAGCTACGTAAAGAAAAGATAAGAAATACCTACCGTTAAAAATCCGTCAAAAAGCAACTGAAATACACAGCACAATAAACAACATTCCATAACACAATAATATCAAATAACACGATTTCTGTTCACTAAAATACAATCACATAACTATCGAAGACGAGATAAATGTTCAAGTTTTTTTTTATTCTACGAAAGTTATTACGCGAACCACAGAGCGACCAGCACAACCACCACCGACAGTGAAGCGTTGCTGACTGACGGGAGTGAAAGAGAAATTTCACGATGTGCGATTAGATGGCGAGTGCGAAAGAGATGGAAGAACAGAATGAAGCTAGCTGTGACCGGGAATGACCACATGGCACGCATTTTGTTTGGTTCAATCATTGCACAAATTGAGAGTTGGCGCGTTTTTGTTGAAGCTAAGTTTATGAAGCCACGTGTTCCAATGTTTTTTGAATGGTGAACGATTTTGTCGAGAGACTTTTTTTGTTTAAAAGTGCCATTTACATTTGAAAAAAGTCTTTATAAATAAAACTGACCTTAAATATTGAATATGTTACTTCCCAGTCTTAGTAACACTGTTAGATAGGTTGGCAATTTCTTAAACACAGAACTTTTAAGTTGAAACTGAAATGGCGGGTTTTAGAAGCGTTTTAGCAAAAAATAAAATAAGTGCTATTCGAGTGAGTATAAATTTATACTTAGTTAATACATTTGAATAATTTTTTCCATTTTATTTATATTCAATTAGTTACGCTCATGGTAAAACTGGTTTATCTATATAATTTCCATTTTAAACACTCAATTCGACACTAACAAAACCATTATGCTCGCTCAGTAAGTTTACGTCTTCGACCTACACACTTACAGATACACAGTTTTTTGCCAATTGCCATTATACTATAAAATAATATTGAAACTTGCGAATAGATTGTTTTGTAAAAACTTGCCAACGAAACAAGCTAACTTTAATATCTTGTCATTTATTCATTCGACGAAACAAAAATAAAATCTACTTCGTAATCTGAATCAACGTTCTATTCTAATTAAAGCTGAATTGTTTTCTTAATTCCCATTATCTTTTATATAAGGAAAAGAAAACATGAAAAACCAAAAGTTGGAGGCAGATTTATTAAATACAATTTACAGTTAAAAGAAAATAATTGTAATACATACAATGTCTATACCCTGCTTTATCGTTCGGTCTTCTGTAATGAAAGTGGCTTGACTTTAAATTGACAATTGTTCCACATTGTACCGTGAGATATGAAATTTGGCGTTTTTAATGAAAAAAATGTAACATTCTTTTATACTTTACATATTTTACGTAAATCCTTAGTATTGATAAGTTTATGAAAGTGTATTTTTAGGTTATTTGTTTTGTATAGTGTTGTATTGTTTGTTTGTAATAGCTTTTTACATGTGGTAACCTTGCGGGAGTCCACATCAAACTTAAATGTTGTAGTAACGTACAAGTATAAGAGATATTCTGCTTTTATTATATCCTTTTATTGTTCAAGAACTAGGTGTCTAATAGGTATCTTAGACTACATTTATTAGTACAAAGGATTACATCAAAGTCACTTGCGTCGCTTTAAAATCTCAGCACGTTATAATTGCGTGAGTGTGTTTTATTTCTCTTCGAGTATTTTGTGATGTTTCGAGTCGGTAATAATCTCAAGTAGGCAATTCGTAAACATCTCGGAAGCTGTTCGGACTGAACTCACAATTTTCTACATGTTTTTTGCCGAACTCGCGGAAACTTTTATTCTTCTTTTTTCTTAATATTCGTATTTTATGTATACAGTTTTTATTATGTCTATGAATTATGATGAGTTTATTTTTATTGTAGGTACTTATTTATGATAATAATATTTCGAGGAATATTTCACTACTAGATAATATCGGTTTATATTGTTGGGGTATTTAAATTTAGAATTTAAAGTTTTTACTCGACTTCGTCCGCATTTCCTCTGGAACTAATTTAACAGAGAAAAGAATAACATTTGTTACTTAAAGAAATAGATATATGGTAATCAATCCCTATTGACTTTTGACAACACAAAACTGCTATGAGGTCTTCACGCGGAAGTATATCGATATACTAGGATATACTGATAGTTATTTCAATGCACGGTCTATACTATTGTAAAGTTTCATTAAAATCGATTCAGTAATTTTTGCTGACAACAGCAACAGACGTACATACATTCACTCGTCTATACATAACATACAAAAATGCCCTCTATAACATTAGAAGCTATCAATAAATGATTTTAATTTGTATATAATGAAGAAGGTCGGTATGTTTAACCCGATATAAAAAACTATATAAGCTATTTCACGGAGTAAACTATATACTACTAACTAGTAGAGTTTACTTACTATTATAATATCGTAATAAAAATGTTGCCATACATTTATATTGCAACTTATAACATTTTTATAATTTATTTTTATATAGAATTAAAATCAAACTGAAGTCCTGTCAAGTCTAGAATTTTCTATTCCTGTACCAATATAGTTTATATAACATTGATTCAATTAACAAATAGTTATAAGAAAGACCAGAAATAAAACTATCGGATAGCAAAATAAAGTACATTGAGTCCTGCCCCTCACCTACCCCTCCCCCCTCCCCCTCGCCCCTCACACCTCGGTCCTGATCCTTCGTCCTTCATTAGTGGATAACACTAATTTGACGTGAACTCAAAAGAACAATGACCAGGGCGTTACTTGTTACAAGAGAGGTTCGAGCGGATTCAGAACACCCTGTAAAGAGACGCGGAAATAACACTTGATACACTTAAAGAGAGCAGGAATGATGAGGATTTGGAGATGAAACCTTTGGTGAGAGGGTGTCTTAAATATCTGAAGAAATAATCTTGGTAGTGAAGACCAAAGGTTGTGTCACTATTTGGACATTATTTGCGACTATTTTATTATTTTTGATGGGATACAGTCGTTATTTACATGCCGATATTCATGTGACCTTCACGTTATATACATGGTGATAAAAATAATCCCCAAAAAGGTGTCTCTCCGGCGGGGAATCGAACCCCGGTCTCCCGCGTGACAGGCGGGGATACTGACCACTATACTACCGAAGATGATGATGAATTTGTATTAAAATAAACCAATACTGCTTTTTATTAGCTGATAAAAAGAATTTAATAGTAAACATTAAATAAACGCCTTCACAACATGTTTAAATCGCTACCTCTTGATGATGTGTACTATACGTTATAAAGCGTGAAGCTTTTTTCTTCTCCTGCCTCACTTGACTTCGGGAGAGGTTCGGTTTTAGAGTTTAAACAGTGCCAGGTGAAGGAATGCATTTGCCAGATCCTTACGACTTGAGAGTTGATTTTGAGGTTAACTGGCACACCTGCTGGGATGGAGATTTACTGAAATAGGCATTTTTATTTTTGTACTCGCTTTTACACATTTCTTTACTCCATCGAATACTTCGTTATTCTGGGACCTAAACGATCGCATGAGATTGAACATTTTTAGCCGCTCCACGTGTCTTTTGATGCGACAGTTTCAGGTAATTATGTCCTAGATATTTTTAACAATAATAATTATATTATTTTCCTAGGATATAAACTTTAACTCTGTCAAACAGAATAATTTAAATTCAGCAGTTTAAATGGTTTAGCATTGACAAAACGAAACCCAGAGGAGGGACTAATGTTGTCTAGATTTAGTGACATTTGGTTTATGACAATTTCAGATATTAAAGTTATTATTTAAATTAATCGCTAAATGTAATTTAGGTAATTTTATATGTGTATATTAAAAACATATGGCTGTATTGAAATTAGCACATATGTATACAGATCGGAATCCCTGCCATTCAGAACAATAATTATTCGAATAGGTATAAAAATTAAATTATTTATAATAATTTAATTTCAAATAAAAGTCATGAATAAAGTTAAATCCAAAAATATTATAGTATTGTTTAAAAAACACTTAATACAATGAATATTTATATAAGTTGTTTGAATATCTAATTATCTTCTGCAATTTGAAAAGACGAATAAAAATATTAAAATTGAAAGTTCTCCAATATAAACCGATAATCGGATCTTCAATTCCAAGAAACAAAATCTGACTTTAAATAAATAATGCAAAGTCGTTCCAATATAAAACAAAACTACAATGTTGATACAAGCGTGACTGTCAATGTACAAAGAATTTATCATATTTTGTCAGCTGGTTTTATGTTAAAGAAATACTCTTTTGTACACCAATACCTTGAGGAGTATGTTTTTTTTATGTAAAAGTTGGCAAACGAGCAGACGGTCTACTTGATGGGCAGTAGTCACCGTCGCCCATGGACATCCGCAACATAGATGTTGTGGATGCGTTGCCAACCTTGGTTGTTGAGGAAAAGGGAGGTGTGGGAATAAGGAATGACAGGAAAGTGTGGGAACAGGGAAAGGGCAATCGGCTCTCTCAGTCATCGGACGATACGCAGTCATTAATGACTACTTCACGCCGATCTTCTGTGAGAGGGTGGTACTTCCCCGGTCGAGCCAGCCTATGTTTGAGCTGTAGTTATCTGACCACAGCTAGGCTCTACCACCTATAAATGTATAAAATATAAATAATGTAAATGTTATGTTTACCACAAGTACGCAACGTCACAATACAGAGCGTTAATAGTTTTTCATTTTAATCTTCGCCCATTATAATATTAACTTGTGTCATTGACTGAATAACGGGCAACAGTTTGTTTGTAGTGACGATTGCAACTCGTGATGAGCATAGATATCTGAAAAGACAAAAGACTATTTAGTTTCAGGCGTTAATAATGAAGTGGTTCGTTACAAATATGTATGTATATCAACTTTCTTTATTTTATGCCGTGTCTATGAAAAACAAACATAATATTCTCGTAAACCTTAGTTGGTGTTTATTCTACAATATTAAATTTGTTATCGTAAAACAACATATAAAATGTAGGTAGTTTTTTACTACAGATAACAAAATAAGACAAAAAATACAACTATATTTTTTCGAACTATATATATAGTTGACCAATGATCACAATCTATAAACATTAGTTAATCTTCATTTCTCCATACTCATCAGATTATAAAAGTATTAATGGTTGTAATACAGTCGTAAAGATGTATTTTGAGAAGAGGCATTACAATCTTCGTCCGTGCTCTTCGCTCAGTGTGCACTACGCCTTAATGATTTAAAATCACAGCAGATGTTCGAAATGAACTTTCCAAGGAAGTGTACTTGCATAAGTCGAGAATAAATCTCAACTTCCGACCATTGTCTGACTAGATTATAATACGGACAATTCTTAATTAATATATACATGTAAAACTACAGGTTTGTGCGCGGTTCACGGGTACATGGGACATTTTAATATTTATCACGAAACCGGTCCATAAGTAATTAGTTATTTGTGTAAATTATACAGGCATATGTATCGACTTTGAGACTCGGTTGGTTATAAAAAGATTGCATAGCTACGAATTTAATGTATAACATGAATGTTAAAAGGTAAGGGAAGTTTTACATTTCACCAAAAAGACCACCCAGATGTAACGAGTGTGTCTTTAAGAAAGTGCTCTCTCAGACCTCTTTGAGGATTCTTTCGTGAGGAACGACAAAATAAATAAACTTACATTTCAAAGGATAAAATTTTATTATATGTTGTTACTGAATTCTTAATTGATGTCAAATTCAATCAGATGTTTACTCGATGTAAATGACTTACTATTAGAGATATAAATATGGAAATAAACCATAAATAATAGACCTTTAATAGTTATTGTAATATCAATTTTATTATACGCTGCAGATATTTTGAAACCAATATCATCTTCGGTAGTATAGTGGTCAGTATCCCCGCCTGTCACGCGGGAGACCGGGGTTCGATTCCCCGCCGGAGAGACATACTTTTTACACGTTTTATGTCATCATGTCGTAATCCACCTCACATTAAAAAATGTCGCGACAAATTGGTTCTAATGTCAAAGCTGTGAGTTTTGAACTTTAGAACCTGTTCTATTTCAGAATCTTTTCTTGTGTCTGCATCACTCTTTTATCTCGTCCTTCGTCTGACAAAAGACTTTTGTTTAGTTCCCACTTGACTGTAGCTACAAGCCCTATTAGCTTTGACAGCGTCACCGTCTCCCGATCGGACCTACCGTTTAAATATGGGCCTGAAGGAACTTCCGTCCCAAGGGGTAAGGATGCTTGTAAGAGGCCGGACCTCGGCTTAGGACGTATTTGGAGGGGAGTGGTATGGGGGGGGATGGCACTGCACGACAACTTCTGAAGGCAAAGAGACGGAAGACATAAAGAAATGTCGGTTTTTGGTTGACCGCTGGAACCTCAAGTCAATAAATTGTTGTCAGTATCTTTGTGAGAAATGTGCTTTAAATATATCTTAAATTAGAACGGGTAATGTCTGCGTACAAATTATTTATTTAAAAGCTCTGTTATGACACAAGTAGAATGCTAACATTCTCAAATCTAGAGAAGAAGAATAAAGAAAGGTGCTGGTAAAAATATAACTAGTCTTTGTTTATAATAATAATAATAAATAAATAAATTAACGCCTTTATTCCATTCGACAAATTTCTTCGTGTTTTCACACAGCAGTCAAGATTAAAATTCGTCCAACAAATAAAAACGTCGACATGAGCAAATATTCCTCGATTCCAGTGCTAATGAAGCCATAGCATAAAAAAAATCAGAATTGATTATTCACTCAATTATTATAAATAAGATTCAATTTATATTATATTCTTATAAACCATAATTATTATTGCCAATTTTTTGTTCAATATTGTCATCATCTTCGGTAGTATAGTGGTCAGTATCCCCGCCTGTCACGCGGGAGACCGGGGTTCGATTCCCCGCCGGAGAGACACGCTTTTTTTGGTAAAGATATCGACTCATTAAAATCTTACAGACAATATACAATAAAATCCAAAGAAGATAAAATTTTAGTAGTTTTGACACAGGCAGTAATTTAAGCTCACTAACATAAATATTGCGATAGTCTTAAATAATAAATTGCTAACATCGGAAAGTTTAATGTCAACGGTCTTTTTTGAGAATTGGTCCCCTTGGACGTATCTATCTTAAAATCTAAGCAATAAGTCCGAACACACAAGAACAGTTAACTGTTATATTCGCTTGTTTATTACCGTTTATATACAATCCTAATTAAATATTTATATTTTAAAAACATTATATTTAAACAAATGAAACTATATTATATAATAAATACATAGCTGTATACTGGTATCGTTGTATTAATGGCCATTGTCACTGTAATGGTAAATCGAAGAGAGTTCGTAACTTTAGTTTTAAGTATTGAGTTCACAGTAGAGCGCGACTTCAGCCGAAAATAACTTTTATAACCCTATTCAGCACCCAGTCCCTCGCTTAGAACAGTCAAACGTACACGCTGATTGTGAGTGCTGACGTACCTATTATTAAAACGAGGATATATTAAAAATATATATATCGTATATGTCAAAAATAAGATTTAATTAGTATATGAGAAGTAAAATTTTATTTATTATTGTTTAATATTGAAGTCACAATTACTTAGAGTCTGTGAAATTTCGATAAATAGCAAATCAATGATAAAAATTTAATGACTGTTTCGATAGTTCAATGCATTATTCTATTCCATATACCTTGTGAGTAACCCTGGTTGACTTTCTTTAATCCCAGGGATAGTGCCGGAGTAATAAATCCCAAACCACTGATACGAGGCCAAGCCATCCCGGCCAGGGAAAGTTTATAGCGTTTATTGAATAGAACACGGGCGGTGTAACTTTAAAATGACGTATTGATTCAATTATTACGTCAAAGTAAATGTATTTTACTCACAAATACTAAGTTTAGATCGTACCTAAGCTTACCAAAAGTCCGAGTGTTCACACTGTAATGAGCGTTATTTAATAAGAAACGAGAAACGCTGCGTATGTAGTGAAGATAGCAATTTGTGTTAACCATAATGGAGCTGTTTAAAAAATGCAAATACATTTAAAATTTCGAGTAAAATATAAACGCTAAGTTTTCTCGCAGTAAGAAACATGAATATGGAAAAGAGTGAGATCTTCGCTGTTAAGTTTCTGGAGTAAATTTAAATTAAATATATAATACAATGTTAATATAATAGTACACGTTTCTGGCATTTGTAGGCGTTTTAATTATTTTGTCATATCTTTTATGACGAGTCGCTAGGACGACGTCCGCCCACACAGCATTATAAATTATTTATTATTATATATAATTAATAGAGAAATATTTATAAAATATATCACAAAATAGAATAAAAACGTGATCTATGGCGTACATTATGATAATACATTTGAATATTAATTTTAAAAATCGATTTGTCACTCACATTTTATATCATCAGAGTAAACTTACATTATTGTCAAAGGAAATTGAACTTTGTGTCACTATAAATAAGAATGCCGGTAAACAGTTTGTTGTTCTTAACCAATGCCATATGTTGTATACCCAGTTATTGTAGGGTGAACCCTAATTAGAGTATGGCATAGTAGCAATTTATTATACGGGACACCTGGGGTCCGATCAGCTGTATAATTAGCTTAATAATTAACTGCGTGATCGGTTCGTGTTGCAAATGAAATTGGAACGTATATTTTGCATTCATAAAAACTTTAATAATAAACGTAACACTCAACATTATAATGACGTATAATCTTGTCTGTAAATAATATAACAGAACCAAGTTGCTTATTTCATGAATATAATAACGTCTTCGGTAGTATAGTGGTCAGTATCCCCGCCTGTCACGCGGGAGACCGGGGTTCGATTCCCCGCCGGAGAGATATAGTTTTTGATAATATTTTTTTCATTAGACGTATTCCTGTTAATTGCTATACTATTCATTAGAGTTGAATGTATAATGCATGTATTTTGGGTTCTCTTGTTACAATGAGCCCTCGAGTGACTTCTGAGACCGGAAATGCGCACGCGCAACACTAGAATAGAACAATCGTGGGTACATTATCGTCTATTAAAGCTTGAACATGCCTCATTAACGTTTTCCGCTCGTTTAAAATAAAACTATTTTTGGTTAGTTTTTTAACAATAAAAAGAGTACATGTGCCTTATCACATGCGTTGAGTTTATTCTATTGCAGTTGTTTTATTATTTTTCTATGTCATGAAAGTTTATTGAAGCAATACAAAAAAAGATAACTCTCCGGCGGGGAATCGAACCCCGGTCTCCCGCGTGACAGGCGGGGATACTGACCACTATACTACCGAAGATGACAACAATGTGTTCAAATATTTATAATAATCTATAAATACAGGTAAACAGAACTATTAAAATTGCCTTCATTATAGCAACGCCGAATAGTTGTCTCGTAGAGCGGACGTGTGCACTTAAAACAAATCAATACGAAGTTCACATAAAAAGTTATGAGGGTATCGGAGAGTGTACCGCGCCCCTGGAGTGTGGAGCGTGGGCCTGTTATGGGGGAACAAATTAAAGGACACGTGCCTCTGTTTGAATGTTTGTTTGACACTTTTATTATCGAATAACTGTTGTTTGATTGTTATTGTATGAGTCAACGTTTTATTTTGTTGCTGTACGCGACATAAGTTCATCAATTAATCGTCGCTTCATGATAGGAACTAATTTATTAATTCTGATGTTACGGTTCTATAAAAGGTTCGTATATTCTCATTCATAGTAAGTAGGGTTTGTTGAAGTACTAAATAACCTAAAACTTACAACACAATTATTTTCAGGCATGTTACTAAAATATCATGGTATATTATATTGAAGGTACGTTATCGTTAAGGTCCTCAACGAAAACTAATGAACTCCAAGAATATCCGAACAATTAAACGGCAGGAAATGACGTCGCCCCAAATATCTTGTAGTAAATTTTATAGCGAATACATTTCCTAATATTTAGACTTTAGTTTCACGTCTAGCAAATACATATAATGTTTCTGGTCGCCTCCTCTGAATAAATATTCCTTCATAGTAGGAAAGACTTCTTTCTATTGTTGTAATCTGATTGGATCCGGATTAATTAACGAATACAAAGCTCAGCGTTATCTAATTCGTATTTTTATAATTAACTACTATAATTTTAATGGTTTTTCTGTCCAACGTTTCCATTTGAATGTATTAATATATTAATTGTACAATATTACATCTCGAGCCAAGATTTATTATGTCAAGAATCCACCAGGTTTGATGTCGTCAGATTATGTTTGCTAATCAAATACCTATTGAAGTATAAACTTTGTTTAGATATTCGATATTTGTATTTTTGGTAATGTTGAATTTTGTATGTCAGATAGTCGCTCAGAGTCAAAATGTTTAATGAAAAATACGTATTTGTTTAATTATACAAAACTTAAACACAAAAAAAAATATTGTGACAGAAGAATTATTTTATTGTTAACAAATGTTTGATTGTTATTATTAAAAAATATAATTATAATTTTCCTACACTTAATAAAAATAAACAAAACGAAAAATACTATATTTTAGACTCAACTAGAGCATTAAATGTTTTCAAGGGCGTCGTATATTTGAAGTAAGATGTAAGTGTTGCCATAATGTATTAAATATTAAATTAATAATCTCTCCGGCGTCCACTCCGAATTCTGGAATTTGTAGCTGCGGTGTGCACTAAAAGCGGAGCGTCCTGTGGTTAATAGAAATTACGTGATATGTCTACATTTGATTACATCTCTAATACGAGCCGGGCTTCACGTGACCTGTACATTAAAAAAAATTACATGATTTTTAATTTGAAACAACTGCTCGTAATTAATTTGGTCCCCGTTAAACACTCGACTTGAATGTTCTTGTAATAATTAGGTGAGTTTATGTTTAAATTAATCTATGTATATTTTTCTTGTCTTCAGATTATTTTTATTAAAACGCCAGTTATTCTGTCCTAATAATTTTGGGCTTCGAACAACGATTTTCGAAATTTGTTAAGGATCATAATTGCTTATCAATAGAATAGAACCTGTACTTCCTTCAATTCTCCCGTTTATATATAAAAAATTTGTGAAAATGAAATAGAAATATAATAGCCGTCAAAAAGTTGATAACAAAGCTTAATTTGACCGTAAATAGTGTGGCCTTTACAACTTGAAATGAGTAAGCGTGTAATTACTAAACACCGTATACAACACTAATGTCTCTGTTTGACGCTTTGGCCATGTTTATTGTACACTACGAACAAATTACAAAACTAGTACAGATACCTGCAGATCCTTCGATATACAACTTGTTTGTTAATATTATAATGTAAGTAGATTTTTAAATTAAAAATTATCAACCTTACTCATACGTTACTACCATAAATTTGGCAATTCAAACATAGACTAAGGATATAGAATTATACAACTCTAGTCAATGTGGAGTTAACCAGTAACAGACCATTATATGTTTGTTTTAAGTTATTCTAAGTCATTATGTTATTGATGTTGATAGGCAATGAGTAATATCCACGTATGTCGAGTATTGGGCAATACTTTCCCTCTTGATAGATGGCTCCTTGAGGACGTTTTGACAATACGTCTTCCATCCAATTTGTTTGTCCAGAATGTGTCCAACGCCGACCATAAATTTCGTTTTGTCAATATTAGCACGATTTACGAGGACCCTACTCTTTATGGCTGGTTTCTTTAACGGTTTCAGTCAAGACATGATCTCGAAAGAGCCGGCGGCCGATTGGATTTTATTCAGTTTTCGTTTTATTACGGCCGACTTTTATATATTTTCAAAACTTGTATGATATATATATGTATTTGAATATTAAATCTTTCTTTTCAATTGTCTCTAGCTTTTAAACTTTTAAATTCGATTAAACAATTCGGTTAAAATAACGTTCATACAATATTCTAGTAAATACTTTATACTGTGTAAAGTTTCTGAATGCCTATAGTCAGTTTCCACACAAACTTTTAGATTGGTTATATCGACAGTGTGAGATGAAATTAACCAAGACATACAAAATAAACATATAAATTATAACATAGACAAAACAGTTTGATCAAAACATCAAAAAATAAGGCACCGGGATTTGCTACTTGAAGTAAAAAACATGATTTTAATCTGAGACACAGTTATTTAAAGTCACCAACAATAAAAGCTCGTCGATATCAATTCCAAGTCCCGTTTAATCAATATTTGGATGCCGGCCAGTAGTTACGTACGGACGTAATGAGAAAATTATATTATAATAGCGTTAACTTATGTTCGATGCGGATTTAAAACCACGGTTAGTCATAACTAATGATACTTAATTGTAGATTTGAACCGTTAGTTGTATTTTTTGAACGGTTTAAATTTATATTGTGTGATTGTTATAATTTATGATGATTATTTATTGAGTGATTTTATTTATAGTATCGATGTATAACCTCAATGGATTCCAGGTCTCTCCTCTTGTATGAGCGATACTTTGTTAATCCTTTGTGTCACCAGGCGTAATGCTTACCAGTCTTGGATTTCCAGAGCGTTGTTTTTGACCTATTCCGATGAGCCCGGAGCCTGAGCCCGCACAATCAGCTTATTTTGATTTGTTATGTGATGTTTCATTAATTTGTTTTTAGATTTCTTAAAGAAACTCCTTACATTTATTAAGTTCGCGTCCATACTTTAAGGACTTCATTATGTAGAATATCTTCTAAACCATTATCCAAGCAGGATACCTCGTATTTTGTAAATTACCACTCCTAATATCGATTAGCAATGAATACGGATCACCAATTTTCTCCCATATAATCGTTAGTCTCATGACAGCAGTGAGTGTGGTCTAAATCTCTTCTGTATGTATATTTTAAGTTCGTATCATCACCACATATAGAGCGTGTCTAGTTACTTATTCAATAACCGATATTTATACAAACATTTGCGAAGATTGAACATTGAAAACCTGGTAACGCTCCGTAAAACGTATAGTGATGTAAGCTCGGACTAAGGATACCGATGTTTTCATGAGCTCCTTAGGGTGTGTCAAGGTGAGCTCGTACACTTGGACTTAATATACTATCGATGTATGAAGAATGATGCACGTCACGACGTTTTAGAGACCAGGTTAATGGATGTAAGCATTGTCCTATCATTGGCCTGTCTATGTTGACGATTGTTGATAAAATAATTTATATAGAATATATATTCACTTATGTCTTCATGTTTATTCCGAATTTAAATAAATAATTACGTTAAGTTTAAACGTGAAGTAATGTTTTACTAAGCAGCCGAGCGTTTGACGGCCGCAGCTAAACAAACACTATTATATATTAATACGTAAGTACAACAAACGAAACCTAAGCGTACGTCTGTGTACA
The DNA here is from genome assembly GCF_018135715.1 of Danaus plexippus. NCBI lineage: Eukaryota > Metazoa > Arthropoda > Insecta > Lepidoptera > Nymphalidae > Danaus > Danaus plexippus. Next base: position 884,782 of record NC_083548.1, on the reverse strand, counting down.
CAAACGTTAAAATTTTAATGTGTTTGGAATTGAGATAGATTTGATAGTGTTTGTAGAAAATTTAAAAACTTTAAGTCTGCAAGCGATCGACTTATCTTTGGCAATACGATTAAAGCAAAAATTTATGAATGGAAAACGCTTAGACAGTATTCAGGTTGCGAGTTTTAAGTCGTACAAGGAGAGACAGTTTTTATAATTCATTCAAGAATGATAAACCGGTGAAAACTAGAGGCAGCCAATAATGAAGTCATTAGAACCAGTAGCACGGGATAAATTAGATTTAAGTGTCACGCAAAAAAGTCAAAACAATTTTATAGCCATAAATCATAGGAGATCATTAAATATTTTAAATGGCTATTATGGTATATAATGGACATCTGTATAAAAAGTAATTTGCTCGATCATTGGAATGCTGTCTCGTCTAAGGCTAAGGAAGCCAGGTTTCACCAGCGGCGCCAGATGCCTGTTTAGTATCTGTCTAGTTACACCCTATGTTTACATTATTTATTTTATTAACTAAATTCTCTCATTTCTTTCTACAGTAACACATTAAAATACTAGTAAATGTAATACCTTATAAGACTATATATATTTCCAATTTCTGTGATCTAATAATAATGTCGGACGTCCGTGTGTCACGACATATGTCGAGGTACTCACCCCGACTTCAACTGGCCGTGACTTGGTTTAATTGTAGTATCTAATGCTCTCGGAGCACGAACTCATGATGTACTTATAATATTTTTTTGTTATTAAATATGTTTTGAATGTCAAGACGTATACTTTAGTGATGTTTTGGTCAGTGCAGTGTGCTATTGTGCTTGTGAAATAAATTTACCTAAGAAACTCATTAACGGAAAAATATCATCAATTATCACGAAATCGTTTGAGATATTGATATACAAACAGAGGGAGATATGCTTGTAGTTTACTGGGCGTTGATGTCACACTCTGTGAGATATAAAGTTTTTAATTATTTACACCTGAAAGCTTCTTAAATATGTATCTATAATTATTATTATACAGATCTATGTATGATATGTAACTATGTATTGTATTTTGTTCTTAATCTGACGTTTGAAAATGACAAACAAACTACTGGTTTAAGACTAAAGTACGGTTGTGTTGTCAAATGTCAAGGTTGTACTATCTTAACAATTAGTATTAGTTGCTGTATCAAATAAATTAAAACTTTGTTTTGTTAGTTTTATGTTCATATACGGGAAATGTTGTGGTAAGAGTCGTGTCATCGACCAGCTGATGTCAAACGGCTAAATCTTGTGTGTTACCAGCTTTAAAAACATTTGTATCGGCAGCGGAACATAAAACACGAAAATACGATTTTTTTGTCCGATTCATTTTCTAATATTACAATTCTAATAATTTTATTCGTTGATAACGAAAAATGTCAGTAAATTAAATCCTGTTTCGTTTAAGTGTACATAATTTCAACTTTATTTTGATTTAATTATTGCCGGCAGTTCTTAAACTCTGGATCTTGAAAATATCCGAATCAATTGTTTACCGAAAACATATATATTATATAAAGTACTGCTGGTTTAATGTTGAAAACAAAACATACAGACACAAACAGAATTGACTTCTTTCTTTGCATTATTGATATTAAGATCAAACGGAATTAATTTCAGATTATCACTTATTAGCTGTTACAAGTTATACACAGAAAAAGTCAAATCTTCACTTATGGTTAGACGAATGAGGACAAAACAATACCAATTATGAACTTAATGACATAATTATAAAGTACTTATTTCAATGCATACATTCGTTATTTTCTTTTATTTTGTAAGCACGGACTGCGCGGTCAGTCTAGATTCCGGTGTAATTAGCGCGAAATATCAAACGTTGAGAGATAAGCTCGAACTAATATGTGTTCTTCACAAAGCATAAAAGTAAAATTGAGCTGTCCCTTGTAAATCTAGTTCAAGCTCTCAATAATCAATACACCCTCATTAACAAAGAATTTAAAGTGCTCTCAACCCAGTTATTCCAGAGGATATTAAGTTTTCAGACCGTCAAAGACGAATCAGTTCCGTATACCGTTGATTGCAAAACAAAAATCGAATCGTATTTCAAAGACGTAATTCGATGTGTGTCAGATATGTTTAGTCTTTGTTTCAAGTGACATATTTTTATGGAGGTAAGTATTTCGGTCTCATGATCCGTCGTTCCGAACAGGCTGGACGTATTTCGGACGATTGATTCCGAGTTTATTCCGTGTGACGTCGGTTTGAAGTGGGTCTCTATTGTGCGGTAGTTCTGGTTTCCTGGCTTACTTTGATGCCTTTTCGTTTGAGGTTACAACTGGAAATGTTTCCTGTAATTTTATTATATCCTTAACTTCTATTGATGTGTGTGTTTGTTTGACTAAATTTATGGATTTTTTATATACTATATATGTTTGTTAACTACGATTTAAATTGAATATTTCTCAATCCGCAAAAGTACATACCGCGCTGGAGCTTACATAAGTATTTTGTTTTATTCTGTACGTGTAGTATTATTTATATTTGATAAATCAACAGCTGTAAGATTTACATTTTATTATATAAACGAAATCCCCGGTTAACACGGCTTATAATAAACGACAGCACAGTAACATTTTTATCTCCTTTTAAACTCTCACATTTTATACATTTTATGGAGTTCTCGTTTTGCCCAAACGTAAATGTTTTATAATTGAAGTGGTTGTAATCCGACACTTGCTATTCACATTCAAATGATGCCTTTTATAATAGTTTGAACGTTTCCGATTGCGTTTCAACCCTTTCTTTCTACCGACTACATATACGTACAATTTATAGGTTTTAAATTTACTGTACATACAATATAGGGTATGGGTTCCTTTGTATCGGAGTTATGTCATATAAACTTAAAAAAACTACTAAATATTTCACATTCTCACAATCAAGGTATAGTTTCATAGATTTTTTATATGTATGTATATATATTAGCTAAATAAATACACCTGCAAAACCCTGTAGGTGATATAAAAGTTATAAAAATAATAATTTAAGAGCCCTTTAATTATATTTATTTGTTTGCTATCCCTACAACCGTTTACTAGCCCGGCACACGCCTATCAAACTGTTTGGTTTTAAACAATACAGCGACTGAATTCAATACAGCATCTGTACCAAAGGATTCAAATATGTAATGTGACCTATTTGTGTAGGGATTACATCCGTTTTATCCCATTAGGTTTCCGACTTCATTATTTTGTGAACTTCATATTTAACTATCAATTTATTCATTTGTTTTAATTTTCTTCTTCTTATCTATATTTTTATCTTACTGTATTTTATCTAAAACTAACAAACGTACAATTTAATTATGGCTACTTCTATATATATATACATATGTATGTATGTAATTGTAATTATCCTTTTTTTTTGTGTTTTCGTTTGTATAAAAACATGAACATTTTAAGCAGTACAGATACATAACAGTACGGTTTCGGATACATTATTATATACAAGGATGAATTAACTCTCTTCAAAACAGTTTCACTTAGAATGAGATAATACAAATATTTACAACATAATAAAACAGTCGTAACCTAGTTTTCGTTACTAATATGTGCTATTATATATTTATAATAATTTTTCAAGATATTTTTAAATGAACCTCTCCCTCCGCTCTTGTGAGACCCGGGCCGCGCTTCGATTTACGGTCGCGAGTGTTTTTTTGTGATAAAATATATTTCTCCGCGGATTTTTATATCGACCATATTATTAAAGAGCGGGGGATAGATTACTTTATAGATACAAATCCATACTGATGGTTCCTTGGAGATTTTCTTAGAAATATTTTGATGAAACATGTAAAACTGACAACGCGAACGGTGCTGTAATAATCTGAGTCTAGATTTAATGAGGATTTTTTGATCATACAGGGCTTTGTTTTCTAATAAAATTGACATCACTCTCTCCTCAAACCTGTGAGTGATGCTATGAAAGTTGTATCGATACTTATCCCGTTTCTTTGGGAAGTTCTTAATGCGCTGGGTCGCTAGAGACTTGTAATAATCATACTATACTGAACCAAAAACATATATTTTGAAGTAGTGAATGTAGTACACCGCCTAATGATGACTCTATTACACCAAAGTTGCAGGAAGTTCCTCCGTATTTCTAAAGCTGTTGAAACCTAGATCTAGTTTCAATACTGGTTAAAATGATGCTTCATGAATTTCATTAGTGAGAATAAAATTGTAAACCAGAGTAATGTAGGTCAGGTCGTGTGTGAATGCTCGTACAGTGTGCTCCTAATTTTAAGTTATCTTTATCGCCGAGTTTTACTATTTGTGGCGCCCTCATGTCGTGCGAGAACTCGTTAAGATATGAATGCATGAGTATTGTTGGGTCCAATGCTGGCCCATGTCTATTTCACACGTTGGCCCAATCATTGGTACATTTATACGGATTTTGATTAATTTAAATAGTCATTACACGATCTGTTGGTCATTAATTTATGTTGAATGTTTATTAATAAGTTTAAACTTTGTTAAACATTTATTAAATACAACAGTCCGTGGCTTAGAAAATGTTATATGCATAATAGCTCGATGATCCTAACATACGATTCTTATATATTTAAAGTTCCAGTAGTTATGAATGTAAAATATGGGACGTTGGTCCACTAGTTGGATGTTGGCGACCAATGCCGACCTGAGTATAGAGTTATCAACGTTAATGGTAAAAACTAGATAACGTCTGAACTCTCAATACATCCATTACAATCAAACATTAATTACATGACAAATTGATTTATAATTGATCGTTAAAACGTCTGCGGATAAAATATTAACTTGAAATATAAACAGGTTTCAATGAACCTCTGTTTTGTTGGAACATGTAGAAGTTCGTTTTTATCATTTTTAAGGTTATTGTGTTTATTTTTTTATATTGAAGATATAAGAGATCTTCGCGTGTTGAGTACGCGTTTAAATTAAATTAATGTGTCCGGATATTACGCGTTTATTATTGTTATTTAACTACATAGTCTGCCCGTGATCACGGTTTCTGTACCTAAATGTACTTATAAAATAATGAAAAACTCGTAGTATCCGAAAATCTTAGTTTCATTTATACTTTTGAATTTTGTTATGGTGAATAAAAAAATATTAAGTCAAGAAGTTAGTTAAAGGACAGTATCTGTAAGATGTAACTAAGTGTTGACCTCTTAGTGTGGATAAAAATTATTATTTCACTCTAAAAACTAAGATGCAGCATCTGTAAGTGATGTTTTTGTGTGACGTTGCGGCGACACCTCACTCTTCAGTTCATTATAAAAATTTTAAAAGACGGTCGAGGTTAACACTTCAATAGTTTCGGATATTTTTTTATTCTCGTGTTTACTTCAAACTGTTATTTAATTTTAAAACGTTGATGGCTTTACAGGTTACTAATATTGTTTAAAGTTTCTGAAACCAGAAAGTATGTTATATAGATTATTTTAATGGCTACCAGACAGTTCGGTTTTAAAACACTTTTTATACCTTAATGCTGAAATTTTTTTAAAGTTAATATGAGTAAATTGATCATCATAACGGAATATTTCAATCGTTTATATAAAAAATCTTATATCTCTATTTATAAATTGAAATTTCACTTTAATATATCTAGTGATAAAATATGTTTGTCAATAGTAAACCTGTGACGTATTATAAGGTAAAAAGCTCTCATATTGTTACAGCTATCAAACACACAGTTGATAGTTTTTAATCATAATATCTTGAGGAGATTTATGAATGAACTGTCTACCTTTGGTTTGACGGTGCAAACACGTGGTAAGGTCGCTGTTTTGCGATACCTAAGAAGTTGTTTAGAGGAATACAATAATATATTATGACAGGATAATCTTCAATATATCTGAACGTAGTAACGAGAGTATGGCAGGCATGCTTACTTTCTGTGAAGATTCTGAAGCAGTCTCCATCATGTCATATTAGTAATCGCCTGTGCTTCACTGGTTCCACCAACGATATCAATCAGTTAAGTCAAGTCCTTCAGTTGGAGATAACATGCTCATTCCATAATCCTACTCTTTATATTTCTTTGTTGTATCGATTCCTTTAAATCTTTAATCTTTCCTTTAGGAAATTGATGCTGTTGTTTTAAGTATATTCAACTACCTCTCCACTCTCTGTGCTATACTGTTACTTCCATATAATTTCATTATTTAACACACTTTGATGTCAAATCTTGTAATGTTATTACGTGATACGTTATCTTTTATTATCTGTCACCTGTCAGATTGGGAGGGTTTTATTAAAAAATATATTATTATCGTAAATCTGACCCTATTTCATAGGTATTTCGGTTGTTTTTGGAGTTCCTCAGTGGATTCGTTAGTTTTAATATTGATTTTCCCATAAATTATCAGTTTTCAATACCAATTTCTTTATACGGTGTCTCGTAAGATAGTGTTGACAGCAAACTTTTTTATCGACGTCGGAGCAGTCTGAATGCTGTTTAGTTATATCACTTAATATGGAACTGTGAAGTCTCTATCCTGAGATTTCCGTAGATCTCAAATTGATCTAAGCGTACAGAGTTACGAACAATATATATCTTTAGGATTATCATACAAAAAGTATGATTACATGAGGAATTTATACAAAAAGATGTTGTTATTAAAAATATTTTCCTATATAGTTTATTCCTTTGAGTTGAGATATTATAAACACTATCAGAACTTTTATAAACGATATTCGGATATAGTTAAGGAGACGTTAATCAATATATAAAATATATGCCGTTGGAACAATAGTCTTATACATATAACAAAATACACTAGGTATATATTAATTTAAGTTTGATAATCATGAAAAGATATGATGATATGATGTCATAATTTTATTTTTATCAAAGTTAACTTAAAATACATTTCAATTTACAGGCAACTGCACTTTAATTTACTATATATAATTAAGTTTATTTTCTGTATTTAATGTCGAAAGTGATTTTTATTTAATTATTTTGTAATGATTATAGAATTAATATAACTTATCGAGTACACAAAGCTCTCTGTCTAAATCTCGTCAGGTGCCTCGTAGTGAGCTGGTGCAGGCTTTCCACTTCTATTGACGCGGAGTTAGGGGTGATCTGTTGAGAACAGAAATTAAAAAAAAATCACGATGTAGAGAAACTATACTGTGAAAAAAAGGTTATATATTTTAGGGTCTCTTTACTTATGACGTCGTGGTTTCTACCGTGTAGAAGTTATGGTTATTCAATTTACATATAGAGAACTCATGTAATAATTACATGTATATATACAACTGCAGTCATTTATATACTTGTAAGGAATCAGATATGCTGTGAAAGAGACTTTACAGGGTCATTACAATAGAATTGACCGGTGCACAATATGTCGTTATTAAATTACGATTGTTGTTGTGTATAAGGCAACGTTGCCAGCCCTGACTCCGGCTGGTTTCAGAGCAGCTATATTGAGTTATTGGCGAAGTTTATGAGTAATTGTTGCTCGCCCGCGGTCTGCTTTGTTTTGTTTTTGTTTTGATTTTGATAATAAATTTCATTTTACTTTCAACTGAATTGCTTCGCTCCAGACATAATTTCCTTTGCCACTCGTTGTTTGTTACGTATTATAGACGGTTCAAATGACAACTTTGGATAAAACGATAAGGAAATAAAGCACAACAATGCTTTTCTTATAAAAAGCTCAACAGAGACTTTCTTATATACATACAGACATGCGGCACGGTGCTAGTTTTTCATTGATAAATAGAGATTGAGACACGATAGGATCAACGAAGGTTTGTAGATGAATAACTATTAGATAACGGATTGTACGAATGTGGTGCTCTTAAATTGTAATAAAGCTGTAAGGTAAATAGAAATAAAGGTAAATATCTTATAAAATATGAAATAAATGATTTTCTATTGTTGTTAATTAAAAACTGATTTTTAATTTTTGATTTGAAGGTCATAAATTATTATTTATTTAAATATGTTGAAATATAATAAATGATATATCATTAAAAGATAATTAAATAACATAAATTATCTATATATATATAATTTTATATATTTCATGTTCCCATCTTCATAACAATCTATATTTAATTAAGAAACATGATAACTGGGATGCGTTTCAGGATTAACAAAGTAAATTAAATAACCTACAGCGATACAATTAGATAATGTAGTTGTATCGAAAAAACTATTACTAAATTGTAATAAAAAAAAAACAAATAATCTTATTTATATATAACATGTTTTTAATAAATGGAATTTAATATTTTCTAATTAATTAATTAAATTAATTAATTAATCATAGCTATAGATACATAGATTGTGTAAGTCATCGAAGGGAAAAATACAGATACTCCTATGTGTTAAAAATTGTCATGCTTACGTAAATTGTATATATTTGTGTGTATGTTTTTACTGCAGCCAGGAACGGCAGTGTGAGGATATGAGGCAGGAGATAGCATATGCTGTGTCCTTAAGTCAAAGGTATTGCGGCTGTAACCTGTGACCCTCCGCTGTGATCTTCTGTGAGGACTCACCAGCCCCGTTTAAACCTCACACACCAAGTGCGGATCTAACAGTATCCCAGATTATAAATGGGTTAACTGAGTTCAATACTAAATACTATCAAGTGTAAGACGAGCCACGAGACGTATTACGTGTGGGTAGGTGATAGCGAGCCAATTATATGACAAACCTAAGTTCGGCAATACGATTCGTTTTAGTAAACAAAGAAATAAGTTAACGTGAAATATCCTTTTGTTTTGATTATATCTCAGCTTCGTTTGCTTGTGTTTTATTTTTCTTTCGGTCTTGTCAATGACAATTCCATTTAAATATTTCTGTACCGTTTTTTTACTCCACATGTTATTGTTCGCGGGCTTCTAAATTAATTAAAATATGAAGTCTATATGTTTTCATTTATATTTAATTATATCAGGATTTATATTGGTCGGATGCTTTATCGGAAATACATTAAATCAACATGTTTTATAAAATTATGTTGTGCTTATTTACGCAACGCTGTGCTTATACTCGGCGTTGAAGTTCCCGGAGCACGACAGCTTATTTAGCAAAAACTGGAACGCTATACTCCGGAGCTCACAGGTGTGGCCTCTGCTATTGTCGGTGATTTTTTCCTATGTATCTATTACATCTGAATATTAATTAGTGTTTTATTAGTTCTCCTTTATACACGATGTATGCACAGCCTTACATATTACGTACAGGTTAGGACAAAATTACATTTTATGACTTCCGATTACTTCCATAAGGATGTGAGGAGTGACTGTTAATAAAGTAATTAAAGGCCATTTTAGATTCAGCTTTAAGGGATATGTAAATTGAGGCAATGGAATAAAAAATATCTTTCATTAAAAGGGACAAAGGAATCATAATTCATAATTTATTCTTTTAGGGGTCGGCCCTAAGTGCAGCATTTGTTAATGAAATTACTTATACTATTTGTGATGAGGGGTAAAGATCGCTTATAGCATCACTGAATGCCCTTCACAGTGTCTAACCTTACATGAAGCTGTAGGGTATATACATGATAGCCAGTTCTCTTTTATCTTTTAAGACAAATATAAATGTATATAGGTATATGTATGTGTGAGTGTATCTTTTAACTTTGGATGTTATTAATAAATATTGTGTATACCGTAAACTAAAGGGTAAAATATTTAACACGTACATTAATAAAGACGTAGGAAGAGATACAAAATGTATTATATTAATAACATTAGAGAGGTTTGATAGCTAGGACCACAACAACATATTATATGTTAAATAAGTGATATATTAAAATTAAACAGAATATTTACAAATAGGTGAACAGGTTGGTGACATTACTCCCACTGTGGAAGTGAGCTCCAAGCGACTTATAAACTTTCTATTACGCGGTTCTTGTCTGCGGAATTATCTATTCTGTGGGCAGAGTCTTGTCCAATAGACCACACGCGATGTTTATAATTTAAGTTTATTGGCGTCAGGCTTAACTTTTTATATATTGTATTTATTTTGGGTCATTCTCTGTTTTTACACTAGTGAGTTTTTTATATGGATTTTACATTGGCAAATATTATGGTTTCTTTGAGTTTGTTATAATAAAATATATCATTAGTTATTTAAAATATATTATGTTTATCATAAAAATGATAACATGCAATGTTTTAGCAAAAAATATAATCAGGCTGTGATCGATTTACAAATGTCTGTGGCGCACGCCATGTTTTCTTAATGACTGTGGAAATGTGTGAGCGGGCGTTATAAAATACTACAAGAGTTATATTTCTGATAATCCACTTAATATGGAGCTGTTATGATAAAATATTTTATTGTAAATAACCTGCCAGACTTCTATCATGTCTCTAAAGCTCCTTCATGTACCACACAAAATATTTACAAAGATCAGAACTGCCGATATATCGTGTCGTGTGTCGTAACGGATCCGCCACGTGATCGATGGAACACTTTTTGGTTTTTAACGATCCACGTGGACATACATCGGTCACACGATTTACGAGTGTATCTCATAAAATAAGACATCAATAAATACTTAATGGAATCATCATAACACGTGATACATTTCGCAACATCCTGTAGCTTTCTCTTTATTTAGATTTTCTAAATTCAAAGTTTAATCTATGAATATTTGGTGTTTTTTTATAGAAACGTTATTATTAATTCTAGATAGATCTCAGCTTGCTATTAAGTTAGACGTCAGAGTTCAAACATGTAGACATAGCTTTATTCGCCGAACTGTAAATTATATAATCCAATACAGTATTAAACTGGAAGCTATTGGTGATTAAGGGAAATTCAAAGTTACCTAAATTGTTCCGAACTTAGACAAGAGACAAGTTAGCCTGTTTGCCATCTTCCGACAAGTTAAGGATAACGTCTCGACAAATACGACGAGTTTCAGAACCTTGAAATTCGTCTTGTTATGTAATTAACGAAGGGCTGTTTAAGTTTGGACACGTTAACATTTAAATCATTCAGACACTTCTTTATAAATTATCCTATATAGACGTCCTTTATAAACGGCAGATAAATAATTAGACATGACTATTTATAAGCAAACAATGGACAACAAAACAAGAAAGGTTCTTATTTTAACAAAGGACTCTGAACCTATTGATGACAAAGGAATTAGAAATCGTAATCTTTTCAGCTCTGTCAGATAGAGATAAATTGAAAATCTATTTTGACATCGAATGTAATATATGAATAAAAATAGAATAAAAAAACATCTGTGAAAGCAATTTGTAAGTAAAATATTATTTGGGGTCGTGGGAGTTTAAATAAAAATGTTCACTAAATTACTCTATAGAGGAGTTGAAAAACTAGTTTACTTTGACTTAGTCGAAAATAGATGTGATTTACCTGAATCACTAGTAGAAAAGATATTGAAAGATGTTTTTTATATCAATCGGTGTGTTACAGTTTACACCGCCGAGGACGGGACCTATTATAAATATACACATTCAAGTGAGAGGCGCCTATTAAAACCTCTGCACAGTATATATTTTTTAAATCACTGAGCACAGCATACAAATACTGCGGAACACACGGCCAGTTGAAGCGAGCTAGTCGAGGTGAGCCTACTCTGCCGAGAGTGAAAACATCCCACTCTGGTTTCCGTTGTAATGCGACATGCGATAGATGGCCACTAAATTGAATCTATATAATAGAAGCTTCAGTAAGTTTCGCTTTTTATAAAAAATAGTAATCGGTAGAATATTCTGTGCAATTTTCTTTAAGATAAAAAGTCCGTCGTAAATCATACCAGGAAGTGTAGATAACAAACAGAACGCGGGAAAAGAGTCAGCTATATTGTTTTGCTAAACAAGTGTGAATTTACAACCGGGGTTGTAAAGCGTGGCGCTTTCCTTAACATTCATTAACCGATTACAAGTTTGAGGAAGTTTGATAATTTAAGATTTTTTTTTAAATTAAACATGTGTGAGATAAAATTTTATGCATGCTAAGAACCTTATAATTTAAATAAAGGGAATCAATGAAGTCTATCTCTTATCGATGACAGACTTCATCAGTGTTATATTTCTTACGCTTTTCGTGATTGTATAATGCTTTTCTTTGTTCAATAATTCGTTTCAGTTATTTGTGTTTTTATTGTGAATGTTTTGTGTAAATTTAAACATTTCAAATCTGCTCTTTAATTAATTCATTAAACCCTTACATCCCGATGACGCTATTAAAGCCGGAGAGCTAACGTCGATACACATTACAAAAATATGTATATTATGATAATTGATCAATGTAAATATTTATTAATATGTAACATACGAAGTCTATTTATTTCTCCTTTACACTAAACAAAAATTATTTTTTTGTTTTTAGGGTTCCGTAGCCAAATGGGAAAAAACGGAACCCTTATAGATTCGTTATGTCTGTTTGTCCGTCCGTATGTCACAGCCATTTATTTCCGAAACTGTTAGGCCTGCATAGTTGCAACTTTGTAGGTTGATGTATTCTGGTAAGCGCTAATCGAATTTTGAATAAAAATTTATAAATTTAAAAATTAAAGGGGGGCCCAAACATGGAACTGATTAAAAAAATTTTTTTCAGCTAACCTATACGTGATGGGTGTCTATGGATAGGGTTTAAAAAGAAATTAAGGTTCCTATAACCATTTTTCGTCAAAGCAATTGTTTGAAAGATTCCAAAGTGGAAAAATGAGTGCCCCCCCCCCCTCTAACTTTTAAAACAAGAGTGAGAAAACAAAAAATATATACGCTGTAGATTTCAATGAAAACTTTCAACGAAAATTGGTTAAAACGAGATATCATTATTAGTTTTTAAGAAATAATACATTTTTGTCGTTCATACAAACACTATGTAAAACCGACGTATTTTTTTTTATTAAACATCGATCAAAGTTACAAAACACTACAATATCTTTTATATTATGTCATCTACTTGTTTAAGTTATAAATTCTTTATAACGATTCATTTACAATAAAATAAAAAGCAGCAGCTAATTTCGTCTTCCTCACAATGAAAGCATTAATTCTTTGGTAATATAAGGCTCTCATCAGATGCACTTATATTTTAGTACTGTAGTCGCACTTGTTTCGATAATTGTCTTTGTTCTCTTAATTTTAAGAGAACTAACCGTCTGTTTCTGTAAGAAGCCTTATCCAGCCAAGTTTACTTGTTACGTAATATTAAGGCAGTAAGTAATTAGTTGGGCATGTGCCAGCGTAATCTCTGTTTAATTTAAGGTAATGCTTAACTGGAGATTATGTGACTAACGGATGATTAATCCATAACTATTATATTGTTATTCGTTTGATGTGTAACGAATTGTTGGTATTATTTTTTATGAAAACGTTCAGATCTTTTTATGTAAAATTAGGTAAATTATGTCGGAACGTCTGAAAATAAATCAATATCAGATCATAGTTTTGTTAGAAAAATCACTAATAGAGATAAAAATGTGATATTAAATAATTTAATTTTCGATGAGCTTTTATGTAACACAATTTTTTTTTTACATTACGAAGTTTTGACAAATAACAGGGAACAAAAAACGTAAAGTGACGCCTCCTATATTCCTTTAAAAGCTTCATAAAAGCAAAACTTCACCGAGCCCGCATTTTTCGGTTGCGTTTTTTCACGAAACTACAGGCGATAAGGTTCTGACAGGCGTTTGAAAAACTTGCGTGAAAAGAATTTTCCAGGCGCTTAGTTTTTCATATTGAATTTTCTAAAAGAAACGTGTGATTGAAGGGTCTTTTTATATTTTAGGCGAAAACTTTCATCACGTTCAAGTACTTTTCACTAGGAATACATTAAATTATTGTTTCGTTAGAATTGATTATTTTATTTGGTGTTTACGAGTGAGCGTCAACGACAAATTATTCGATGTTTTTTTTTTAGTATTTTTACTTTAACTATTATAATTACTGTAATTTTATAAGTTGGTTTTGTGACACAATTGAAGTAATAGGCTTCTGACCGCGTCACCTAAAACCTATTTGGCGTGATTTCTTACACGTAAACTATATGTTTATTTTCAAATTCTCTCATTCATTTAGAAAAGAGAAGTTCAAGGCTGTCATCAAGACACGCATAGATACTTGTTTATTCTTGTACCGATTACAAAAATAGAATTACACAATGTTCATAAATTAAGAAGACTACATATTTGATTTCAGAAAGTTTGTTATTTTATACTTGAATCGGTATTTTGAGGACATAAAGTAAATTAAATAGTAAAATAGTAAATAAAGTAAATAGTAAATGACTATTACTTGTCATCAAAGATAAAATACTCTTAGGGTTGTGTAGGTGAAGCCTCGAGTAAGTCTAGTATAATGAGATCTAAGATTTTCGCGAGTTTTATTCATTTAAATGAAACTAATATTTTTCGGATAAGTCCTAGTGGGTAAGACGTTGCTTCCTATTTACAAATATGTACATACACACGGAATAAATCCTGTTGTCTCTTGTTATATTAGTTTAAATGAAAGTCAAAATCTATTAAGTTATGAATACCTTTAAATGAAAGTAAATCCAGAGTTTGAATTTTAGTGAGTTATTATTCAAATATCTGTCTTATTTATTCTCTTGACAATTTAACACGGAACTGTCAAGTGTCATTATCGAAATGATGGAAGATAAAAGATGACGTCTCGGAAAATTAAGGAAATATTCACAGTTACACAATTTATATAAAATATTTATGTTTTACAGTGAAGTTTTACTGTAATTTATTTATTTGTTAGTACAAAAAATGTTGGTTTAGGAATCTTTAGGCAGTTTAAGGAGTTATTCATACATTATACTCGTTTTTGTTATCGATTTCGTCCCAATTGTTTTCGGTGTTGCGTTCAGATAGAAATAAATATTGTGTACTTACAGCGCCATCTATTATTTTTCTACGGTACGTAACTTCATACCACATAGTACATACAACTATCTCTGAACTAAGTATTCAATACGTAGGTATAAATCACAGCCTCTGTATCATTGTGGTATACAAAATAGATATGAAAAGTTTCATTAAATTATTTCAATAGGTTTTAAGCGATGGAGCGACAAATATTCACACATATTCATAAAGTTTGCATTTATAATATAAGCGAGATTTTCTCCGAATCTGATAACAGTTGCGGTTATTATAAAATTATTTAAATTTATTTAGTTATTTCGTGGTTGCATCGCGCAAGTTCGTTTGTTGTTTTAGCGTGTGGTTATAAAATATTGCGATATTAACAGCCGAAGGACATTTGGATTTAATTAAAACACTTGTATCTCGTTTTCAATCAAAACATAGCAGTGATTATTCTCGAAACGTTTATTTTAGTATAGAGATGAGGTTTAATATTTTGTTAAAAATGTATTTTCACTAAAATTTGTATTCACTGCATCGTAATTTAAAGTGAAAATGTAAATTACAGTATCAAAACCTTTGTGTGCGTTTCACCTCGCGTCCGGCTCGCGCGGCTTTATGAAACATATATACTAATTTATTATTTATGGATTCAGGAAACCATGAAGTTATGGACTATCGTGCTTGTTTTGGTACAGAACAAATATTCAGCTAACTTATATCAAACAATTCATGGGTTTTAAAATTTTTATATCAAAATCTATTTCAATTCTCTCTCATATTTTACTTTGTCGTTATCTGTTTGTCGAGAATCCTTTAGTTTCGATGATATTATTAAATCATAAAGCATTTTAATACACAAAGCAAAACAATAGTCAATAGAACATCTCAAACAAAAGGCTACGAGCGTCTTCTTCAGGCATTATATTGTGGGAGGGGTTGAACTGTTGTAATTACGCTCTTTTATTATACTACATTGATTTCAAATATAAGAATAGCTGAGATTTATCATTGTTTAAAACTGCTGTTTTTTTTCTTCTTTTCGTTTGAAGAGAGACCTGTAGGTTCCATTCAGGCGAAAGTTTAAAACCAAGATAGTCAAAGGCTGGTGTTTTGGACTGACCATCAAATGAAGACTTAAACTATTCTTGTTATAGTCCTTGAGATAAAAGCGGAGTTTTGTTCGGTCTGGGAGTGTCGCGTTCCAGACGGTCTCAGCCACTCAACAATGCGCCATTTAACTGAGATGAACTTGGGGGAATGCGAGAAATTTATAGTTTTTTTTAGGTTTAATACACAACGCAGATGTTATGAGTTTGTCAAGCGATATGCTAATAACTTATAATGTACAAGTTATTTTATTTAAAACCAACAGTTTGTATAATTATTATAACATAGAAGTCATATTCCTTTGTGTGTGAATAAGCAAAATATACTTTTGACATGATACAAATGTAAATAGTATTATTATTGTAAAAGATGTATTGAAACAGAAAAAAGAACGTTTGTTTATAATTTATTTTACTTACCTCCGTATCAATTTTGGTTCATACCGTTCCCAGGTGAGTCATGCAAAGATAGAACCATAGACAGAGTTCATTCAATTATGTATAAGTGTGTGTATTTTTGATTAAATTTGTTTTTTATTCGTCACTGGAACCAATTCTAGACTTAACAAAAGCGAAGTAACAAGAGTACTCGCAGATATATACCTAATACACCGTACATGTTACAGACTGATGCATGGAAATATCCCTCTGATATATTCGACAGAAGTTCATTTCGATTAAATGAAATTTCTATTTACAGCAGTATAAGGGTGTTTGCGAAGGCGGGTCTAATAACGAAGTATTGGTAGCTGGGTCTGTTGCATGCAGTCGCCTGCAACGTGTGCTAGAACGTGGCTGGTTGTGGTCCAAGTTGGAAGAGAAAGGCCATGGGGAGAAATTGGTTGGTAGTCAATCTTTACTATGGATAGCGCTGGGTGAGCCACTGTTATGAATAGGAATGACATAAAATCTTTGTTATCTATTAATGTCCTAGTGCTATAGTTTCTGTGGCTAAAGTAATAAACAATTATATTCTGACTTTCTATAGGCAGCCATTCTTGCATTTCCTTATTACTGTGACTTTACACAAGGTCAGTATTTTTCCAAAATTTCATCTATGTAAGTAAACCGAGAGCTGCGACTAATCAAAGAGACGGACGGATCGAAATTCAAAATTTCTCTAGAATTTCAAGAACCTTTATTTTCCAACCATTTTCTTTTATTTCAAGAAATAATTGTGTTCCTTCCTTATCTCACTATGAGATACTGAACTTTAAAGACATCTACATAATCTTTGAAGCTGTCGCTTGTACTCTTAACACAAGGTATAGGTAATAAGATTTAGAAGCGTGATAACTCAGTTTGGATATGAGAAAAATTGCGTTTCTATAATATTATATAGTGTAGTGTGACCTGTTGTATACGGGTGTAGTGTTGTGTGGAGCTTATTTGTTCCTAGTGCTACGTCAGCGTCTAGAATCTGGGAAGCGGAAGTACCCCGGGATATATGTAATTTATATTTGTTTTCTGTTGTCATAAGAGCTAACATTAATACTTGGTGCTGTATTTTGTGGACACAGAATTCTTTTATACTAAATAGATTCTTTCTTAATTTTAAGCAATATATTTATTCACTATAATTAAACAATGAAGGTCGAGCGGTCTGTTAAATTAATTGTTTAGTACAATTTTTTTTATTATGATACTTATTTAAAAATTACGAAAAAAATATATACATATATAAAAATTCAGGTTGTAGACGACGGTTCTAAAAAATTTAATAACTGATTGACGGCACCAAAGAAACTTAATTCGAATAGTAATATTATTTTTACATGATGTAAGAACGTACTAATATATATAGAAAATGTTTGGTACGTAAAAACCTTAAACTTATAGTCTTTGTAAGACGCTAAATGAGAAAAAACCGAGTATAAATCTATTTCATCTCGAGAAACTTTCTACCGTCGGTCTTCAGGTTACAATACTAACTTGTACTTAGCGATCTAGTTGACACGAAACACTTTTACGTACGTATGTTCTGTAAAATTTTGGTCATACTATTTTTGTTTAAGCACTGTATATTAATGAGGTGTGTATAACTTTCTAATATTTTCTTCCGTCATCAACAAGTGTAGGATTCATATTTAATAATTCACATTTATTCGACTGAAAATTCATTTGAAAAAAAAACCTTAACGGCTAATACAGCTTTAGTCCTCAGGGATCAAATTGTTATCATGGCTTTATTTACGAAGTTATAGATTTAGAAATCTGGAGCAGTTCTTGAGGGATTTAGAGAGTTCACAATATAATTACAACTTTGACACAGGTAGAAATACTTTTGCTTGTTTCATTGTTGATGAGTGAACAGGCTGGTGTCATCCCACGCCTCATTTAAGATATAATTCATGATGCAGGGGACATGCATATTGCATTAGCACGTGATATGACGTTACAGAACTTTTTATAGTCACAATACTTTTGTCTGTAGCTATATAAATATTAATGTGCTACTTCACGGTACTCACGGAACATAAATTAAATAACATATATTTAATTATTACTTATAATCATATAGATAATGTTATTTTGAAGCTTTCTAAATCATTATTTTTTATCATTAATTTTTCTGGGAAACCTCGTTTAAGTAGATGTCGGTTAACTCGCCAACATCTAGCCCATGTTGTTCCTTGAGGTTATTTTTCATCAAAAATCATTTAAAACGGTTCTGTGATACAAGCATTAAACGTACAAGATTTACGGAATTACTATCGCTTTTATATCTCAATTAAAAGTTACATTCACAAAAGAAAATGTCTATGAAAGTCATATTATTACAAATATACATTATACACTATTTTGTTTGCATTAATTATTAATTTAAACTGAAATAATTTCAAGAATTTAATAATATAATTTATCAAAAAGGTTTTATTGTTGATGGCCATTATTGCTTCCAATTATTTAGAATGCTTAGCATCCAGACCAGAGTTAAGTGAATGTGGGGAAACGGAGAGGTAAGTTGGAAGCTGTTCAATGCAGCCTGAATATAACGTGGAGAAGCCTTATTTATATAAAGCACATGACTACTCTATGAATTGGACCCCGCAAGAAGATGAACAAAACTTCATAGCGATTTGAGAGCGGTTGAAGTAAACGACATTTCCACAACCAATTCAGAACTACTGATTGACATAAATTATCTAGTTGTATACAGACTTTATTATTACTAGATTGTGACACGAACATTTACAGTAGGTACATTGACTCTGGGTGCAACCTGTTAGCGCATTCTCACCAATAATTTTATCATTCAATAACATATTTTCATTTGCAACTATGTCCTTATCACCCGGGATCATTTAACACATGAATGGACAGAAATAAAACAAGGATTTAAGAAAGTGGTCAGTGGTTTCAATAGTATGATATGATGAAAAAATACGAGACTCTATCAGTTGATTTGTTAAATTATAGTATGAGACCTACGGAATGTTTACGAACGTTTTAAAAACACCAGCTATTGAATCAACATATTCACCTGAATGATTCAGAAGTCAAAACGGAGAAACAAATAATAAGCAAACACACGCTGAGACAGAAATATTAGAACGAGAATATAAACATAAAAAACACGATTTCTTTCGGGCTTCATAAAAGGTTGAAATTTTTATTTTTGGATGGAACTTAACGCATTAGTAAAGATATAATATTGAGATGGGCTTTTTCTGTTTCTTGGAAGCGAGTTATATAGTAAGCTTGCATTATATTACAATAACTATAATCTAAAAGTTTTAAGTAAAAAAGAAAATATTGGTCTTTTAATTTATTTTCGTTGTTTCATCTCGACTTATTTTGACTGTCTGTGTCTTGGTAGGCGATATACAAAATATACCTCATACGATCCGGGATTATCGTTAGGCGTTCAATGCGTTTCTGCGGTTACGGAAAATGCTCCATTTAAATCTCTCGGTCGCAAGATAGATAATATAGATCGTACTCCATCCTTAGCAGGAATAGTAGATAGCTTGTTGAACGACCTCAACAAGGACGATAACCAACCGATTAGTAACGTTAAAAAAGCTTGGATCTACGATAATTATCTAATATTACGTTTGAATTGGCCTTTCCTCGTCTATGATTTTAATAAAACCCTTATGTCAAAGTTAGATGCAAGCGTCATAAAGATGTCGAAGTTGTGGCTCG
The DNA here is from genome assembly GCF_018135715.1 of Danaus plexippus. Lineage (NCBI taxonomy): Eukaryota > Metazoa > Arthropoda > Insecta > Lepidoptera > Nymphalidae > Danaus > Danaus plexippus. The sequence continues at coordinate 864,641 of NC_083548.1, read as the reverse complement.
GGCTCGCGCTATCGGCTGATTCGTCAGCGTTATTCAGGGATTGCAATAATTTTGGGATGAACCTAAAATGGCTATAGGAGCTCTATAAACATCTAAGAGTTTCCAAGAGACATGTCCTGAGGAAATCCCACGATGACGTCGTTACATCGCTCCCAAAAGACAAAGATGCCCTAGAGCTAGAATCAAGAATTCAATTCCATAAACAGTTTGTAATAGGGGCACAAAGTAACAGAGTAGGGTAAGGATCATGAATATTATGGGGAAAATTAATAATTTTTTAAAGTAGAAGGCAAATTAAATTAAAACAAACTTTAGGCTTATTGTACTAAGTTTCAATTTGCCTAATACTTTATAAGTTTTATTACTTGAACTGCAGTCACTTTCGTAATTAGTAAGGTTTTACATTTATTTGTAACAATGCTTATTATAATTGAGTGTCTGCTGTATGATGAGGAGTACTTTATTCCTGTAGGTCAATGTTGTCTGTGAGCTCAAAAACAGGTCTGCTTAATCAAGAGATCACAATTTGAAGTAAGATAATTTATAGGCATTTTCCATGAAAAAAGTAATTAAGTTTCCTTAGTGTTTTTTGTACACACACACATATATATATAAATTACATTTTACCCAGAAAGTAAAAATTCTGACTTAAATTAAGCCGAAGGAGATTATTCTAAGTTTGTGATAATTTCACCTGCGTTACGGTGATTATTTTCTCAATATAAGTCGTTTCACAATTCATATTCATAAAAAACGAGAAACTGTTTGTGTTTAGTTTGACAATGCACTTGTGGTTAGGCTAAAGATCGTGTGAAGCTCTTATGATGTTAAACTGTTCCTGTTAGTATTGGTAATTGAATTAAAAACTTTACTTTTTACTAAGACATGTTAATAAAACGAATTTTTCAAATGTTTATAAAAATATTATTTTCTTAACTAAAATTACATTCACATTTTTTTCATGCGACTGAGACAGAACTAGAAAGACAGTGAAAGATAGGGAGATGAATAAATTTTTGACCAACAGTGAAATTGTTTTCTCTCGTTGGGATTGTCTTGGACTACAAGCCTAATCGAGGATTTAACATTACACATAGACAATTCTTGCTATTGTAATGGCTTTCCGCTTTAATGTATATAAGACGTTAGTTATAAAACATGAATATTGTTATTTTTATTTATATTATTTTATACATTTTACGAGTTCTCATCTCATCGCCTACCGAAATACGAATACTCATAAAGTTTTTAATTTATAAATCATCTCATTCATTATTATTCAAGGCGATCATGAGCATGCTTACCATAAGTTTGGTTCGACACACTACATACGAAATCTATTCTATTTCTTATCCAATAACATATATTAATACTGTATTGTACGAAAGCGTAGGAATCACAAACTGGCAAAGCATACTGCGTAGTGCGTTCTGTGATGTGCGAGCTGATCGTTCGCGTGCTGTTAAGATGATGCCAACTCATACTAATTCTAGGAATATCTACAACCTGGCTGATTAATTCTATTTAACTCTCAAGATATCGTTAATGTATGCAGCCATAAATATTACAATATTAAAATTGTTGTGACTTTTCATTATCAATATTTTTCGTGAACATTATAAAAATCACTTAACTAAGTATAAGGAAAGCTAAATTAACTCTACACATAGAAATGTGCTCGCAAAAATATGAAGTTGTATTTTTAAATAGCAAATTGGAATCATAAATAAATTTCATCCTAGTTAGTCTAATTTGTATAACATTTATTAAAGTATCCATCAAGCGAATATGGTTCGTATTATTTAATGACGAAGGTCGTATCTCGCAGTCATGTCATTGAAGAAATAATATTTTTTCATTTAAAACAAAGCAATATGAATATCGTAAATTAAGGCGACCACAATGGCTTGGAATGTGTTGGATTTGTTACCGAGGTTTTTTTTTTATTATGGATATAATACTAGGGAGTTGTTAATTCGGTTAATTTTTTATAGATTGTAAGTCTGATCTGATTGTATCATAGTACAGTAATACTTATGTATATATTATGTTAGTTTTATACACTCAAAACCGTTAAGGGCCCGTGTTAACAATATTTTTTTAATGATTTATGTGAGTACATAGTTGAGACACATAGACATGAGGCAAGCTTTTTTACTGATACACCTTACTTCGCGGCAAATATAATGCGACATGCGATAGACGTTCGAAAAAACTCGGTCGTTTACAATACAATTATATTTGAAGTTTAATTTCAAAAGAAACTTGAATATGTGTTTAATCGATATAAGTATTTGACGAGGATATCTTTTTATGTGTCAGGTATAGAATAAAACATAAACAAAAAGAAAATGTACATATAAAGTTACAATAATAATATCCTGAGTTAGACTGTATACATACTTCAGCTGTTGGAAATTGGGTGTTAAAAAAATTTGTGAATGTGTTTTGAGCTGTGAATAAAAAATGTTGATTTGATATTTACCCGCTCGCATACTGAGAATTTTTATTATGTTTTTATATATAATATGCGTCCGTATATATAAGTATGTATGTTAAGTCCGTATATATACTATACTAACAACTGCTCGCACAAATTTTATTTATGAAGAACCATATTATAAGCGAGGAAAAATTATGTGATTGTTTCAATCTAAAATAATATTCTATGTCGTACGTTACATTTCGTAAATAAAGCAAAGGCTCATAGTTTTTTTTAATTTTGTGTCCAGTAAATGTGAAAATTATACAAACACAATGATGGAGATTTATAGATATAACAAATGAAACGAGAGTTGGTAAGTAAATAGTGTTTAGCGAGTTACCAAAGACGTTCCAAGTTCCTGCAGTAAAATCATCATTATTTTATTCCTGCCACATCCATCATCTGCAGTTTGACACGAGATGTGACGAATGCCAGCAAGTGTTTGCGAATTATTGTCGATTTTTCAGTATGAACTCTTCCCTAGGAAAACTTTACATTTATAGAGAATATATTTTTTCAATGATTAAAACTTAATATAAATTCAGTTTAAGACTACAAAAAAATAATGTCCATAAATTTGTCATATACATGTCAAATAAGAACTTTGGTCTTAAATTAAGAGTATAAATAAAATATATCTTTATTAATTCCGAGCGTTTGTTATGGTACATAGAAAATTACTTTCGTCTTCCCTCAACCGTAGAGAGAGAAAAACCAAATAAGTATAAAATGAACAAAAAAGAAACCTATAAGAATTGCTTTTGCTAAGGTTATTGGCAACGTGTTATAGAAAAGATAAATTAAATAAATCCTGAACTCTAGAATATGTTTATGATATAAACATAGTGATATTTTATTATATTAACATTTAATAACCTCGGTCAACATGTTTGCTCCGCAGTAACGCGATAGTTGACGCACGCATTATAGATAGGTGGTCGTCTCAGTCCACTTGTGGAGCACTTAGTAGGATGAGTGTGGTTGAAGTAAATGTTTACGTTTTCGTACTGAGCTTATGCTTTTACCTTTATTAAGCTATTTCATAGATTTGTGAGTAGTCTTAATTCTATTTTGATTCAAAATTCATAAGATACAATATTTGTATTACATAGAGACCGCTACGAAGCAGTTGCAACTACTTGCCGTGTCCGAATCAGCTTTCATAATAACCTGTAATGTTAATCGAAGGATAAAGTTCCATCAAAACCTGTACAGTAGTTTTATGCTAGAGTATATTCCCAATCTTTGTATTAAAAATAACTTTAATTCCTTTAATTTTTTGCGTTTTATTTAAATTATCTTTTCCGCTAAAATGTTTTTTACGACTCGTAGTTTCTTAGCCTTGACTAAAAATTTATTCAATCAAAATTTTTTTATAAATGATCTTTTGTGTAAAATGTCACAGATTACCTGTTAATCATAAGAAAAAGAATTACCGGATGTTATTTAATTCGATTTATTGTTATTAGACAATATGATTTCCTCCCTGTTTTTGGTTATAGGAGACGTTCTTTTTGTTCCGACGCAACGGTTCGTTACTGCCAAGGATTTCGCGATTTTTTCATCATTCTTTACAACTATTCAAGTGCATCACGAAACCCGGTTCATTTGACATCACGCCTTTAATTCGATAACTTGTTTTTCATTAAAAATTTAGTAAAATGTTGAAATTCTTTGCATTACATGTTGCTTTGTGCGTATCTGTGTGTGCGGGCATTTATATAGCTAAGGGTGAGTAACTTTGACATATGAATATTACTATCGTTTTCTATATTATTGCGATGAATCTTTTATTCAACAGGATTCTATATTCACGTTTTTTTTCTCAATATATTTATATGCAAACTGAACGGTCAAATATAAAGTAATGCTTCATATTTTCTGAAATATTTTTATGCCAAAAAATTAAACTATTAAAAGTCGAAGGTTTTATTAGGTATCTTTCTCATGGTGGCCAAAAGTTCTTGATCTCGACAAGTCAATTCAGTGATACATTTTCCTTCGGGATAGGATCGGACGAAACCTTTGCTAAAAATATCATATAAAGAATCATTTAAGACAAACATCTTCCATTAAAACCTAGTCAATGACGTATTATTATTTATGGACAAAAAATAAGGTATGAAAAATCCTTCTTGTTTCATTTGTTTTTATAACAGCGGATTCGTAAGATAAATGAATTACTTAAGTTATTAAATTCTTTTGACATACGCAGGCGTAAAGACATAGTAATTAATAACTACGAAGTTAACAGACCGTTTTTCCATTGGTTGTTTGAGCAGGGACTCATTAACTCTTATTATTTACCTATGTGTGTGTATGAGTCTACTAAATAAAAAACTAGCACACTTGCAAAAACATCCAGATCTACAGTGTGTGAGTCTCTTAGGTGTGGTCTTCACTCGTTTGTTCAGCTCGGGCGTCTCCCAGCAGGTGTACTCCTCGTAGAAGGAACACGATTTGTGGACCTCATCTTGGGGACATTCTTTCTCTGTGCAAAAAACGAAAACTGTTATTAGGAAATATAAAGAAGTCTTTCAAGTATCGACCAGGATTTTCTTTAATTTTCATATGTCAAAACTGTATCAGACACTCTCGCCGTTATATTTACATTTGTTGATAAATAGTACATTTTTCCCATTCCGATATCACAACGGCGATTTTTTTCCGAGTCTTATAATAGAAAACAAACTTAGGAACGAGGTCGCCCGATTTTTTGTTAGACGAACGTAAAAACATTAATTTTGTTCAAGACCACTGACCGTACACTCTAATAAAAAAGTCCAAGTATTTACGACAATAATAATAAAAAGATATTATTATTTTATCTCAATGTTATCGAATATATTAAACCAAATTACTCACTTAACATCAAACAGTCGTATAAACTCATCAGCACACACACGTGAACGTAAACAGAAATTGCTTTCATATCACATCTTACAAAACAAACATACATTTGTAATTCAATCGTTGATTAAAATTTAAGCATGAAATTAATATGACTCCAAACATGCCAATCATGACGACGGCGTTTTATAAAGCGGCCGTTAATGACAATCAATAATTGGCATTTTATTGACGTATTTTTTTTTTATTAATTTGTATGAATACTTTCAAAATTGCCAGTGAATTTTATTGTCTATATCGGAATTTTATTGAACTGAAATATGTTGTTTGTTTTGTATTCTTCTTCTATTCATCAATATTCCCACCATGCAAAACCGATTATTCGTCTAAAAAAATATAATAATTTGAGATATACATTTGGATCACAGCAAATAATATACAATTAAAGAATATGTGTTTTTGTTTAGAAAACTGTCCCAACAATGAGGAGTACCTTCTCTGCGGGTCGGCGTGCCCTGCGAACTGCTCGGATACCAGCCCTCAGTGTAATGACGACTGTGTGGAGGGATGCTTCTGTTTATCAGGATACTTGAGAGATGGGAATGGAACCTGCGTCAGTAGTGATGGTTGTGGTGAGTCGTTGGAAACATACACGTTGTTAAGGGATCAACTATGTGGGGTTTTTCAACACAGAAAAAAAAAGAAACATTTCAATTAAAAACCATAAGATAAAAGAAACAAGTAGATTTAATCTACAAGCAGTATATAATGTTGGTTGTACCAATAAGAAAATAAGAATCACTCGGCTCTTCAAAAACAACTTTCCAATTTTTTTCTCTCATAGTATGAAAAAGAATTTACAAAAAATACCTTATTTTGGACACAAATAAATAAAAAGTGGTTAAAACATAAATATAGCTATTAAGATGATTTGGAAGATGCTCTTACTTTTCAAGAAAATGTTACCAATTGTATTGAACTGAATGAAATCTGAATCTTCCAGTAACAAATATAACGTGCGGCGAGAATGAGGAATTCCTTCCTTGCGGAACAGCCTGTGCAGCGTCTTGCTCCGTACCAGAACCCGAGATATGCGGCCTGACGTGCAGTATGGGCTGCTTCTGTCGGGAGGGATACTACCGGGATGAGACTAGCCAAAAATGTGTAACTTTGGATAAATGTCCTCCCCGTAAGTATAATTCAAATTCTTAGAGGGTGTTCCAAGATCAATTTTATCTTAAGTAAAAAATGTAATTTTAGTATTTCTTATGGCTTTTAGAATTTTCTGATAATGAAATGAGATTAGGTAATTCATGATCTCAAAATTTGCTTGAACAAAGTCAGATGAATACGTTTACTCCGGTCGAGACCTAAATCCTATAAAATTTACTTTATTTCGAATTATTTACAGAAAACTGCTTCAACCAGAATGAGGCTTACGATCTTTGTAACGCTAAATGTGAGCCGACTTGCTCCGAACCGGCGCCTATTTGTACTAAAATTTGCAGCGCTGGCTGCATTTGCGCCCCGGGGTACCTGAGAGGTCCCAATGGAGACTGTGTTAGTGTCAATAATTGCCCCAGTAATGGTACTAGTACAGGGGCTTTAGCAAAGTATCTGAACACCATTAACAAGATTCTACATCTGTCTTACGCATAAATACAAAGTAATGAAGTTATTCTGCGTAGACATTCCTTTTAGATGAGTTTAAGTAAGATACCTGTAGCAATGTTAACGAAATAGCTAGAAAAATATTTAAAGTAGTAGTAGTAAATATAATAATAATACTCTTTACTATACCACCTCAAAATATGCACTTAAAACATGGCCTCAAAAATATGGTTCATAGTTAAAAGAATATTTTCGCCTGACCAACCAAAAACAAACAAGAAAATTTTAACTTTAAGAAGCAGAACTTAACGCAGCTGATTCATGATACATGTATATATTTTTTATTGTATCCATATATTATATGTATATACTTAATATCGAGCAATAGATACATAAGTAGGAGAATAAAATCCTGATGTCATTATTCGTATGTGATTTATTTATAACCTAATGCTAATAAGATAAGTATTACAATGGAATAAAACTGGCATTGAGATCGCCAGCTGTTGTTTCTTGGGAGGGTTATTATATTCATTACCTGAAATATAAATATTCAATTATTTTTTGTTCATTTGTACGGAATTCAGTTTGTTAACAAGCTACTAGATACATCTATGGAATTGTATTGTAACTTTTTGAAGAGAAAGCTGCTCTACCTTAACTTGGTGGAACATGTTTTGAAAATGGTAACATAGATGGCGCTTTAATGAATTTTAAGAAAAATATACTTTCAGTTTGCATAGAAACTTATAAATTATCTTTCATAGAAAATGTTGAGATATTTTTCCTACCATTGAGTTACATACATATAATTTCTTGGTTGTATATCAGTTCTATTGAACGACCTAATCATAAATTAAAAATATTGATCACCTTTTTGTACTCATCCTCCTTGATGCCATACACTATGTAGGAGAAAGACAGGAATTCAGTGTTGTTGGATACAAGTTGGAACACCAAACTCTTGGAGCCGGTGTCTCCCCGCACCAGACTGAACACCACATCGCCATCCGCGTCTGTTGTTGTTGATACTTCCATATAGGAAATCACGTAATTCTTCTGTAAATATAAGTATATGTGATCAAATATCATTAAGTCAATATGAGTGCAAATTTATTTTATCAGGTAACATTATACACACACTATTTCTACTTAAAAAAACTTTGGTTTAAGGGTTTACTACCAGATTTTTTATGGTTAATTTTAACCTTTTTCTATAGTTTCCGCATAAGTATTATAAAGCTCAATTGTCCACAAGCACCTGACGTCGATCTTTAAGAGTCACTAACTACGGTTATCTTTAAATGACGAGTTGGAGGATAGCTTGAAAATTTATAAAGTAGGTGTGATGTTAGTGTAATGAGATTAACATATATCTGTAGATGTTTTGAAGTTATCAGTTTACCTCAACTAATACAGTCGGATTAATGTTTATATTTAAATATAGAGATATAATGAATGTGTCTGTTTAAATTAAAAATACATCTCAACGCTTTCAGACTTTAGATCAAAATATATAAAAATAAACACACAGTCACTTATAATTTGTTCTCCTAAACTATAAAATGGTCTTAAACGATCATATGAATAATATGTGAAAAGAAAACAAACAAACTCTCCGCATTTAGTTTGGCGATCCAAGCTACGTACGTACGTTACATATTAAGGTGAGGTATGTTGCTGTTGTTATTTTCTAATCAAACTTCACATTAGTAAATGAAAGTATATTTTTTATTTATGCTATGGTTTTTTCACACTTGAATTGTGGAATATTTTGCTAACGTCAACATTTTCCTTTAATACAAGATATTGTTAAAAGACATCACAAACGTGATGATACAGGGTGCAGTAAGATTGTCACTTGCGATCAAAATAAACATACGTTACCAGGAAACTCAAGTTTTCCTCTTTACTTAATATACTAGGATGCTGTATAAAGTATTCTATTCAAGTTACTTTCTATTTGTTTTTTTTTTTACTTTAAAATATTTTACTACGAAATTTCGTGAGTTCAGTACTCGAATACCGAAAGTATTTAGGTTCAGAATAGGCAAATAAGATGTTATTCCTGTACCAAAAAAACTTTCGTTAACTATAAACTTGTACTAAGAGTGAGTATCACGGTAATAATGTTATAGAAATTAATTTTAAACTTGTTTTATAATAATAAAAGGAAGACTTACTTTAAGCAACAAGTAAAAGTTAGTTAAAAGAGACCTTAAATCAGAAGTTTTCTGCTTAGAGTAACTGAATTTATTATATTTAACCGTCGATTTTATTATTCTGTAAGATAAACTACATACAAAGAAGAAAGATTAAATGGCGTCAATTCCTTCTTATCCTACAAAGGTCTACTGCTATAATATTAGAAGGTCTACTTCATAGCTTTGAAGAATATCTTGAGTAAACGTCTCCTATGGCACAGTTTATTTGGAGGTATGCAGAAATATTAGAGACTTATTTTCTTCCTTATAGTATGTACTCACCTTAGCGGATGCAGTGACTGTTACGTAGAATGGGTCGAAGTTATTTCTGTGTTTGTATCTGTCAGAGCCTCCGGTCATCGGTAGAGAACCTAAGCCGTGGAAAATTATACAATAATAGTGATTGCTATAATTATTTATATAAATTTTCGGTGAATATTTTCAATTCATTATTTTTAAAGAGTGTAGAAACTAAATATTTGAAAATAAAAATATGTTGATTCTATATATATATATATATATATAAATATTAATTCAAACTGACCACCTCTAAAAAAAAGGAATTAAAAAAAAACGGGATGAAATATTTGTAGCTAATAAATATGGAAAAATTACTAACAATTTTTATAAAATTTAGCGTTTATGCTTTCAAAAATAGTTTACATATACATATGTATTTACGCCCTAAAGGTATAAAATATCGATTGACATTTTCCATGACATTTATTATCAGACCTCCTAAATATAAATAACAGCACAAGTACTCCCCGGTTCATTGCACTAAGTTTTCAGGTGTAGTAAATAAGGGAAATGTATTTTGTTTGGTTAATACATATATTTTATAATGAATGAAACTTTTATTATTTCCAAAAACTGAATAATAAAAAACGATCCAAACGAGCACAACGTTAATCACATTTGCTGTGTAATAATCGGTACTACAAAAAAATCACTCTAATAATTTTTTTAGCACTGTTTGTAGTTTTCAATCAAGTTTTTACCGACGATTTCTCTAAAGGTTTTATAAATGTAAATTGAAGAGGCTATACAATTTTGTGGCCGCACACTTAAGTAGTATGGTTACAGCCGAGTAGAAAATATCTTATACAACAGAGGCTATATAAGAGACACAAATATATACATTTTCGTTTAAATTAACCCTCAACTTGTCTGTTCTGAAAATGTGAGGAACATCGTAACTAAACACAGCAATTGCACTGAAGTATTGAGATATATCGAAATACTAACTTACGGTGAAATAACATTGGTTCATAAAGGAAACATTGAAGTATTAGCCAAGAGTTCGCTTGATATGGAGAACAATAGAAATTAATGACTGCAGTGACAGTACTGCTAGCAGAAGAGAATAGCCACACGTTAACATTACTCTGCATTTATTCCTACTATCATCTATATCTTCATCCTTAATTTTTTTCTTTTTAATAATCCTATCTATTCTTTCTTTCTTTCTTTAAATATTTGTATACTTCCATAGTCGTCTTACATATTATGCTACTTATTGAGTGGAGGTATTTGTATTTTATTCCGTCCAAACTTTAATACAAACGTCAGCTGAACTGCCAGGACCTTGTCACAAGCTTTTTTGGGTTTTATTTCACCGCTGGGTCATATGTGGTCACAGTTTGTGGGCCTTCTCTCAGTGTTTCAGATAGTCAAACCCCCATCCTCCATGTTCTCTTTTATAACTCCAATACATTCTTCCCACGTGACTGCGATTGATCTTTTTGACTACTATTACATCCTGTTTTCGGAGCATGCATTAACATTTAAATCTGGAAATCTCTATACAATAAGAAGTCTTTTTCGGTAATTGTATATTTCAGACTCCAAAAAAAGGAATCAATGATTTCAATGAGATTATTAGTAAAAAAAAAACTGTTTTAAGTATTTTATACAACATATAAATATATTTATTGTAAACGGTGAAATAAAAATTCTGCAGGAAATACTGGAATGCTATTTACAGAAGAATGCTATCACACGAGATAAATCTTTATCGCGAAGAACCGTGACGATTGAAAATGTATCCTTGACATATATGTATGTAATGTAAATATATTTATACCTTTATTTATGTCCATGGTCTCATCGCGTATTTTTCTTTCTTTTCAAAGGAGTAATCAATTTTTATTACATTTTTCTACGGCAATTATTGGAGCCATAGGAATGCTCCATCAGAAAAATTATGTTTTTCAATATTTTCTTTCGCCAACACAATAGCGTAATAAGCAGACAATCAATCATTACAGCTTTTCAGGTTAATTATATAGTAACGTGCGAACGAACTGACATCCAGATAATAATTGGTTAGTGGCATAATCAATATGTATTACACACAGGGAATTGATAGATCTGGTGCCGCCGATAAATACATAATGGTAAAAAAATTGGCTGAATTTGGTTTTAGAGAGAAAAAACTTATAATTTTGTATTTTGGCGTGTAGTTAACACTGTTATATTAAAGACTAGATACCTTAACTAGCAATAAACTGTGCTTAAAATTTAATTGATACATACGCTCATATTCAATGCCCACTTTAAAGTGCTTCCTGTCGAACGTCTGCGGCGAGGCAGATATTAGCACTGTTAACGATAATAAAAATGCAATTTTATACATTTTGTGACTATTGTCCAAAAGACAAACATATACTAATATTGACCTACCGCTTGATCTTATCACTGATCCACATCGAGATATGGATGTTGGGTGAGATACTCCACACTCTCGGCGATAAAAAACACAAAATCATTTTTTTTTGGTTTTATCCTGTTTTGAATTTTTGGTATTTTAAGAAGAATATTGGTTAATCAAGCTATGTATTTTATTGTATAAACATTTGAATCTTTAACAAAAACCATTAACTCGCATAATATTATAATGGAACAGATGTGTCCTATGCATAAATCTTCTGGTAATTGGTCGTCGTTGTCGGCAGCCCGTGAATGTGTTTCAGCTCTTAGTGAGTGCCAATTACGATTAAATGAGGAAGGATGTTAGGGATGGGGTTTATTAGGACGAGACTTCCTCCCTTAGGGCATCACATCACAAATAGATTTATATGTTCTGTATTTGATGGTGATCTTATTATTACTGGGCAGTTAGCAGTAACGACACCTCATTCACACAAGTCCATTGGATTCAACTAAGACTTACAGATTTCGTGTCATCAGTGCATAACTACTTACAAGTTCGACTAGGTTTTCGCAAATTTAGTATTACATATTTGATATTATTAAGCATTTTGGTAACTTTAAAACAAAAACGATGACAGTTATATGAGATGAAAGTTTCTTCTGTCAGTTAGTCTTAATTTTTCTCCCGTATTATGTGGGATAGATCAGGAATAAGAATCTCTTGCCTTTAGGTTTTTCAGGATATATAATTTTCATGAAGGCGTTACGTGTCAGATATTAACCAGTTATTTACTTAAATGAAACTAGGATAGTTTTTATTTCAACAGCTTTCTGAATAAATTTTCATTTATCTCTTCACTGCGAGAAAACGGATGCATGCACAGAGTGTAGATTGTAGATGTTTAGAATTCCAATGAATCAAGAGCCGCTGAATGTTTTGCCGTTTCACTTTAGTGGTAGGCTTTATGCTAATTATAAATCCTTAATCATTAAAAACGAATAAACAATGATACGGGAAACAAGACCAGGTGACTCATAAACACCTGAGTAGATAGGAAAGGTTCAAAGGTAGGGTAATGGCAACCAATTGTTCTCCTTGTCATCGGACGAAGTTCAGCTGAAAAAAATCACTTTACATAGAGTGTTTGTTCGCAATAAGATTTTAATAGTCACGTAGAATAATATATAATTAATATAATATCACATATAAACGAGTGTGTATTCAATTTTAAGCAAACATACGAGTAAAGCAGCGCTGATAACTTCGTTTATCTCTTCGCAATCTATGATGACACATGGACATAAAATCTTTTAAAATTTTTGTTTCTGTGTTTTATATAAATTTTTACAATAGTTGTTACAATTTGCGTGATTAACTTTCTTAACATTTCTCATAAATTTTACGTATTGACGTTGTGGTTTTTGGATATGAGATATTTTTGTACAAAATTTTGCTCAAATATTATTAATTTCTATAACAATGAAAGTGGGTTCGTTCCTGAAATAATTTAAGAATCCGTTTACGATTCCTGTTTGTCGAGGATCATTTCAGCGTTAATCGATGGTAACGATATTTTATTAGTTGGGGTTTGTATGAAAACGTATTGGGAGCTTAATATTTTATATAGTGTCTAGAAGTCTAGGTTTGTGAAAAGTACTGAGAATTTTTTATTTGATACAATTATTCGAAACTTGTCTCTATACGTGAAGACTTAAAGTTTAAATTTCTAGATAACTTGTATAAATAAACAAAAGACTTTCGCATGTCCGCGTGTGTATGTTACATGACAGTATTTTTGAAATATCTATTACATATAATAAAATCGTTCACGGGGTCAATTCTGTAAATTGAAAATAAAAAATAAATCTCTATAGGGGTGTTCTTAGAAGAAACAGATGTCAAAAATATCATTTTTGAAATTTTTGTCTGTTTGTCTGTCTGTTGTACACTTATAGCTTAAAAACTACTAGACGGATTTCAATAAAATGTTATGTGGGGGTTATTGATCACCTGATGCAACATTAAGGGTACCATTTACCGCGGGAAAATGCCGCGTTCCCATGGGAATATTTTTAAACTACTTTGAACCAAAATTATGTAAAGTTACTTGCATTGAACACTTAATGGGTTTAATAATGACATGTTCTATTTAATTAATGTACTGATTTCCGAGGGACAAACCATGGTTTGTGTCGGTGTAGATCTACATACGCCCTGTTTTTCTTATGGACAGTTATATGTAGCTTTATCTCGAGTGAGTAATGCAAGAAGCCTGTTTATACTCACTGAAACTGCTAATACGACTTCTAACATTGTTTATGAAAAAATTTTGTAGTAAGGTACTTTTTCTACGCGAACTAAGTCGCGGACACAGCTAGTATTTACTTTGGAATAGTGTTGGTGACTTGATGTACCGAAGATATTAACAAAATTATTGAATAAATTTCTTCAGCTTGCATTCAGAGCCAATTTACAGGAATTACGGTAAATGTTACGTTGGTTGAGAAAGAAACGCATCAAAGAAGTATGAGGCGTACATGATGTTAAAAAAAAATCTAATTACAGTTATTAGCTGAAAATTCTAGATTTTAATTGAATTTGAAAACACTTTAAGTAAAACGAGGGATCTTAAATATTGCAGTTCTATTTAGTTAAGACTACAATGACTTAGAAGTGAACGTAATATAAAACAGGATAACCAATGGGACTCCTTAATGGAAAAGTGTTTTAAAAGTAGAAATTGCAGTCAAATGTTCAAATATTTAGTTTTTCTAAGGACTTTTTATTACACTTTAAGACAAGTTTCGAAAAAAGTATCTGCAAGATTACATTAAGGAAATACGAATATGATAATGGGTGTGAAAATATAAAATCAGCTCAACAACACAAATCAACCGTATAATTCTCTGTCTAAAAAAGATAATACTCAGAGTTTATTGTCAACTAAAATGAAAATGTAAATGTTCTTGGTGCTGGATAATGAGAACCTAACGACGTCTTACTTGCCTGGACATATATATATATATATATATGTATATAGACATATATATATGTATATGTTCAGGTCTTAAACCGCATTAAGAGTCTAAAAGTAATTCTGTCCACCTGATTGAAACATACATACCCAATAATATTAAATTAATATTGCGTTGAACCATTAATAGGGCAATGAGATTAAAATAATATAATCGTTAGCGGTATCAAATAATTATTATACTCGTATCACAATATATTGCTCTAAGTAGATAATTAAATTACAACAGAGTATCTTAGTCTCGGCGCCATACTGTTCAAATTAATATTAGTTCCGACTCGGATTTAGTGTTGGAAAAACTTAATATTTAGACTCGGATAAATCTAGCATAGTTTATACATAATTAAACGAATAAAACATAAACTTTGATTACTATGGATTTAAACCTTCATTATATTAACGACCAGGTGTCGCGGTTCGTAATAAAACGTGTTTATTATTAATGAATTTATGTAACAGAGGCTTTCATAATATATTCAAAATATTATATGGGATTTAAATAATTGAGTTCCTGTTCAGGTTTGCCAACATCTTCAAAGCAGTAATGTCATTGACATGGTTGTGAGACGAAATCTCTTAGCATTCAATGGTTTTACCGTGCGGATGCCGGGTCTATCGCGTTGCAGGGAGAGGAGTTTGGAGCAGGAGGAGGTGAGCTTAAAGGGCCCCCCCCTTTTTTTATGAGGGGAGATCTTTCAAAGACTTCCGCCCGCGAGGGAACACGGCCGGGGTATGTGGAATTTCCACCCACTAAAACCCCTCGACGTTCTCAGCGCAGTGCGTAAGGTAGTGTAACGGGGACGGCCTGCCATTCATCCGTTCACTACGCACGAGCCTCTAGGGACTCCGCCTTCGGTAGGAAAGATGGGCCCCACCCACACCCGCCTTCCTTCTCCAAGAGCTGCCTGCCAGAACGCAAGACCTGCAGCTCTCCACTTGCCTGGATCATCGGGCATCGGATTACCCCTCCGACACCCGCAGGCTCCTCTCACTGGGGAGACATTCGGCGGGCATAAGCCCAGCTTAAAGGGGCCCCTATCTAACTCGCATTAAACGCTCACCTCCACCGTCCAAGGTCCTTTCTTTACCTAACCAAATTTGAAAAGAATCAACTAAGGCTGCCTTCGAAGTACGTTCCAAGAATGAATTGATAAGAGTTCTGTACAGGCCCAAGTCTTTTAGTAGGTTGTAGAGAAGTTTAGCCATTATAACTCTCGCTCTACCGTGTACACATCCACGACGAACCTATTTCGAGTGAGTTCGTTTGTGAGCTCGTAATATTTGTTGACCTTGATGGCATGGTCTTTGGGGATGTTGGTTTCCCAAGGAACCGTAAGCTCTATTATCACAACGCGCTTTTAAATTCGCGAATATATATGTAAATAGGTCTGGTCTAGAGGCCGACGCACAAATATACTCTGGGATTTTGTTGTTGTCTCATAGGTAGCCATCATTATAGTTAACATACGTTTCATTAACGTAATGACAATCCTATATTATGAATCGTATTATTGTCTGTGTGTTTTTGTAATTTTAACGCAAATTTTGATTGACCGCATGTACTTACGATTTAATTATAAACCCGTATATATTCGACGTTCATAGATTACAGACATGATTTTAAGATACATTATTTATTTATTCTTATGTATTGTGTTGGACTTTTTGAACATTCTTAAAACTTTGGTTGAAATCTTATTTACTTCTATTTTTGGCAATATTTATAAAAAGTAGTAAAAAATATGTATACCATTTTAGCGTTTGATATTCATAGAAAAATAAATAGTAAGTAAGCAGTGCAAATTAGTATTGCCTTTATAGGATGTTGTTGACATGTTATTACGTATTCTAATATGTACATCGTGCTATACTGTCACCATCTTTCTAGGAACGTGACCACGCGCTTGCTGCTTTTTATAGTAGATTTACACTTCCGTACGAGTCGCGAGACGAGGCACGAGTAAAAGCACAAGGTGAGAGTGTAAATAGTCGCTCGCGGCTTGCCTCCCGTCTTGTCTCGCGCCTCGCAGCGTTCGAGTCCGGAGGTGCGACCGAGGGAGGTGCGAGCTGTGATACCAGA
This sequence comes from Danaus plexippus, assembly GCF_018135715.1. Lineage (NCBI taxonomy): Eukaryota > Metazoa > Arthropoda > Insecta > Lepidoptera > Nymphalidae > Danaus > Danaus plexippus. Next base: position 847,721 of record NC_083548.1, on the reverse strand, counting down.
CGAAGCACAAGACGAATTACGAAGCGAGAATGTAAATGTAGTATTAGTGTGTTCTTCAGAGGTTTTATTATAATAAAAAATAGTTTTCTGTCAATATGATAATATCCTTTCGTTTGTTTGATTATAATTAGTCAACATTTGATAAATTTTTGCTGCCTTTATTTGTTAACAGCGGGGGTTGAAGTTGTAAAAGGAATTTAATATTTTTCAGAAATGTATAAACCTCTATGTTGACCCTGTTTACACATTTGTCTGCTGTGGATAATTTTATATATATAACTAGATAACTGGATATTTGTGAACATATTAGGCAAACTTCTTTCTTAATGCTTCCTCTTATAATAGATAATATTCAAATAATCAAAATTTTCATTAACTGCATATGAAAGAACCGAAATACAATGGCAACATTTATGCCTGTCGATCTGTCTGTCTGTCTGTTTGTTTGTTGCTGTTGATTTCTTTAATGGCTGAACTAATTTGGCGAGAATTTCAGTCGCAAGTACGCAATGTCATAAAAAATAACTTGGGTTACTTTTTAACATACCGCCAATAGGAGAGTTCTCAGTTCGACTTTATGTTTGTTACGCTATTACTCCTTCAACTAAAGGCTGATTTTCAATTTTGTTTGACGGTGTTAGAGGTAATTCCATAGTCACCAATTCAGTATCTGATCAAGGGTTTGTCCAGATATCAAAAGCAACCTCATAAGCATGATAACGAGTATCTTAAAGGGCTTGTAATATTTGTTAATTTAAAGTCGCATACCACAGTCAATAAAGTACGTAAATAACTCTTTTGTGTTGCTTACAAGCTTGACACCTATTATCCAAAGTTATCAAACACCAGATTTGCTTCTGAGTTGAACAATCTTGTAATTTATCTTAGGTCCATATCTTTGGCAATATTTCTCTCAATCTAATGTGAACATTTTGTGCACTCTGGAGTTCCAGATCTTTTACAAGACAAGGTATTACGTATCTGTTTTAAAATATCAATTTTCTTCATGAATATGTTACAAACATATATTATATCGTACCTTAAACCATTCTCAAACACAAGTTTATTGGTCCACATTTTTACATACCGTGTTTTTTTCGGCCCAGTTTTATTATCACTGTTGAAGTGGGAATTTCTTCACATTTTATTTGCGAAGCTATTTTTATTCCTACTTCACGCAAGTTTAACTCTTTTTCATTTTATTTGACAACTCCCATAACATTTACACCCTACTCTACGAGCATATTAAATTACTTAACATTAAATTGCAGTCCCCTTTCTCGGAGCCGCCCCACACATTCTTCAAGTAATTTCTTATATTCCTTGAGAAATAGACTTTCCGTTATTGATTCAGTTATTCTTCGGGAACTGTTGTGACAGTGCTAGTATTTAGTTTATATAGCTTGGATAATATTGTTTTTGAACTTTTGAGTGTGTATTTTATTTCTATCTGTCAAAAGGAATGGAAGGTTCTGTTTTATTTTATATCACTTGTCGCCTTATCCCTACCTTCTTTTTTTTCTAAGTTTAGATGTTAGTTTTATTTAAAGTAATTGTTGACCATCACGATGATATCTCTTTGTTACTAATTTAATACAGTTTAAGAAGTTTTTATCGAATCTTATGTTTTATTCTGTATTTTAAACTTACCACTGAAGACTAATAAACATTGGGAACAAGACTTACAGGCGATCTTATGTTTTATCTCACAAACACCGACGTGGGTGTATGAAAATCTTAAAATTGTATGTTTAATATTCGTGATATGCTTTCAAGTCCTATTTTCTCAGTTATCGGCCATTATAAAGTTTGTGTAATGCGCCCTGTGAGAAATAGCGAGATTCTCGTGAAAGGATAAGTTTACTAGCAACTATATACATAGTGTGTAAATATCTGAACCGCTTGCTTAGATGCTCTTCTAGTTGGAAAAGTGTCTAGAATGTGGAGTTTATGAGTATTATTGTTAAATATATTTTGTTTCAGAATTAACCCTATATTTTTTTTAATAATTATTATACGAGAGAGAAGTATTTATTATCTGGTTTATTAGCTTACTTAGAATATGTTAAGTCATTCTTTGACTTATTTATACTTTAATATATACTGTCTCTCGGTCATCTACAGGATACACTCTGAAGAATGTTCAGGGGAATTACAAGTTTTAATTCCCGAATCCCCTCGCTATTTTATTTTTCTATTATTCGACAAACAGACGCACGGCGGGCCTCCATCCCTTTAGTTATAGCTCTTCCTCATATCCGGGCAAAGCGACACTCTTCCTCCTTCCTCATGCGCACAGCGAGGGATTGGAACACTTTGCTTGTCTCTGTGTTTCCTTCGACTACAATTTGGGTGTCTTCAAGAAAAGTGTGAATTGGCTAATACTGAGGTAGTGCATCCACCACCTACCACTTCATTTCCGCCTTGCAACGGGTAGAACTATAGTGAAGCACTATCTTGTAAGAAAATGCCATTGTAAAAAAATGAAATTGGTACGAAGCCAACCTAATGAGGACTTATGTATTACTTGTTAGCATTTAGTTTATAGTTGCCAACTTGTAGTCACATCTGTGTAGGATACGTTCTTGGTATTGAGGTTTATGAAAAATACAATAACATATAGCGTTAATATTCGCGGGTCTAGGTTGTACTACTGCGTAATGAAGATATCTCTGTGTGTTTTTACATATATATGTAAAAAATTGTTTATTACTGATTCAAAGAGAGAAATATACATTCCATTTTCCAATTCGCATGTATTGAAAAAGTTTTTGCAGTCATTAAAATAAAGGTTATCAGAGAAGTTAACGTAACAACGTTAAATTTTGTAGAATGAAATGATTATAACGATTTTAATACTGAATATGACCAACAAGAGGAGCATCCTACCAAAGATATCTTTACGAGACCATAAGTGTAACTCTTGGAATTACTAGGATATGATGAGAATAAGGAAGAATGGTATCGGAATAAAGAACACAGAAAGTGAAGAGTCAGTCTTGTGTACAAACAATTATAAAATAATGGTAGCAAGGGCTAACTGTAGGGATAATCGAAACAATCTTTGTTTTTAAAAAAGATGACATCTTTATACTAACTAATATTTTCAAGTACATCTAAGACTTATAAAAAACGCAATACAATGAGTGAGGATGTAGAAAACAGTGAAGCTACGAGAGTCAAACAAAGTTATCAAGAGCACTCGATAGGGTTCAGCATTTGTTAAAAGAATGTTATCAAAACAAACTTTTACAAAAAACAAAACTACAAATAGGTTTCAGTAGTTAACGAGTGAAATTCTTGACGCCTGTAAATGTACACTTGTAAATAAAAATTTTGTACGGATTTCATTTAACTTACTCTTAAATTGTACGCGGCCTGACGCGCGCAGTGTTACTTTAAGTCCCGAATGTCCGTAAAGATTTTTATACCTTTATGTACGATTTCAATAGCTTCATCTTTGACCTTTCTCTAATTTAAAGGTTAACTTTTCATAACATTTCATTAACAGTAATTATTCTAATATCCTAAATATATATAAGAAGAAAATTTTCTTTTACCTGTCCATATGAATTAATTAATTATTTTTTCCCCACATTTAAATTTTCAAATTCAATACGCCAATAGGCTTCAATCCGATAATTAGTACCTACCGTAAAAATATCTGAAAATAAACTATTTTACAATATTTAGCATGTTTAAGTACCGTGAAAGATTACGTTTCATGTTTTATAATAAAGGTCCCTTTGACCATAAAACCCGGAATAATATTAAAATGGTAATATTTGTATCTGGTCTTGTTAACGTTTGTTACGAGATATGAAGGGTTATTTTGTTTTAATTTATAATATCAAAGCCTTCTAACTGTTCGCTCATTTTTTATTATATACATATATGTTTATTATCTTTATGATATACATTTAATTAATTCCCTGTACATATATCTTTTAGTACTTTTTTTGTTATGGAATAATAAATTGGAAATTATAATTTTAACACTAAATTATAGTTAAGTTTCTTAATATATCAAAAAGGTCGTGTATAATGTTAATTAACTATTCATCTCAGTTGCGAAGTTATGAAATATATTAAAAGAGAAGCCCTGGAAGACGTAGGGGTGACTGCAGTGCGTTGGCTACAGGTGGGGGGGTTGGGAAATGCGATCTCTACGGAGTACAGCTTCAGTAGCCCGCCGACCGCCGCACACAGAACACGTGCCTACGGTCTCAAGCTGCATAAACACGTAAGCCAGTGGAATGTGAGGTGATATTAAAGTGTGTGATGTTGTAAGGTGAGCAGTAATGGATGGCGAAAATCGTATAATTTTGAACGTTGGCGGAATTAGGTATGTTAACTGTAATTATATTTTATTATTTGTTTTGTTTTGTTTTGTTTACACCTACGCAGCATTTAAACGGAAGTGTAATTTTTCTTAAATGTTCATTCGTCATTTTAATTAGAAACCTTTTAAATAATATAAAATATTACGTCTAATTATAGTGTTATATTTATTATAAATTAAATAAAGGTTACAATTGTACCTTTATTTTTATTTCTTCTAAATTAACAACAAAACTTCTATAGTAGTGACAGTTTAGATAATTCGAACAGTAATTATGAAGTTTGAAGACGTGGTTTTCCTTTTTATAATTTGAAAGTTTTTGGTCTATTTAAGTTTGCTTCTTATTGTTCGTTGAGAGATATCTCATTCTCTCTTTGGGATCTTCAATTTAAGATATTATCAATAGTTTTAGACATCTTTGTAAATTAATAATAGCTCATTAATAATTAAAGTACTTAAATAAATATTTCATATTCAATATATTTTGTCGCTCTTTCAAGAACAATCACTGAGAGTAAATATTATTTATTGTAAAAAGCATGTTTTTTATAGAATATATATATTTTTTTAATTTTCGTAGAATATGAAAATAATCATTGTGTGTATTATACGACCCTTCGATGATTTCGGAAGTTGTAATCCAAGCCAGAGCCTCCTTATACGCCGGAAGGGTTTTGCTGTGATATCATAACCCCTGTACTAATAAATGAAACTGAAGGGTAACATATTTTTTTAAAATGGAAGCTGATTTATCTTATACCAAAAAAGATACGTGTGCTGTAATTTTTATGTTATTTTTAATTGCTTTATAATTTTTTGTCAAAAGGTTGTCTGTTTGAGTTAATACCAAGCGATATATATTTTTTGGTATATTAATTTAGTATCAGCTACTTAATTTGTTTATAAAATTATTGATGATTACTGAACCACTCTAGTAACCAGTGGGATACTAGAGTGTTTTCATTACTCCATAAAGCAAGGTAACAAAGCTAGTTTCATCAAGTCTGAGGAGCCTGATCTTCAGCGGACTCAGTATATCAGTGAGAAGTTCCTTCGTTTATACATAATATTGTATATATTAATAGGTATGAACGGTGCGATGGATATATTGTTAAAGGATTACGAGTTTAAAAAATTACGAGTACCCACTATTAATATATCAACAAACTAATAAGGAGATAATGAATTTGCTTCAGGTTTAAAATTATGTACATTTGTTTATAAGATCCTGGTAAGAAATGGAAACGTCACAATTTTTTTAACTAGAAACTCTTTGAGTCTTATAATGAAAGGGCTGAATGTAAAGGAACCTTTTTTTGTTGTATATACATACTTGTATTTAAATGTTACATAAGTTTTTTTATGGTCGTTTAATGACAGCATTATTATTTATCCTAGCCTATATATATTATTATTATTTATTCAACTATAATCTCCATTAGCTTCAGCAATGTTGACTCAGCAAGATCATTTTTCTTTACAATTTGTTTATTCTCGGTTCAATATCGCTGTCACAGACGTTTTTCCGAATGTCAGAAGGTGAAGTGATCCATCATGTACACGTTCAATCGTGAGATTGTCGGGGAAAGTTTGTTAGCTGAAGTTCGAGCTATTTATTGTTCCGTCAGATATTCGTAACTTTCTTTGATATCATTTTCAGTTACAATTAATAGCATACTTCTATTGAACTGACACGGATTGAAATTGAGTTGAAAATAGGAACTATATATTTTTTTCTTTTATTATCTACACTAACTTTCATAATGGAAGAGTTATTCAATTAAAAATGAAGCCACGCTTGTGAATATAGCACGTGTATATAGTTTTGATTTTTAGGTCGGCCATTTTTTGCAGCGTAAGGCGTTTCCGAGGAGACCACACGTGGTCTCGTTATTTGTAAGATTTTAACAAGTAGTGCACATTTAAAAAGGAACTGTATTTTTGTGGAATAAAATATAAAACATCTTTTCTCTGTGTTAAAATCTTACCGAATCGTAAATTTTAATTTTGTAGTGAAAAAACAGAGGAAAAATGTTCTGAATTATATTACGATTAAAATAGAAATGCACCCTGCAGCAGACAATCTTAAAATTATAAAAAATTACAAATCCGAATACTGAATCACCGAAGTAAAACTTTAGAAATTACTGTTATATAAAAAATAAAATAAAATAGAAACAAGAAAAATATAATAATTAGTAATTGCATTCCATCAACTTGTGTGCTTGATACAGTTATCATTTCTATGATCCAAATCCTACGCCAAAGAGTGGCTTGAAACGCTTAAGTTTTGAGTAAGGTTCTAATTATTTACTATAATAACAATAACTAGCTTGGTATGGAGTCACGTGAATAAAAGGGTATTAGGAAGCCCACAGCCACATGTAAAAATACCGCAAATAAAATTAAATCTATAATTATGTAACGTAAAGGAAGGAACGTGTCTTAGAACGGACTACTGTTTTGTATTCGACATCTCTTGGTTTTAGAAGGCCACATAAATTTTAATTCATTACTCTCAACTACTTCAGCTTCGATAAACGCACGACGAGTGGGGTATACGAGATGTTTAAATTCAAAAATCTCGATGAGGACCGAACTCCGATGTTCCAACGTCGGCCGAAGCAAGTAATTACCGTTGGCCTGTTTAATTTGTTTCACTTGTGCTTCAAGTAAATGCAAATGTAGGTTAGTTCCGCAAAGACTGAATTTTATATGTAACTTAAGAAAGCGACAATAGAAGCGTAAGAAATTAAGATAATTTAGGCGTTATTTGTGGAAAATGGTTTTGCGCAGTGAATTAGTTGACAACGCTTTTGGCTTACAAGACTAGAATTAAAGATTGGTCATAAGATTTGTGCAAAGTGATTTCTTCAAAACACCTTGACATTTCCTTTGCGCTCATGTATGTTTTGTATTACGATGGGGATATTTGGATCGTTTCAGTTAGGCTACGGTTGAACAGAGATTCTGTAACATCTGGAAGCTACTTCAATTTATTGTGCAGCAGAATCTGATACTCTGTAATAGTTTCAAAGGCGTTTTAAAAACATAACCTATCTTAGCATACGTATACGTAAGTCGAGATTAATGTGTTCCGCATATACCATATAGCATTATAACATATTAAAAGCCACAATCTTGAAATAAAGAATTGGTCCAGGCGAGCTACCTGCTATATTTCTGAGGTTCTGAATTTTTGCGTCTTAAAATTGCCTCACTTTTTCCCTTCTTGGATAAAATTGGAACAAAGGCTCTAATATTCAATATTTTTTCCAAATTATTCCTTACGGTCTTTCTAATTGGATTAAAATTAATGAGCTCAATTAATGTTTAGAGCTTGATGGGACTTAATTTCCTTTGAAAATACAAAACAAATAAAATACCGTGACTCTGAATATCATTATTGTCAAATAAACATTTCAATAATTATTTAAACGAGTGATCTGTATAATGAATATACAATGTTACTTTAAACGTTAGCAAACTTATTCCTGTTGTATGTTTATCATCAGTTTCTGCTTCATTTTAACATGAGTTGAATTGAACATCCTGTGAGATGATCAGTGACATACGAACTAAACTAAATGTGATTCTCACGCGCTAACAATAAACATAAAATTTTGTATATTGGTTATTAAATATAGATTGCACTGCACATCCGACTTGTTCGTATGCCAATTCCTGTATTTATTCTTATATCTATTTTAATCCAGGTCAGTTTGATCATATATTACCTAATTACAATATTAACTAATGAATTCAATTTATTACAAACTTCAATTGTATAGCAAATGTGTATTTTCATGTAATTTATTCGCTTTACTTTTATTGAATAATACATTTAATTTTGCCTAAACAAATATGAACATTATTTTTGCATACATAACAACGGTTTATTTCATTTGAAGATGGATTCACTTAAGTTTATTTATGTAAATACATTGAATGCTAATAAAATAATCTTTGCAGTGCGAATTTTCTGTTTTTCAATAATAAACTACGAAGGAAAGTTAATTTAAATGAGGAAATGAAAAATGTGCTGTATGCCCTTGAGCATATCTCTTAGTTTTTAATTCACATTAAGCCTCAGGCTTTTCAAGACGGAGCCCGGAATATGAGGAAATTCCACGGTTCACGGAACGTACAATTAACGTCGTATGATCAATTTGAAATTATTTGTAATATAAAAAAAAATATTAAATAAAGGTGGGTGGTACGCTGAGGAAACATCATTAATCCATACTAATATTATAAATGCGAAAGTAACTCTGTCTGTCTGTCTGTCTGTTACGCTTTCACGCCTAAACCAGTGAACCGATTTTAAAGAAATTGGTACAGAGATAGAATAGACCCTGAAGAACAACATAGGCCACTTTTTATCGCAAAAAAATGGGGGAGAATACGTAAAAACAGGAGAACTGTTCGAATGGAAAATCGTCATTTTTGAAGATATAACAGTGAAACTTTGTATTTAGACACTTAATGAGGAACGAAAGAACGTAGGCTACTTTTTATAGCGAATAAAAAGGGTAGAGGGCGTAGAATGGTTGATAGAGGAGATTAATGTTTGCTTGAAAATTCGTCATTTTTGTTAATACTGTTGCCTGTGGCTTCACTCGCGTTCGATTCGTACCTACCTACTTATTTTAATCGCCAATATCGCTTTTACGCCTAAACTACTGAACAGATTTAAATGAAGTTTGGTAAGGAGATAGTTTGAGACTTAAGAAAGGACATTAGTTACTTTTTACCGCGAGAAAACAACGCATACCCATGGGAAAAAATACTTTTCTGGCCAAGGAAGGAAAAACAAAAAACATCGTATATAAAATGTATTGCAGTAACCTATCTTCTTCTTAAAATGTGTTAACCTAACCTAACCTATGACAATCACACTTAGTATGGCCTCACCCCATCTCGGCACAATTTAAACATACGTACAAAAAAGTACAGCTCAGGTTTTTTCATACTACTATACAAAAAAACTATCCAATGCGGACGAAGTCACGGTTAAAAGCTATATATTACTAATTCTGAAATTTAAGCGGACGAAGTCGCAGGCAAAAACTAGTAGAGTAATACCATGACTCACCATGAAATACTTTTAAATAGTTAATTTTGCTTCATACAAAGATAGAATGCGTTACCAACTATTGTACTCTAATATTCGTAGCAAGAAATAGTTGTAAATTCTAGCGGCAACTAAATATTTGAATTTAAATGTGTGCATGTATTTACCTTAATTTCGTTTATTGTTCTAAATATAATACTTTGTGTTACCTTTATATTCTCCTCCATATAGATTATAGTTGCTCGTTTTTAAGACGTCATAGTTTATGTGCTTGGCGTTACCAGAGCATATGATGGACAAAATTGAAATTTAATACATTTGAAACTGTACTTTCTAAATGGTATTAAAATATTATTTTGTGATACACATTTAAGTCAAAGGAATATTACAAGATGCCATTCATTCACCTGTTTATTAGGCGGCGTACTCTTCATTTCATAAAATTTCATCCAAATTTATTTTATACTACTTCAAATAAAGTTTGTATTTATTAGATTGTATATACATATGTATATATATACTCGTATATACAATATTTTTCTATTGTAAATCCTGTCAATTGATGAAGTATTATTAGCACTTAGAGATTAATTTCAATAGTATTAACTTATAAACATGTGAACTACTGTGGGCGTTTTTCACTATCGATTGTAAAATTTTCTACTACTATATTTTACTTAAAGTTTACAGTGTACTACCGTTATTTAAATTTAGTTTCACAAGAAATTTCCTCTTTTTTAAGGATTTATGGCCACATCAACTAATTATACAAAGCATTGTGTTGAGTGCTAAAAACTTCTACTTATTTAATTAAGTTTTCAAAGATTAAATGTTGAAATTCAAAAATATGTTACAAGTCTTTAAATATTGGTAATCTTATATAAAAGAGGTTTACGGAACACTAAGTTTATAATACCTTAGACCGTTCCTTCCTTCACCTTAATGCGATTACAGAATGACTATCTTAGTCAAATAAAAATGTTCCTTTAATGCGATCTAATAACATATTTATTTAATTTCATATATACCGTAAATCAATCCATTACATATCAAAATGTTTTAATTTTGTCTGTTTTATTTTGTTTCTGTTTATTTAAATTAGGTCTCTTATAATTTTGAATGAAGAAGTAATAAGTGTAATATATCATCATATAGGAAAATGACAAAACAAGACAAGATCAAAGAGATCTCATTAGGTTAATCATGTATGCTTGTATCGGACTCATTCCAAATTAAGGTGAGTGTATTTCTCATATTCATGATTTTTAAATACGTATAAAAGTCGATTTTAATATCTATTCTGCAGCTGTTTTTTTAATAACACGTTAGAAAATATATTGAAATTATATTTTGATATAAATACATAAGTTTTAAAATATGATTTGTTTAATTTTAACAGAGGTTATGTGTTCAAAATGTGTTATAGATACATGGGTTATGTATAAAAGATTATGGAATCGTAAGTTACGTTTCCACAGAGATAATTAATATAAATTAAACTAATATTTTTCAGATTATACTACGCGTATTTTATTATTTTAAAAACTACATACTCCCGACGTTTCGGCTACTTTGCAGCAGCCGTGATCACGGGCAGACGAGATGCGAATGGTGAATACACATCTCGTCTGCCCGGGAGTATGTAGTTTTTTAAAATGATAAAATCAGTGTAGTGTAATCCGAAAAATATTAGTTTTATTTAAATGAATACTCGCGAAAGTCTTAGATCTCATTATATTTACTATAAGTGCCTGTAATAATCAGTCAAGAAACGATTTCTGTTCATTGGGAACTTCGTTAGTTCCAAAGTCCCAATAATATCATCTTTATTTTAGGGAAAATAAATACCGTGTTACGTAGCACGAATTCTGTTCACATATCAGAAATTTTTTTTTAGAAACCATTCATAATTGATTATTTTTTATAATAAAGAAACAGTGTCTCTTAAAAATATATATTTTTTGTTATATAAATATAATTTTCCGTCGTTACTACTTATTATTTTCTATGATGTATATAATGGAACTGAATACAGTCGACTTTAGAAACAATGTACTAAAATGCTCTTGGGTATTTTTTCGTTTTGTTTCAAGTTAAGCCTTAGGCTTCCGAGACAAGAGCGCAAAATGAGCAAATTCCATGAATTACAATACACGCAATTAACGTCACACAATTCAGTTAAAGTTATTTTCTACTTAAAAGTAAATTCCTGAATTTAACATATCTAGAATTGGCTGTTAAGACAAAATCTATGGAAAATAAAATTCAACGTGGCTGAGCCATTATTCTCAGTTTAATCGCGCTTAGATTTGTGCCGAGATTTTCTTTGCGACACTTTTTCATATCGATTTCTTATTTTTATCAATTTCTGGTTATTTCGTGTTATCCTGATGAGATATTCGAGTCTGTATAAATTTGTTACAGGCACACATTTTTCACGCTTTATATAAAATACCATTAAACAAATTTTTGTAAAATACAGATTTCGGTTTTTTTTTTAAACTGGGCTGCCGTGACATCGGTTAAATAATTTTTTGGACATATCATTTAAAAGCTTAATATATTAGATTTTTTTAATATAATGTAATATATATTCACCGTAACAAGACAGTTCTGTATATATTTCGTTACACAGGATTGTGATACTACTTTTTTTTTGAATTGCAAAAAAATAATTGTTCTCATCCATATCTAAACTACCAGGAACAAAATAATATTCTACAGCCTCTATTTAATAAAATGCAATATGTTTATATATAAAGAGATAAATAAAAACGTTAAGTAAATTGCAAAATAATAAACGAATGTATTTGATGGGTTCACGGTAATTAATCTGTCAACAACAATAACCTGTTAATTAAGACTTAAATCTGATGAACAACATTTAAACCTTTATTGTATAAAAGTGATTATCAAAATATTTACGGCGGCTTATATTGGTGTACTATAAGAAGATGCTTGTTAGTAGTCTTAACTGATTTTTTTTGCGAAATTCAAGGGTTAGTCATTCGCCAGCCCGGTCTTCTTTATAGTTATTCCGACTTATTCTCCTGTATATTATGCTCAGGTACCAACAACGGTTTACCATTAATATACAATATACACATGTTTTATTAACTCTAAGATAATAATAGGAAATTTAAAATAAATCTCCTCCGGCGATGACAAGGGAACAGAAAGAAGTAAATACGTCACGAGCTTAGATTTTTCCTCGGGATAGTCTTTTTTTTCTTTTTTATATAACACATGAAAATTATTTATGTGTTGGTGCAATTTAAACTTAAAAGTTAATAAAATTATTTGTAACTGGCAAGACAAAAGATATTTTTTATTTCTTCTTAATTTTGTGGTGAGCTTAACTACGGAAAGGCAATCTAGCTTGCCTATAACATAATCCCTTTCATAGAAAAACGCTTGGTTTTATGAAATAAATTATAAAACATTATACAAAATAAGTGTGTTTTATACTTTGTAATTCCTTTCTTGGATGAAATTGGAACAAAGGCTCTAATATTCAATATTTTTTCCATATTATTCCTTACGGTCTTTCTAATTGGATTAAAATTAATGAGCTCAATTAATGTTTAGAGCTTGATGGGACTTAATTTCCTTTGAAAATACAAAACAAATAAAATACCGTGACTCTGAATATTATTGTCAAATAAACATTTCAATAATTATTTAAACGAGTGATATGTATAATGAATATACAATGTTACTTTAAACGTTAGCAAACTTATTCCTGTTGTATGTTTATCATCAGTTTCTGCTTCAGCGCACAGCTACTAAACTTTTCAAAGGCTTTTAGGCTGAGTATACACGATGTTGTTTAGATCAACTTCATATATTCTATACACTGAAATATTTTTCTTGCTTGACTTCTCATAAAAGATTTACAACCTTGAACTATTTGACGTTACGGCTTTTAGTTGCGACTTCTGAGAACTATTAAACACACGACTATTATACCAGAATGTTTTAGAGTATAAATTGAAATAATTTTATCGATAGGTAAGGGCTTTCAAAAGCGGTACTAGAATCAAAAATCCTATGACATCTATGCTTCTATCTGTTTATAGTATACATAATTAGTTTTCTTTCAGAATTAGACAGTATGCTACCAAGAATTAAAACAGAGGGCTGGGTATAATACAGTTTATTTGAGAAGAATAGTAATAAAGTTATGGAAGGTAGTTCCAAAAACGAAGCAAAAACTAATGTTTTCAATATTTCGACTTCATGTGCTTTTATTTATGGACTACCGAAAATTTTTACCGTTTTAAAGTTAACGAATATTAAAAAAATCGGATTACTTGATGTCGCTTACATTTTTTTGTTAACGAGATATTTCCCGGTACACTTTAACGCTGCAGAAAGTTCTTGTTTATTATTTATAAAGAGGTTTGACTTCATGGTTTATGTAAAAAAGATTGTTTAATCAATATATTACGTACAGAAGCCTCAGTATGTGTGTTCAAGGTCAATCAAAATTAAGAACAGACGAATACGTTAGTTCATATTTTAAATTATACCGCGCGGGACTATACATTATTATTTATAATGTATCGAATCATTCAAAGCACACTTCCATTCCTGATTATAATTGTCTAAATCTATGATGGCGTAAAACGTGGGAATATGTGTTAATATATATCTTAGACTAAAAAGAGAAATAGCTTATAAATGAGGGAACTACTTTAATAGAAAGAATATAATTGTAGTTTAATAAAATCATCTAACAATGGCAGGTTGATATTTTCATTTCAGTGTTAAAGCTATCATGAGGAGGTTTGAGCTCATTAAAAAGGTCTCATCTCGTCTGCCCGTGATCACGGTCACTGTAAAGGAAACGAAACATCGGGATCGCGGAGATAAAAAATAATAAAAAACACGTAGCATTCGAAAACTCAGTTTCATTTAAATTTCACGTACATTTCCTAAAAAAGGATGTATCGTATGGACATTGGTAAGAAAGGGAGTACCGAGCAACGGCCAGACGGTTACGGCTAGGTAACTACGGATGAAAGTTGTGCTAAATAGTACCGCGTTGAACTAATCAAGAGTTAAAAGAACCGTAGCAAGAGAGCTAAAAAAAAGGTTTAGCCCTTATTTTTTTATTTGAAGTATTTATTTGTGTCTGCATTCTTTTGTTTTATTTTATCTCTTAGAGCTTCCGTTAAACGATCGCTATTTCGTGAAATTCATATGAATTTTAATTTCGTGAAATTGAAATTTTATTTAAAATAAGACTTCTGTATTTGTTTTGTTGTTGTTTTATGTGAAATTCAATAAAAATTTAATTCATTGCCGTAATTTTTTTTTTCTTGACTTAAAAGAAGCAGTTAAAGCTACGGGTTTGATAATATTGTAAAATGTTGTCAAAACTGTATTTAGAATAATATTTTTCAAAATACTTCTAACCAATTCTGTAGACTTATTCTTGTTTTGTTCAAAGGGAGAAGTATAGTAACATCATCGTCTTATTCGTTTATTTTTAAATTCATCAACAATTTAATTAGAAAACTGAATTATATCAACAACAGGATAACATATAAATTGCGTTTCTTATTACAAACAATTATATTGTGATATTGAAAGAACACGTTAAAGGACTACATAATAGTTTTAAAATAAATCTCTCATACAGTGGTTATTTCATTATAATTTATAACATGGGTGTACTGAGTTTGGAAATCAATGAAGTAAATAACTTAATATGATATAACTATTAAAATATGTATATATTTTATAACTGTACATGTGAAGTGTAACAGTTGCATCACGTTTTTTACGCAAATAGTCCGCGAATTATTGTTCAAAAATCACGTAAATATGACCGTCAGTACCGTATCGTGTCTCAGCCAGAATATTCAGGTTTTTCGCCGCATAAACCTTCACACTCTCTGACTCTTTTAGAGTGTTCGGTCTAAAAACATAAGCAACTACTGTAACTTAAAATCGTTTTCCCGTTATATATTAAGAGAGCTGTTCAACAATAATGTTGTATTTCCAGATCTACTAGTTTTTAAAATTTCTTTGGACAGAGTTCACTTTTTTGTACAAATTACATTTTCGATAAGATGTTATCAGTTATAATTTATTGTTAAAGATAAAAACATTAATTGATTGATTAAAATCGTGTTAAATTAATAATTGCTTAATTTTATTTTAAATTTCCAATCAGAGACATTTGGACAACATGTATGTATAAATTATAATATGTAATAAATATATGTTAAGTGTTTACAAGAGTACTATGATTTTTATTTAAACTAAAGTGGTTTTCATTTTATATGAATTTAATGAATAGAATTTAGAGCAATTCGGGTCTAAAGGGTCCAATAGATATTTGCTTATTTGCTTCACATAAATATATTTGCTCTTTATTGACTATTTCTTCATTAATACTATAACGTAATATTTTATATTTTATTAGAAATTTCAACAGTTCCACTTTAATAACAGAACAGTTATAATAAAAATAAGCATTTAAATGTGAAAGTTAAATGTACAAGTTAATCGCAACATCTTACGTCTTACGTTCTTTCACATCCTCTTAAAAATTAACGAAGTCTCTCTAACTTCAAAGTGGCTCGGTCTCAGCCGTTTGCTATTTCTTAACTGACATTTTATAAGAGGTCGTCTTTATGATAATCATCCACTATTAAATGGCAGACGAGAAAATGTAAAATAAAACGTCTCAACGGTCATTTGATGAAATTATCTATTCCGCACAAAAAGTCCGTCTACGTTATAACTTAATGTGACGTGTTTCTTTATTAAGTGATTTATATTTTAGGATCTAACAAGGTACACTTTTTAAGAGCCTCAAGAGAATGGATTTCCGAAAATGTACAACTGGCCTATAATACTTCAGCGTGGCTAGAATGGGTTACAGGATGGCATACATTTTATATCTAAGGATATTTTTTAATGTTTTTTTTTAAGTGTTTTGTCTATTTCATAATAAAATAATATAGGTATCTTTTGTGCTAGTCATAGCTTGACAACAAGAGCGTTCTACATATTACATCTTATTCATATATTAAAGAACGTTAATGAATAACTTGTTATTAATAAAGTTGCATTTAAAAATAATCACAGGCCCAATAAAAACCTTGTATGTATCCCGCGTATCTGTTTAGAGTAAAGCTGTTTCCATATATGAGGGAATTAACTTCCGAGCCGGTGAACGTGTTAAAACGTGGTCACTGAAACCTTCAAAATATCACCAAAGTGTTTAGAAATTAAATGTTGTTTTGTTATTAATATCCATTAAGTTATATGTGGCTGGGGAAGTGTACTTAAAATAAAAGCCAATGATATTTTCAGTTAACTTAAATTTATTTATTGGACGTACGAGGTGATTTCAGAGAAATGTTTTTAAACGAACTAGTGACTTACATCATAATGATATTCGAAACTCCTTAGTTATTCCCTTTTACGTTATTTTTTATTTTATTTCAGTGCTCTGTGAGACACTTCATTCTTTGAGATATTTCTTTTAGTTTCGAGTTTAATTATTCAATGAAGACGTTTACGACAAACGACTAAGACAAATAATGCAGTGTTTAAATCATTAACAGTGTATTTAGACCTTATATAAGAATAAATATTTTAAGAGTTACTTATTTTTTATAAGATAAACCAACAATAGAATATGGTAGATGGGAAAAAATTACAAGATATTTCTATTTTTTACTGTTCTATTAGAATATACGCTACACTCTAAATGTTTGAGGCTTACAATTCAAGTAAAATCAGTATCTAGAACATTCTAGTTGACTTTGATTTGAGTCAACGCTTAACAATAAACTACCTTCATCTTTAGTTTCTAATATTATTTGAATAATATAACAAAATGTTTAGGTTCTTTACTAACAAAAAACGCTGATTTAAAACTCGTCTAGACTCAAAATATACTAAGACTAAGACGCGAGCCAACAATAAGAGAGATTGTTTTACCACAAAGTAAGTAAGTAAGTCTCTGAAAAAACAAGCACCGTAGGGATTTGAATTAGTTAGCATATTTGAATTTAAAAATGTATTAAGTTTTAACAGATGCTAGAAAGATGTCTATGAACAGGTTCATTGTTTACTGAGTCGACTATGAAGTAGGAAATAAAATAAATATGGAAATTTATTTGTAACACAAACTAAAGTGTCTGTAATGTTTTTTTTATCTGTGACTTACTCGTTAGTTTTCAAAAGACAGTTTCTAACATGTTGGCTCTGGTTTATTTCGAACTCGCATTAATAAAATAAAACATAAACTGTATGATAATTTTTTATTCTTAAATTCGAGATAAAAGACTCAAAGTTATCTGTTAATAATAAAATACAAATATTTTTAGTATATGATAGTGTTGCTCTGAAGTTATTTTTTCTGGCATTCTTAAAGTATGTTAATTCTTACATTAACGTATGGTCATGTGAATACACATTGTGAAAAATATTATTTACATTTGATCGTAAAAGTCAACCCGTCCTGAGTGTCCGACACTGATAGAACTCCAGTTAGCTAACCTCAAGTTGGCATCGTTAAACTAAGTATCGAGAATTGCTAGTTTTTTATACCTTAACCGATGGATTCTCGTAAGGTCATTGAAGTCTATCGCAAACGTTTTATCTCTAATATTAAACTTACTTTCATCCCCTTAATTGATTTCTCATAAAAAATACCTTCTTGGAGGTGGACAAAAAAGTAAGGGTTTATTTAATAACTTATTAAATGATTTCAGTATTACATTTCTTTAATATCACGCTACAAATAATAATAATAGCCAGCGACTCGACTTACCATTTCGTCCTAATAGTTTCGTCTGAAGACAAAAATATTTATGATCCACTGATAGCGGATCACGTAACTACTTTGTTTCGATATCATAATATCATTTCTGTAGAAAAAAATATACACTTATTTATAATTTTGGTTAAAAATGTGATATATTTAATTAAACTGTAAAAATTTTAATATCTTTTTGTTTTTGTTTAGGAACGTATTGTAATACAAAGATACACATATAGTGAAAGTTTTAGCTTTAGTACTATATTATTTTAGTGGAAATGTTTTAACTGTCGTACTAATTGTTTTGTTTATATAGGCTATAACTTTGTGTTGACCTTCTAAATGTTTAAAGTCTTTGCGAAGTTTGGCCTAATAAACAATTGTTTGTAAACATTTTTTTTATTTAAATCGATTATTTAATCAAAGACCAAGGTCTTAGCATTCTAATCCCAAGGGTTGAGAGTACTATTTGCAGCATTGTTTAATAATCACCATTATAGGGTCTGAAAAGCTAATTTTCTTTAACGATAATTATAACCTATTTACTTTTTAACGGTTGTTTGAAAAATTATATTATAAGTGACCGGGCGTTGATGTAACGGTTTTGAACTTGATGTTTTTTACGACCAAAAAATCTTGTTCATTTTGATTTATGTTCTTTGTCTAGATATATCTATTAATTAAGCTAATTCATCGAGATCTAGATTTCATTTTAATAGTAATTATTCAAATATTTTATATATATATGAATACTGGAAACCAAGAAATATTGTGTTCTTTATTCTATACAAAGAAAACACTAAGACACCCTTGAACTTCTTCGCTCTTTTTAATATTACACTTTTCTTCTCAGGCTTTTCAAGACAAGAACAAAAAAAAAAATACGATTAGCCATAGTAGCAGAGCAAATAATTAGTTAGCTTTTCAGAAATAACATATTTAGATGTTAAAAATGCGAACATATAAAACACGCAATAAAGTTATTGTTCAAAAATTATTTTTCAACAATACTATACCTACAGCAAGAGCACTTTTTAATAGAATTTAATCTCGGCTTAAAATTATTGTATCAGTTCGAGATGGGTTCACATTCTCTGAGTTCCGTTGTAACAATATCTTAGAGGATCCAAATACAATCTAGGAACGTTTGATATTCATGGTAATTATTTTAGGATTGGAACCGATTTGTAAAGCAAAATGTACGACAAAGCCGTAAGTTTATAAGTTAATGTAATGCTTGTTATATCATTTACACAATCCGTACACATTGTTTCCTAGAAATTTATAACGGTTTGCTCTTAAGATGATATTATATAAATGTTTTGTTAACATAGATAATAATTTTCAGGAGAATAAAAGGAAGTATAAATATGCTTAAAACTTCAATAATTTTTATGATTAATATTACTTTCAAAGAATGTTTTTGTTACAAGAATGTAGTTATTTTATAACTCTACACCAGTCTCTTAACATTGTGTTAACCAAGCAACACTCAGTTATTATGAACTTCATAAAAACGACTTCAAGTTTGCGAATATTTTTAATAAACAATAACTCCACGGCAGTAAATCTATAGTGTTTCAAAATTTTGACATTAATTTTGAACTGATTTTATGCAGAAAAGTCAGAATATTTTTTGTTATTTTCGGCACCGTTAGGCTGAAAGTCTATGTAGCGACGGATGCAGCCATTACTAAATATCGCGTATAAATAAAAGGCAACATTTTAAATAAACAAAACTGAACATTTGCGTAAATTAAACAAACTTTTTAGGCTATTAATTTTTGGGCAGGGTGACGATAATTTAGTGTTATTGTTGGGGCCCATAGGCTAGGAGCTACCTTGTTGTGTTTCATGCAATAAACAGGTATCACTGCTTCCATATTTTATAATCATATAATTAGATACAGTTTGAGTTGGACAATAAAGAAACTGCAACGAAGTTGTGAATTTTATTCTATTAATAAATATATTTTTAGTGTTAAGCAATTGCTCTTTATTATTAAGATCCGAGTTTTATTTCTCGTAATATGTATCCGTGACGTCTGATAGTATTTCTTCATTAATTTTATTGCAGTTTTCTGTTTAACAGATCGTAGTGTATAGAGAAATAGCGTTTGTTACATATTTTTTGAAAAATTTAAAATAAATGACACCGATTTTACAACATTGAGTTTTCCATATAGTGTAGATATAAACTGTCCACTGTAATGTGTTGCATAAAGCTAAAAGCCTCTCAGCTCACAGTAGTTGTATATTACGTATTGTTACGCAAAAGCTAAAGAAAAAAATATCATTTATTTTTCGGTATCTTTTCCTTACTTTATTTCTTTTCTTTATTTTTCGATTGTTATTAAGTATTTTTATTTAAAAATAAGAAATATCGTGTTATGTTGTATAATTAAACAATAAAAACTATATTCGAATAAAGTATAAGTTTATATGTATGGCATTTTATTGATGTAAAAATGGGTCTACTCATGCGACGATGCGAGGATGGACCCTATAGCTACAGTTATATCGTTTAAGCACAAAACCTCAAGATTTTTCAAAATAAGACCAACTTTTTTGCTTAAAATAGTCAGAACTTATCCCAATATTATCATAACATATTTCTCTATTTTTCTACATAGTTCATCTTATATAAGGAGCAGTTCTAAATTTTTAACAAAATATGTATTTCTGAGACCAATTTGCTAAAGTATCTTGTACATCTGTTTATGTCTCTATGGGAGCGTTATGTTAGCGGTTAGGGGCACTTCAATTTACCGTGTTTCCTTACTTAATACAGATTGTCCAATCGAATGAAATCTTCTCGTTGTAACTGTCATCACACTTTGTTACTTCAAGGGATCGTTTATTGGTTCCCTTGTACCTTCAAATTATAACAGAATCAAAAAGTTTTAAACACTAACAAAAACTCTTTTCTAGCGATTCACACATGGTTTTAAGTCCCGATAAATTTATATCTTTATTAAAATTGTTTTTATATTACTGTGTCTGTATTTTGTATTTATTACGTTAAATTCATAAGCTTCTAGTGGAAATTACATTGTAATATATATACATTAACACGTCCAGTATTGTCAGCTGTAAAGTAGCTAATAGTCGTTAGCCTGGTCGTGTAAAATTTAAAATACAGATTTAGTTTGAATTATTCTGTTATTATCATTATACTTCTTATTCAAGTGAAAGTTAGTTAAATGTGATACTTAAAACAAACAGTCGTTTGTATTAAGCAATAAGAACAATATATATTTTTTTATTTACCATTTTTGTTTTTATTGGCCCATATCATAATGAAAGATTTTTTTATTCATATTTGTTTTTGAGCCAGGCAACGAGGCAAAATTTAACATTATCCGATTATAAAAGTAGACAGATTTTTATGGAGTAAAGAGTTAAACTGTTAATGGAAGGGATTTTAATTAGTAAAGTTGTTAGTTGTCTCATCTACTTAAACAGTAAGAAAGGCTACAGTTTTGAGGTTTGCAAATAATTTTACTACAATTTACCTTAAACTGTAATAAGATTGATTTTTTTTTAACATTCTTCTTTTAGCGTCTGTCATTAGCAGTATATACGCGTATAGCACGGTCAAAGCACTTTTTTAAATACAATAATAAATTGTAAAAAAAAATATGAACTGAACTAGTGATTTTATTACGTAAGGCTTCTTTATGGAGACCGTTTTTATCTTATGTTTTAATAAAACCTCTTCCTATAAGCTAAGAGACAAAAGTGTTACTTAAAAGATCGCAGAAAACATTTGTAAAACATATTGCTATAATGCGCGGAATCTAAATATTAGTACCATGCGCTAACTGTGTCTTTAGGTCTAGTAGTGTGGCCAATGACGTGAGATTTTATATTTTTGACGAGAGCATATCTCATGCTAATGCATATATTCCGACATAAATCTGCGAGGTCATAGAATTTAAAAAAACGTCAAACTGTCGATAGAAAAGTTGGCTGGCAATTAGCTAACATTTTGTTTTATCAGATCATTGCATTTAGAGAAGTGCCAGACAAAGTTAAGAAATCGTTGGCAGTAGTTGACAGTGGAGACTAACTGGAAGACACTTAATTATCTATCGTCTACCCTTTTACACGTTTACTGGAAAGTAATCTAAAGTTCTTTGAAAATGAAAATCCAACTACACTCTATTGTCATATATAAAAGTGTGCTCAAGGATGGATACGATTTCCAACGGGTGGAATCACAGTCGAGCATTATCCAGTTGAAATTAAATGTATAATTTATACACATACAAAGTGATAGAAAGGTTTTGTTATTTGTTGCCACTAGATTAATTTCGCCGCCGGTCACGTAACAAATTTTTATAGGTCACTTAGATTCTTTTTGTTTGTTTACGTAATTTTAAAAATATTTAATTGAATTTGAAAAATTTCTGTAATGCTCCAGATGAGGAAACGTATTTGATTACATGTGTTGCAAATATTATAGGATATTCATATTAAAATTCGCAATATGGCGGTCTCGAGTATTATGGTTATTTATCAAATATAATAATCATACCCATGAATATTACTTTTTATAAATAAATCAATATTAAATTTTCTTAAACGAATATTATGAAAAAAACTATATTACGCATCCTTATTACATTTCCAGATTTTGGAACTAACACATTACCAACCTAATTAACTCATTTAAATATCAATTAAATGGCAACGCTTCAGAAACTTATGAAAGATTTCTTGTAATATATAACAGTTGTAAAGCTTTATATAATTTTCTTCAATATTCCCTAGTTTTTCCATATGACGTTGTCCTTCTTTAATTTGCGTTAGGGATTCAAACACACACACGTGTATAAGCATTACATTTATGCATGTTTTATTAATAATAATTTGATTTAATAAGGAGTAAATTCTAAACAAACGAACTTTCTTTTGCACTTCACATAAAATTTTAGATCCAATTTGTGTTCACAATAAGTTTCATAGCAGTTAAAGTGTTGTTTCATGAGTGGTGCTCACAAAAATCATACGTCCTCTTTGCTCTCTTCTATTCTTTGTATCAAGACTTTCACAGACTAAATTCCAGGAACTGCCCTAGTAAATGATCGTGTGTGACCTGGTGGGCCGTAACTCATCTTTTATATCTTTATGGAGGCGGTAGTTTCGTAAAAATAATGTTTGATAAAAATATGTGTGTATTTCAGAAAGTATAGTCAGCGTTATCTGTACAAAATCGCTGGTTTTCAGATTCATATTAGTGTTATATAAATATTTTGTGATATATGATAAAATTGTAAATGTAAATTTTTTTCGATTAATTAATATCTAAAGTAAGCTAAAACTAAAACATCCTTACTGTGGTGGGAAAATTTTGATATAATTTCAATGGAATATATTAATTGATCATATCTAGTACTTAAAAAAAAAAACACAATAATAAGTAATAAAATATAAATCGTGAAAACTAAACTTTGTTTTCCAAAAGTTACTTCAATTATACAAACAAAATCAACGGCCAATTCGCAAATATTGTACGTTAACTTATATATACTAAGCGTGTTGTCTAGTATTTATACAGTATGATTAATAATTACGAAAAACTATAGAAATAATATAACAGGAAGAAAAACGCTTGCTATGAGGTTGAACATAAAAAAAAATATCCAGTAGTAATAAGTTTAAACAATAATAAAAAGAGTATTTTTATCAAGTTCAAACGCAGATACTTATTCAGTCGTAGTGACCAATCTATAATTGTAAGAAAAAGTATCAAAGGATAAGTTATTTTAAAAATAATTAATTCATTTTACTATATAAAGTCGTTTTTCTATAGTTTTATTGGAATAAAATTTGACGATAATTAAACCTATGTTATACAGAGGTCAGCAATACAAGATGAGTAATGTGCGGATAATAATCTGAAACACGGTTCAAAATAAGATTAATCATTTGTTAATTTCTACTAGGAAACCGTACAGTTGTCGCGCTATGAACACGCGTAGTAAATCCTTTGCAAGTCTCACACAAAAATCTAGTATTTCTTTTTACAACAATATTTATGCCATTTATCACTGTTGCACTAAAACGAATCACTTGTACGATGTCTCTTCTTTTATCCATGCTTTTATTTTGTGGTTTAAATATAATTGTATTTTTAATTAAAACATTTATATTTAAATTCATAAATTATTGTTGTAAATATTATAGACTAACGAATTGAGAAAAAAAAATATTTTTATTTTTTTATTTTTGTAATAGACTAAAAAGTCTAAAGCACAAGGATGGCTTTACGTAAGTGTTTAAGGTGTAGTGCA
This sequence comes from Danaus plexippus, assembly GCF_018135715.1. NCBI lineage: Eukaryota > Metazoa > Arthropoda > Insecta > Lepidoptera > Nymphalidae > Danaus > Danaus plexippus. Next base: position 823,218 of record NC_083548.1, on the reverse strand, counting down.
CATAATAAGTGTGTCAAAGGCATCACCTAACTAACTGAACTAAGTTTGCAAGATCCTCACATTATACAAAGCTGACTGTTTATGAGAAATAAGTTTACTTCCAAGTGAATTACGTAACCACTTAGTAACAATAACAAATTTAATGTATATAGTGGAAAGAGGTGATTAAAGTGCATGTTTTATTCATACAGTTATCTAGAACTCATGTTGCTGAATACCATTCAGTTCAAACGCCGTTTCAGTGTTTGGGCATTTTTTTCTTTTATGTGCACATCGCTCTTCATTCTATTAAAAAAGTTTTACATCGTTTTAATACAAAATAAACCCAATTATACAGTTATTCTGAATATTATTCTGTCTATGAGAATAAAACTATACTACCGGTATTAAAAGTTTGTATATTATTATACGTAAAACGAAAATATTATTTAAATTTATTTAACCATTAAAAGTTAATTTTTGAAGTGGATGATATCATCACAAATGTTTTGTACTACGGAAATTTTTGATACAATCAGACAATAGTCTTACGATATAGTTTGTTCTAAAAGCGATAATTTTTTAACCGGGTCAAGTTATTTTCGCTTTTTAAATGGAGAAAATATTTTGTGCTAGGTAACAAAGTCTGGAATGGTCTCGGATCGTAAATTCGTATGTCCAGTGGAATAACTGAGAACGACTCTAATAACGTTGTCGGTGCTGATTCGAAGCTTGGAAATTTTTAACAAATACGCTCTGTTGCTGTTACAATGTAATCATAGGGCGTAAGGTTACTATCCACGATGTTTGGAGGACAAGTTTTTTAAAAAATTATAAGGTTTCATCCTCTGGCATGTTACAACGCAGGAACTTAACTAAATATATGTAAAACTCCGCTTATACGTGGGCTTCGTATGGTTAAAGGGTTATGCAGACTGCTATTTTTATAAATTTTTGTTTGTGTACATCATAATATCTAAATTAATAGGTTTGCTTTGAATTTGTATGAACACAATGACCTGACCATTTTCATTAAAACCATGGGATAAACATCATTTCTATAAAACTGTACCCTTGTTTGAAATTATTGAGGCCTAACTATAATAGTTACGAGTTCAATGTTGCAGACATTTATTAAGAATTATGAGCACTATGTAGTGCACGATATTTACAAATAATACTTTTCTTTGATAGTATAACTTATTTATTTTATTGTAATTAAAAAACCTTTATTTTTTTAATCACATATAATTTATTTTACTTTGTAAATATACACTTTTTATTGGCGCGGTTAGTCCCTTATTTTCAGGCGTTTAGTTAATGTTAACAAATCAAGGAAAATATGTTTTTTTAATACGATGTCATGTAAAAACATTTAGTTCATCTGTTTCAATATTTTAAACTAAATTCTGAAAATATTCTACAAATTAAGTTCTTCTACTCCGTTTTACAAAGACTAAAATAAGTACATAAATAATATATCTGTAGGTATACATTTTACGCAGATTTTTATTGAAACAGATTTATTTATATTTCTGATTTTAATATTAATATTGTGTTCGTTTCGTTTCGCAACTGTGGATAGTTTAATTAATTTGGGCGGTCGTTCTGCGGTCTCATGAATAGAATGTATAAAATAATATTTTCATTTTGTAAATAGCTTAATGAAGATAACTATGAATTTTTCAAAGCAAATATTCGTTGAAAATTCCATTATAAATACTGTTCCGTGGTATCCGTTAGAATAACCGTTAGATTTAAGCCAGTAATACTTTAAAGCCGGTTTAAATAAAGCAAACTTTAATCAATACAACCAATTGCCTTAAACACGTCCCAGTGTTATTCGGTTTTGCGATTCATTGGATTGAATATTTTTATGGTTGCATGCAGTGCGAGTTGATTGATTTTTTCTGATTTATTTATTCAAAGCAAATGTTGTGTGTGTATGAAAATATATGCATGAGGATTAACGTAAAATAATACTTCGATAAAACAATCGTCGTGTTTCGTAATAAATAAATGTAGATTTAAATTGGTAGCTGGATTATTACGTACACTTTTATTTCAGCAGTCGTTCTGCACAGAAAAAGTTCAACAGCGTCCAAGTGTCGGTTAACAAGTCATATAAAAAGATAAACTCGGCTGTCCCGGGGGACTCAGCGGGTACATTAAGGAGTTATCGCTGTATAAACCTTCACACTTTCAACGCCTATTATCATGTACCATTCTAAGGGAAAAGCGTTAGCGACGACATTATATTCGCATATATTACGATATCGTTCCAAGATTATTTAATAACAGAACATAATGATTATGTTTTCAATTAAGTTTTGACTATTTAAACAGTATAAAAGTGTGGCTTGACTAGTTAATGAGGCTGAAGGCTCAAGCCTAAGCAACAACAGTTTTGAAATAAAATATATCTCACATACGGTTATTTTAAATCGTAATTAAAACTGTGAACGTGAATATCTATACATATAGTGCTTACGTCAACAACAGATACATTCCGGAAACGAAAATATAATTGGCAAAGTGACTCTATCTCCCGGAAATCTTTGGTACTAACGCTGTTAATGTCGATGACAGTTTTATTAAATTATTGTTGATGACATTTTTATTAATTATTTAATTAAATATTATTTCAAATATCAAGCTTTATATTTCTTGGAGGTGGAAAAACACATTTATATAAATTACAGTACATATTTCAAGTGAAAATTTTGCAAATAATTATAGTTTCATAAATTTTTTCGAGTTTGGCTCAATTGTCAAATTTCTGCAATTTGTTCAGTCGCTGTTTCATATAATTTGTACCGCGTCTCCGAGACCCTATTAAAAATTAACGATGGCGTCAAAACTTCAAAGTGGCTACGGTCTTTTACTATTTTCTTAATTCACGTTTCAAAAGAACTCGCCCCGTTTACACTCCCAAGTTTTCAGCCTTATTTAATGAAAATTAACGCTCAATATAATTTAATTTCTTATTTATATAGTAAAAGTGGCACTCGGGGATGGAATCACATTGACTTAAATTCCTATAGAATTTAAATAGTGTGTTGTTAGTAGGATAAGGTTTTCCTGCAAAGTATTTCATCAAAGTCTGAATCAATTTTTTCACTTTTTTTCCAAGTTTAAAAGAAAAAAAATCACTGTCCACAATTACGAAATAATATTTGAGATATTCAAATCTCCAAAATATGTATATTATATTTATTTACGAATTTCCACATTTAATTTTCACGAGTCATTTTAAAGTCAATTTTCTCAAACGAAACTTAATTATATTTTATCATAATTCAACACGAAGTTTGTTTGGACTTTCTTTGAAAATGTATCTTCACTAATTACGCTCGACCGATCAAAGAGGCTTAACATGTTAACAAATATGACAGCAAGTAACGTTTATCGAAAGATGTTTTAAAGATTTATATTAATTTCGATCAAAAATGTTATTGTTTTCCAAACATTATACTGAGCCTCTTTCAACTGGTGTATTTGCAGACTTCGTATTATTTTAGAATAATTCATATTAAACTTACGAAAATTTTATACGATATTAAACATTCTTAATATCATAAAATTCACAGCACTACTTCCCTAGCAAAAAGACCGGTAGGGCTAAAGTTAAATATATTTAAAACTTATATATGTACTCATATCTTAGCTTCATAAAATTGTCACTATAATTTGTAATAAGAAGATTTTTTAAAGACATATTTTATAGGCGTACAGAACTAAACAACGTTTAAATTTTTTTGTAAAGTGACATGATATCTTTTTGAATGCTCTAGGATTACTGTGGCTTGGCACGTAAGTTAATTTAGACCCTCCCATGTATTTTATCAGCAAAAAGTACATCGTAGTGCTAATGCTTGAGTCATATTTAGTATATAGAATTCTTCCTATGTAATTTAGAGGAGAGAAGCCGCAGAAAAGTAAAGAAGAAAAAAAGACTGCTCATAAAATAGTAGTTGGAAATTACATTTTGCTAGAGTAAATCTATTTATCTTAATCTCGACATTCGACCCTAGATACCAGGATTCAGTGTTCTATCCGAGAGAGAACGAACGATCGATAAATAGCAATTTTATTTAAGTTAATACAATTTTGGGACAATTTAGACAAAATTGTACGTCCTTGAGTTTAGACAGTCTGCTGTAATCGTCTGATCAAAATCCGCAGTGAGATCTTTTAATACGATCTTTTTGTAAAGCCTTTTTTAACTTTTTAATACAACCTAATCCATGTACAGTAAATAACAATTTAATTAAATTTAATCCTTTACTTTTATATGATTTTCTCTTATAATAGAGATAATATATTTTATAAATGGGTATAAAAACATTATGAGTAAAGTAGAATCGCGTACGCGGATAACTTCGCTGCAAAGCTATTGGGTCTTCTCCATCTTATCGGGAAAGAAACCTTGTAATATGTGCGACCTAATTGACATTTTCCATTTTACACGTGATTACTTTGTTTAAAAAAAAATATGAACGGTTATTTTAATAATGTTTAACTTTCAATATACGCATGAATGAGTATTCTATCAATATATATATATAATAAGACAGTAAAAATCGAATGTCTGTACATTAAATATTTTTCCAAAAAACTGATAGGAGGCAATTAAAGAAGAGTCATAGAAACCAAAAAAACAAATTTTGGAATTTTTGTCTGTCTGTCTGTCTGTCTGGTACGTTATAACTTCAAAACTACTGAACGGATTTGAACGCGGTTTTCGCAGTTGGATTACATATAATTAGAAGCATAATCAAAACTTTGTTTTGTCAAAATCGGTTAAGGAAAAAGAAGTTATGTTCAATTGTAAGTTTGATATATATATATGGTTACGCGAAAAGCGATCAACACGCGGGCGGAGCCGCGAGCAACAGCTAGTATAGAACCAAATAGTAAATTTTGTTTTATGTTTGTTTACACACCTAACTGTGTAATGTGTAAATACTTTGTTTAAACATTCCGCGTGTTGAGAATGGAGCAAGGAAGGAATTGATCTATGATATCGCAGTAGAAAGGACGGATGGGAAACTTGAGCTTCCGGTACCCGCAAACATACAAGAGACAATCCCTCTTTAGGGTTGCCACTATCAACCAATCCAAAAATAATCAATAAAGTTTGTCTACACTTCACGGCGTATTAGCGGTCAAAATAAGATATATATATATATATATATATATATATAGTCGATAATAGTTATTTATAAGAATTTGAATCATGATGCATTTTATAATTCTAAGCCTTACGTTATATTCTGATATTAAATGGGAGTTCCTATAATAGTTAACTAGCGCCATCTCTGTATTAGTCATAATAGTGTAAACTAATATTAATAATATTTATAGATAGCAAATTAAACGTTCAAATACTTAATAATTGATATTATAATTTACAATTAGAGCCATAGCATGTTTTATGTAATATTGAATTTTTTATTATTTACTGGAAACTCTTACGAGGGAAACTAGCCCAACTGTATGATATCGTAACTAACCCTCACCTAAATGTGTTACCTTCGATATTATAAATAGGATGTAAGTGCTGGACGGGTGATTCTGTTACGACTTGTGGAGCATTAAATGTCGAGGTGATATATATACACACATATATATATATATATATATATATATATATATATAATACAATTATATAAATTACAATTATCAAATGTTAATTAGGTAAAATATGATCAATAATTAAGATATTCGATAGTCTGATAGAAAAGAATTTATTGGAGCAATTTCCTCTACATATAGTTTTATAATCAATCAGACTCAGATTGAAAGAAGAAGGAACGAAGAATTAATTTGAAGAATTGGATTTTTTATAATTCTTTTTGTTTATCCCAAAGTAGTATATAAAAAAATCTGTTAAATAAAAGGCGCAATTAGGTGGAAGAAGAGGCTTTTAAAATATGCAGTGAGGACTTTCAGATCCAAATGAAACACTTGGGCACCCGAATTATAATTACCGTATCACAATTATCTCTCAAGACTTGTGTTTGCTCAGTCTTATAAGAATTTATTCTCCTTTATTGGATGTAGCTAGATAGATAGACTTTAACTACAACTATAACATCTGGTTTAAAGTTACCTTCTATTTAAAACGAAATGTAACGTTATTAAAGGATTGTTAATTGTAAGAACGCCCGCATGTTACATACAAGGATTAAGGGCCTGATATTTTGCTAATCTTAAGAAGTTATTTTTTATATGAAATGGAGATAAATATCCCAATACGAACATTCTGAGTGATGGAAGGTTAAACTGTAGGCCTTCAGACAAACGAGACGAGGATATATAAAATAAAACCAAAAATAATAAAAAAAAACTTTCACATTAGTAGAATTTTACTTAGTTGAGTAAATTCACAGACCAACGATTTGTCACTTTAAGTCTATTATATATACATATATGGGAGTAGTTTATAACTTTTAATGAGTTGAAAATACGCGAATAAAACATAGCTTCTTTATGTTAATCAGAGCCGGCAGTGTTGCCATACGATTGTAAATAATAAAGCGGTTCATTCCAAGTAAAACACATCGAGTTCATTTTGTTTTCATTTAGATTAAGAACGTAATTGCTATTTGTATAAATAAATATAAACTAGATAGGATTCTTATCTCATCTTGTAATCACAGTTGTACTACATGTTGCTATCAGATAATTGGTTTGAGGGAACGTTCGAGAAAAAAAATGACATCTCATGTCTATTACAACAAAACGAGACGTAATTTTTTGATAGCCTTTCACTTACTTTTGCGGCATATGTATTTTTATTGTATTGTATAGTTTAATGGATTCCAAAATTGGCGAAAATCCATGTGCTTCAAGGTTATTGCATAACAGGCTACATCAGTTTATTTTAAATTACTGCGACGGATATCGCAAAGTATTTTCATTATTGGTGGCTTTGATTTCAGACTAGGTATAGTGGCTTAAATTATGTATAGACAGTTTACGATTATTTGGCAACTATATACAGAAACTCATAGTGGTTACAGAAGAGCTATAGTAATTATATTCCAGGAACTATTTTGTTTTGTTGAACATTTATATACCTAATGAGTATCTCACGTGTGCCGTGCCGAACTAACGATTTTAAATCTCGACCACTTATTTTAAAAATTATGAGTCCGCTTGAACATATCAATATAAAGATTTAATGAGGTTCTTATGTAAGTTAAGTGTTGGAAAAGTGGCAATTTTTTTAATTTAATCGTTATAATTCTGACATTGAACATTGTTTAAAAATATTGCGATATTTCCAAATGTCATTATTTCTATATGCTTGACTAAGAATAAGTTTATTTTAAATATGATCTACGACAAATACTATGGTTGTATTATTTGTATTTACATAATTTACGAATCGAATGCAGTTTTACCGAGCTAAAGTTGGCTGCGGCCGGCAGCCGCTAGGGAAATCACGTAGTTTAAGAACACGAGAGTCTAATCAATAGAAAATCATGAGGGAGAATAAACAAACTTTTCGTTAGACTCAATTGATTCTAGTCGAATGTATCGCTATCAGCCAATGACGTTTGCTTTGTATCCCTGGGGATCTACCTTTTACTTAGATTTAACCGACATTGGTAAACAAGGGCAAAATACCTTGTACAGTTTCAAAAATTTGTGTGTTAAATAGAAATTTGTTCTTGTAGCACAAACATAAAAAAAACTTAACCATTTTATTTTATAGGACACAAATGATACAGTTTGGAATATAAACAGCATATTTTATTTTAGGTTCTTTACACTGTTTTTCTTTTATACATTCAAACTGTAGTTCTTCATAGATATTTTTATTTTAGATACGAAACTTACAAGGCCACCTTGAAGAAGATTCCCGCGACGCGCCTCTCCCGGCTCACGGAGGCTCTAGCTAATTACGACCCCGTTCTCAATGAATACTTCTTCGACAGACACCCTGGCGTGTTCGCACAAGTCCTCAACTACTATAGGTAAGTTATAGAAATAAGCCGTCTATCATCCTAAACATACCATTAACATTTTCTCCAGCCATATCAAATTCAAATACCATAGTGAAAAGTACTCACATACGTCAAAAAGTATTACTTTTGTAAATAACGAGAAATTTATTTCTGCTATCAATAATATTGAATCCCAGGGGAATGTAGAATTTATAATTCTCGGCGACGATCTTTGGGCTATATTGATGGAGATAAACCGACCAAGTTTTGTTCCACCTGATAACATTTATTGTCTTTGTCTGGTCGCTGGAAATTCACGAATAAAATAACCAAAATATAATGCTCTGTGAGTAATGTTACCACTTATCGGATTCCCACGAGCGTTGCAGTTGTAAACGCGTTATTTACTTGATAAATGAAAAATATTCGCCAAAAAACAGAATTTTACAAATAATTATAAAATGTTATAATTTTTCATTCTTCTCTAATTATTTAAGGCTTTAATTTCGAGCAGTTTTCGTGTTTTTTTTTTAATTTTAAACGAAAAATAAGGTATCTTTTGCGTCAAATGCCATTTCATCCTAAACGTTTCATAAATTTTTCTAAGTATACACAATACATAAATAAACTCGTATTTGACGTAAATGCTAATGGAATAGTGCTAACTGCTCAATCAACAACAGATGTTAGCGTATCGTTTATCGCTTTTATTTCCATACCAATAAATCTTTCATGTCCACTGATAATTGCTTCTGTTGAGTTCACTCTGTTTTATAGTAGCGTTGTCACTTCGCTAACAATATCATTACTTTATATAACATTTCTTTTACAAATAAGAAAAATATGTTAAAATTATATTCAACCTTTCTGAAAAGTATTCTCATATAGCTCTAGAATTCTCTGGTACTTTCACGAAGCTTCATCACAAGGAGCGGAACAGCCGTGATTGCATTTAAAATCAGCGTATATATGTATACATACAAAGCAGATTTTAAAATAAAACTAAACTAGCTACGAAAAAACTAATGAAGCTCGGGGCAGAGACTTTATAAAATTTTCAAGTATTTATTGACATGATTTATTTCATAAGTGCCTGAAAATTAATTTATTATTTCATTATGACTTTTTACGAATTTTTATTGAGAGCATTATTTTAATTACAAGAATACAATTTCGGATGAGAAACAGAAGGGTGAGAAGATCGCAAGTTTTTTTTTAGTAATTTTTTTTGTGTATATCATTTAAATATACGAAACAAATACTGATTTATATAAAACTTCAGTGTACTCAGTATTGTAGAAATGGTGCATTTAAAGCTGAAACATTCTGAACTAGTAAACCAACATAACAATTATAAAATAATAGTAGAGGCTATTATGACAAAATAAATTACAGAACAAAATACACGCTTGTTTTAAAAATAATTACAATGAAAATATTTCTTCATTATAAGTAGTTAAAGAAATTCTTTTTTATTAGTTCTTATTACGTGTATGTATTTTTTACCGACTGTTTCATCATATATACACATATATTTAATTATTTCATGAGATATTTAAATAAACACTTTTTGATATGGACATGATGATGTTAATTACGATAATAAAATAAGAAAGAGGGAACCTGCCCTTAAAACAAGACAAAGGGACTTAACAAATTATATCACAACGGCTTATGAAGCGGAACTGGTTTGTGTGCGGCGGGTTATATTCATTTAATAGAATTACGGTGACGGAGTTAGCTACCGAGACTTGAATTATATTATAATGTACATTAATTTCGAAGAGAGTGCTGTACACTGAAGATAATTCCGCAGGTTTTGTAAGATGACCGATCGCAGTATTAAAATAAACTAACAAAATAAATTGAATTAATCAATATGATATGAAAACGAAGCTTTGAACTGAAATTTAGTTAGACAGGTCTTCATCTGAGGTAAGGACAATTGTATATTTTTGTTTCCTTTTCGGATAAAATTTCCTCAAAGCCTCCCATATTTATCAAATACATATTTTTAAACTCGGCTTTATCAAAACATTTCAAATCCTTTTGAATTCACTCAGACGCATTGCAGCGTTACCATTGTTAAGGCTGAATGGAATAAGGTAATACAATACTTGTGCAAGGCTCTCCAAGACAAGCTGTAATTCGCTTAGTGCTCGAGTGTCAGTACTTCTATTTCCTTCATCTTCCAAGTCTGTGTTCGACTTTGCTCTTTTATTCTCTGCGGTTTTTTTTACTCAATAAAAAATATATGAAAATGAGATACACGAACGCTGGATAAATAACATTAACCAAATGCAACTGTAGGTATATGTATATATGTAAAATGTTTTATATATATTATCTTTAACACATAGTTTCATTTTTGGTATATAAAAATTTAAAAACAAATAATGTCGTTTAACTACAAACATAGCCATTATTAACATAAAAAATTCACCTCTCCTAAAATATTTTTTTTGTGAATTTATTTTAAAGTCACAAAATAGTCCTAGACTGTTTGACCCAAAGTGCATTTTTTTAAATGTTGTAAATAGTTGTTAAACCTTTAAAATATTGATGTTGCGGCTTTATGTTTATTTAGTTTTATTGAAATAATTATGAAAGGCGAATATTCTGCGCCTCAAAACAGAACCTACTCACTAGGGAGGAAACCCGTGACAAAACCGAGCACGCTCACTGGCTCTAAGGTGGCAGCCCCACCAGTGAGCTAGGGTATAGTGGGCTAATCACTCGCTTACCTAAATCCAAAAAGATTAGCGAAACCAACACAGTACAAAACCGGACCGATCAAACTACGAAGACATTTGGCATGAAAATACGGACACGAATTGCTTGCTGGAACGTACGAACGCTGAGCGAGGATAGCCGACTAGCTCAAGCAGGAGCAGAAATGCTAAGATACAAGCTGCAGATACTCGGTCTCAGCGAAGTGCGCAGAAACGGATTTGGAGAATTACGACTGTCTGGAGGCCTTACATTTCTTTACTCAGGAAAGGAAGACGAAGAAGGAGTACGTGAGAACGGAGTTGGATTCCTCCTTTCTGACACCGCGAAGAAGAGCCTCCTGGACTGGAAACCTATCTCAGAGCGAATCATCACAGCTCGGTTTAACAGTAGGGCCCGCAAGATAACCGTCGTTCAGTGTTACGCGCCTACAAACTTGGCGTCAGAGGAGGACAAGGACGATTTCTATAGTGCACTCAATCTGACTATAAAGAACATTCGCAAACAAGACATAGTGATCGTCATGGGGGACCTGAATGCCAAGGTTGGCACGGAAAACCTCGGCTGTCAAAGACACATGGGCACACACGGGCTGGGAGGCCGCAACGATAATGGAGAGAGATTCCTGGAGTTCTGCCAGGACAACGACCTTACCATCGGGGGACATTATTTATACATGGTGATCACCACAAGTACACTTGGAATTCACCCGATGGAGTCACCAAGAATCAAATCGACCACCTTGCTATCAGCGCCAAATGGCGCTCATCACTGCTTGATGTCCGCAACCGTCGTGGCGCGGATATCGATAGCGATCACCACCTTCTAGTTGCCAAGGTACGACTCAAAGTAGCTGTAGCTCGGCCCACAAACACCACTACCAAGGTTGGGAAACGATTTGAGATCAACAAACTACAGGACCCAGTCGTAGGTGAGGCCTTTAGGGTATCACTACGAAATCGCTTCTCCGCCCTTGAAGCGGACCATTCATCTGTCAACGCGGAGTGGAACTACATCAAAATGGCCTACACAGAGACCAGCTCCGTCGTTCTTGGTTACAAACGCCATAGACGCGAGGACTGGATGTCACAGAGAACTTGGAATCTCATTGAGGAGAGGCGCAAGTCTCACCTTCAAATTCTGGCAACTATCGATGAGGCAGTGCGCGAAGACCTGAGGATGCAATATAGGCACATACGCAAATCCATATACCGCAGTGCTCGCCACGATCGGCGAGTGTGGGCGGAAAATGTGGCGGATTGCGCCCAACGAGCTGCCAACTCCGGTAATCTCAGGGAGATGTACAAGGCGACGAGGATCTTGACCGGAAAACGAGCCTTGAAGAAGAAGCCCCTGAAGGACAAAAGGGGTGAACTGATTGCTACATCGGAGGGACAGCTCCAACGGTGGCGTGAACATTTTGAGGAAATTTTCCAAGTCTCAAATAGCCCCATAACACCAACCACAGCTGCCAACCTGCCCGCTGTAAGCCTCGATATCGACGAGTCTCCTCCCACTGAAGAGGAAGTAGTGAAAGCCATCCAGTCGCTTAAGAACGGTAAAGCTCCTGGATACGACCTCATCACGGCGGAAATGCTAAAAGCAGGAATACCTACCGCTGCGAACGCGCTAACACCTCTTCTGCGGAACATTTGGTCAGCCGAGGAGTTACCGGATGACTGGACTAAAGGGCTTCTCATCACTGTGCCAAAGAAGGGAGATCTCAGTGAATGCGCCAACTGGAGAGGGATTACCTTGCTTTCTACTCCGTCTAAAGTGCTGTGCAAGATTATCCTAGACAGACTATCGAGGGCCATTGAACCTCTTCTTCGCAGAGAACAGGCTGGATTCCGACCCAACAGATCGTGCACCGACCAGATTATTACCTTACGCATAATCCTCGAACAAGCATCAGAATGGCAGAGGGAAATGTATTTGACCTTTGTGGATTTCGAAAAAGCTTTCGACACGCTGAGATGGACAGGTATCTGGGAACGTTTACGTGAAGTTGGAGTCCCCGACAAAATAATCAACCTGATAAAAGCCCTCTACAGGAAATATTCCTGTAAAGTAATTCACAACGGTCTTTTGTCGGAGGACATACCAGTCAATGCAGGTGTTCGCCAGGGGTGTCTCCTTTCTCCTATTCTCTTCCTTGTCGTTCTGGATGGTATCATGCAGAAAGTGACGAAAAGCAAGCGCCGCGGCATAGAATGGGGACTGTCCAGCACTTTGGAAGATTTGGACTATGACGATGACCTATGCCTGCTGAGCCATACACACGCCAACATGCAAACCAAACTGGACGACCTACGACGAGAAGCATTAGAGATGGGGCTAAAAATAAACACGCGAAAGACCCAGGAGATGAGGTGCGGAGCAACAACCTCTCTGCCGTTGCTCATTGGCACAGAGGCTATAGAAAAAATCCACAAATACACCTACCTAGGAAGCATAGTATCGGAGAGTGGAGGTGCCGAAGAGGACATCGCTTCGAGAATCGCCAAATCAAGAGCAGCCTTCGCGCAACTCCGTCCTGTATGGCAGTCGCGGAAACTAACCAGGAGAGTTAAACTCAAAATATTCCGGTCCAACGTCAAATCCGTGCTGTTATACGGATGTGAGACGTGGAAGGTTACTAAGGACATCTCGCATCGGCTTCAGGTCTTCGTCAATTGGTGTCTTCGCCGTATTCTCGGTATTTACTGGCCCGAGAAAATTTCCAACGCTAATCTCTGGGAACGCTGCGGTGAGACACCGATTGACCTGCAAATCAAACGTCGCAAGTGGAAGTGGATCGGCCACGCGCTCCGAAGGGATCCGGAACACATACCGAGACAAGCCCTAGACTGGACCCCTGAAGGAAAGCGGAAACGTGGTCGCCCTAAGCAGACCTGGCGGCGGACGATCATTGCAGAGGTCAAAAACATCGGCAAGACTTGGAGCGACATAAAAGGCGAAGCTCAAGATCGAACGAGATGGCGACGTACTGTGGATGCCCTCTGCCCCATCTAGGGGACATAGGACCAAGAAAGAAGAAGAAATAATTATTGTGAATGTGTATAAAGAATGTATTTTTATCAAATCATTCTTTTGAAGTCGTTAAGAGTTTTAGGAACCCATCAAAATTACTTCAGCGAACCTTGCTGACTTATCGTCTTAGTAATTCATTATGAAATTTTAATGGCCACTTATCGTTATTATCTGATGAATGAGTGAAAGTTAAATTAATTTCAAATCCATTTTATCCAAACAATAAAATATGCATGCTGTTAAGAAATGATTATTTATTCACATTAATGACCTCAATATTCTGCTATACATAAAATTTATATATGTACATACATATGTCATTTTACATTGAATCTGAATTACAGAATATTTCTTATATTGTATTAGGTAAAGAGCATGTTTAGCAACTTATAGTTTCCATTATATAATATATTACTATTATTTTACAGGGGCATAACTTTAGGATTCATTGACTACGACAAATATAATAAAGAGTGGAATAAAATATTTCTCTTGAACGTTGATGTCGACCCTTCTAGCCAGTTATGTGCTTTGAAATATGTTTTTTTGTATTCTCTATACCAGTTGGCTCTTCACCAAGTTTGCGAATACTGAAACTTTTGTCAGATTGTAGCACTATTTACTGATAAATTAATAAACGTCATTATGCCATTCATTAGTTTCATAATATCAGGAGTTATCTAAATAGAAAAGTTCCTCTAATTGGTTTAATCTCTTGTGAGAATTATGGAAAATTATATCATCTCCATCAGATTAAAGCTGTGCAAGTTTAAGCTGAAAATATATGACCTTTAAAAACATTCGCGACAATATTACACAGAGGGAAATGAAAGGACATTATAATACACATTTTATTATTACGGTAATGCTTAAAAAGTTTTCAAGAGATACTTTAGCACGACTTAATGCCTGCGAAGAATCTTCTCGTTCTATTATATTATGTTTACAATTTCTGCAGACTAAAAATTTATTGCTTACTTAATGACATACAATAATATAGCACGGAGATAATGTTTTCGACTGAATTTAATCATTAGCATTTAACATTTTATCCAAATTAATTTACTAAAAACCAACTATATGCATTTTGAATGTGATAGGTTGAATTGTTATTATATTTAATAATATAATGATTAATAAGATTAAGTTATTCGCAAGCCTAACCCATATAAGGGTGTATATATATATTCATACATGATATTATATAAATATATTATATATTAAGGGTTTCCCTGTAAGTGACGACGTTTCATTTTGTTATTTGATTTAGATTTCATACAGTGCCCTTCGTAATAACTCGGGTGAATTGATTGTTAAACGCATAATGATAAGAATAAATTATCCATAAAACTTTCTAAGAGTATTTAGACACCACTGACGGACGGTGAAGGAAAACATCGTGAGGAAACCTGGTCTTATAATTTCAAATTATAAGATTGAAATCGCCAACCCGTCTTAAGCAAGCGTGGTGATTAATGCTCTAACCCTCTCCGTGTGAGAAGATGCCTTTGCTCAGCAGTGGGCTCCTATAGGCTGCTGATGTTGATGATGATGATGATGATCCATAAAATTAGATTTATATTATCTTAGGATCTTAAATTTTCGACTAATTATGTAGTCCAATCTTGAACCACGGATACGTAAGATATACTGGTTTCCATTTGAAAAAATATAGCTTATATATCATAATATATAATTACTCTATATTACTCTATGATCGCAGTTACTCTACATATCAAAACAAGGATCAAAATCAAACATCGGAACGCTGTAATTTCTAACAATTATATAAAATAAAAATGTAACAGTTTTTGTTCAAGATCTGCAAAGTAAGTGCAATATTATTATTAGATTTATATTATTAGATGGAGCTATTGGCGCGGAAATATTGGCCTTGGTTCGTCTTCTGAGCGTTTTTCATTCCACGCTTACTTCCCGGTGGGTTGTAAATCAAAATGTGATAAGTAGGAAAACAGTTTAAGGTGCTGTAATAAGCGTTTTACTTTAAAATCGGCGATTATAATATCGCTACTTTTACTTTTAATTTTACTCTCCTATAGAGTAATATATAAAATTTAATAAACTTTGATTTAAATCTTTTTTATTATCTTTGAAATCAAAATCACTTCTCGGGGTAAGTTACAAAAAACTTTGGTTGGTTCGGTTGTTAGCTTTCTGAATACTTTTAAATTAAGCGTTCCGGATCTTGACATTTACATTATATATATACATATGTATATTCATTCATTTTTGTAATCATTATTAGTCAATTGATGGAATAGCTTTTCATATTATATAAAAATTTTACCAACAGTTATTTAAAAGTGGTGCAGAGATATAAAATACTTAAAATAAAAATCGTTTCAGACCAAATTTAGACCTCTTTTCAGATAAATGTAGATATAATGGTTGGCCGTCTAAAGGCAACTATTTGCTTACACTGATTACACCTTAGCAATTTAATTTCCCTTTAAAACTCCTTACCACAGGACGTATATTCAGATTTCGTATCAAGGACTCATTTCGTGTAGATTTCGCATTGTTTTGTAGTATTTAGACGGATATAGTATTTTGTTTTTTATTTTCTTTGTAAAATTTACAAAAGACATAATGATATTATAGTGCTGCAACAAAATATACTATATGTTTTTCATGATGTATGTACGTAATGAAAATTAATGTTTAACAAAACGTCAAGTGAATTTGTTTCCTGGTAACGTGCTTTGATTTAATTTAAAACATTATTATTATTGCCAGCAAGCAGTTTTATCGATAACAATCCATTTTAATATGTTGATACAGGCCGCGTGTGGAAATGCGATATTAAATGGTCTTTTTATGTTTTGTTTAATAGCGCTTTTTATGTACTATTTGCGGTAACAGCTCAGTAATACACGGTTTTTATCGTTTGGCTGGATTGTTTATAGTTTAAGATGTCTTTTCTGCTGTTAGACCAAAATGATGTCTGGTTTCTCCTAAAATATTTTGTTTAATATAATCTTTGTAGAATGAATAGTTTTTTTTTGGCACTTTTTATAAAAATACATCCATTAGGTTCATAAGACTTCGACTGACAGGTAAGGAGTCAGTCCGATATTAAATAATGTCTTCCACTGTCTTAGTTTTCTTGTTTTTAATACCTACAAAATAGAACTATCAAAGAGGCAAAGATAAAGGAGGGAAAAAAAATTCAAATGATAAAAAATAAGCAATCAAAAAAGGAATAGGAATGAAAAATGCACAGTGAAAGGAATGTGTCACACCGACACTTGTAAGCTGAACCGAGATATTCCTTGTCAAATAAGTCGTCACTGACGAGTGCATCGAGGTGCTACTGAGAATTTTAAGATATTATAAAATCTTTTACTACAAAGAAAAAACAATGAACACGTTTTTAAAACAGCTCTTCATTTATGTATCATTATTAGTTTTATATTCTTAGTGTAATTTAAAAATACATTTGTATATTTACTATTTTTGGTATGTAAAAGATGAACTAATAGGATAAAGAATTCATTTATTTATAATATATATATATATATATATATATATATATATATAATGTTATTATAAATATGTGCTTTATGTACGTTTAAAAGTTTTCTCTCAAAAACAATTTACATTACAATAATAAACTCTCTTTATAAAGAAAAATAAAAATAAAAGGCATTTCATTTTGCTTTATTAAATTCCTTTCAGTTTGCACAATTTTTATTATAGATCATTAAAATGAATAAAAAAATATTTAAAAAGTTGAAAGTCGAGAGTTTTTAATTACTTTATTTTGCGCAAATTCGATCGTACGATATTTGAGACAATGCTAATAAGAATGAGAGCAGGAAATTGCTTTTGTTTCAGATATAATTAGTAGAGCCTTTCATACTATTCCGATAACAGAAAAGATGATAAATTTAAAAAGTCTTTATACACGAGATGCGACCGAATATTAATAATTTAAAACAAATCATACAAAATAAAATACTTTACTGTATTTAATTTTAATACGAATTTTCTTCAAATAAATGAATAATGCCCCTTAATTGTGAGTAAACCGTAGTCTATTTTAATATTCGGGTAGACTATAAAATACTCGTCAGGCTCTGAACATTATTGTATTAAAAACTTTCACAGCTTATTACACTACCAAAATTAATTGTGATTAAGTTTTTTAAGCAAACAGACTCTTTAAGAACATTTATTGAAACATTATAACTATATAGAAAGAGTCTATCAAACGAGAGACTTCAGAGTATTTCAAACACCTGAGACTCCCTTCTTAAAAATATAAAAACCCATGTACGTGACCACACCGCAAGACTTCAAGACACAGTAATCGCATTCTGCCAGCATCCAGAGCGGTACGCCAGAAAATTAAGAAAACGATGGCGGTAGATGAAGTCAGAACCAACTGACAGACATTCACATCTCGTCTGCCCGTGATCACGATTGCTGAAAAGTAACCAAAACATCGGGAGTATGTAGTTTTTTACAAAAATAATAAGAACACGTAGTATATCCGAAAAACATTAGTTTCAATTAAATTCAATATGTCTTTTGATTGAAATATATTAAAGATCATTTTTGTTGTTATACTGTTCTATACATTGTTATATCTATACCTTGTAGAAATTTAGAGTAAGTGTCCTTTATTATGCGACATAAAATGACAAAGATAACATTTCGACCGCCTACTTTTTCATCTTTGTTCTAGGATTTTCATATTTACAGATTTTATTTTTATCCTCATAATAATTATTTTTATAAACACTGTTATTTACTTACAGACCGTCTAATTATAAGAGAATTGTGAATTTATAAGTCAATATTATGTTAGTATTTTAGGAAGAAGGCCTTTGTACGATGACACTACTTTTTACAAATAACTACTAGATATTTAACCTGTAAAGCATCATTAGTCTTATTACGGGCTTAGCTTACAGTAAAAATAACGATTTATATTACATAATTCGTATTTAGTTTCCACTGAAGGAACTCTTTATATTTCACACGTCGTTTTAAAGCACAGTTTGAAGGTTATATCGGCAACGCTGCTCTCGAGACCACATCTGCAAGGCGTACTTCTTTACAATTTTATATAAAATCTTTCAACTTTTTATTTATTCCTATATAAAATACATATAATATAAGTTACTTAAACCTAAGAACTTTCTGCATTACACTAATTTAGTGTCTCTTTATATTTGGAATTGGGTTTTAGCTTTTCGTGGGCGGGAGGTCGTATAAGATGTCATATAGATAAGGAATGCTGAAATAAAACCACTCTAATTGTGCTAATAACTTAGTAACACAATGAATTTATTAAAAGTAAAATTAATATTAAAAATAAACAACTTGATCTCCGTGATACCTGCAACTCGTGATTTATGACACGGTATTTAATTGTAATCGATTAAGTAATTTTCGTATTATTCCTATAATGAGGAATTGCATACTTTTAGTGTACTTATAAATATTTTTTTACTTTATGAATGTTGTTGTTGTGAACGTTTTCTAGCTAAAGCTTGTATTTATTCGGGTGGTCTTTATCAACTCGTACTCGTCCGATATTGTCAACAAAAACCACTTTTCAAAAAGGTAACAGTTTACTAAGGATATCAAGAACATATAATTTTTAATTCATAATTTTTGGTTAATGTTTAAATAATTTGATATTCGTCACTTTAGCTTAATAATACACCAAACATATTGGTTACGTGTAGCTTTGAGTTAAAAATACATAATGCCAACCATCTTGTCACAATATCATCGAGTTTTCAAACCAACATTGACTAAAATTGAAATAGGAACTTTCTTTTTTTAATATCTGTAGACCCGGCACCCGCACGGTGAATCCATTGAATGCTAAGAGGTTTCATCTCATTACTCTGATACATTTTCGGTATACATTAACTCAAAATCCATACAGTTCTGAATATAGAAGATTGTGCTCGATTTTTTACAAGTAGTACTTCTATTAACGTATGGTAATCACCTCATTTATATTAAATTAGACACACCTGGGATATTTAATGTTCATGGATATGTGTATAGATTCGTCTAATATCTTGTTAGATAAATAGATTTTCACGAAGAAGTAAGTCCGTACTGGTTCACATAATGAGATCTAAGAATTTCGCGAGTATTCGTTTAAATAAAATTTATATTTTTCGGAATATATCGTCTGCCTGTGATCACGGTTGCTGAAAAGTAATCAAAACGTCGGGTGTATGTAGTTTTTTCAAACGATCCGAAAAATATTAGTTTAATTTAAAGGAAGTAAATCTTCGACAACTAGACACGAAATGTGGATAGCTAAATATTACCGTATCATATAAAAATATATTTATTTACCCTAAAACTCTTTACTTCGTTCCAGATTCTACAAACGCTACTCTAAAGAATACCAAAAATAATGCTCAAAATTTGAATTTGCAGTCGATGAATATTGAGATGGTATTGCATCGAAACTTCGGTAATGCAAAACAAACTTGTTTATTATGGCTACAGAACGATGGTCCTAAAGATAGTTCAGAAGATTGATGGAGTTCACGAATATTTTTAAATATATATACATTGCAATACGTAATAGTTTTGTGGAAGTAAAATTAGAAATTTCTCAAAAATTCTGACTCCTTAAACACAATATATTTAACAAAATGTCAGAAATACATCAAATTACAGTTACATATATCTGTCATTAGGATTTTTTTTTCACCTTCCTTTCATTTATATCTTATTGTCTTTAATATTTATTAGTTTAAAGTTTATCCAAGCTGTTCGTTCATATCACTCGCTATAACGCACACTAACATTGTTTTCGTATAAGAAAATAAGAAAGAATATAAAATAGTTGTAAGAATCAGAATTAAGATCTACTGATACAGCTACAGCTACAGCCCAGGGTAAGAACAATGAACTTGAATATCAACACCGGGGGCAAGCGACCAAAGTTAATCTACCAGATAATTGCTGCCAACTTTATATTGAGTTTTATAATCTCATTTATTTAATGTACCAAGACGTTCTTCTGTTTGCAATACATAAGTGATAAAATGTTGAAATGAATACTTTGTATTGTATCAGCTCAAAATAAAACAGACAGGTTCAAGCGCAGTCTTAAAAAATACTATATTTTAGGAAGCGGAAAAGATGTCAAGCCGACGTAGATATGTTTATAATAAATACATAATATGTATTGGCATGTTAAATTGGGGTATATATATATGTATCTCAATAGTTGAAAGTTACCATATGAAGTAGAAATTTATGTGATATAACAACTAAAAGTTTAAATTCGACGGGTAACGGCTTTATTTATACACAAATCTGTTTTGAGATAAGTTTTATGTTCCAGGGACATTTGCCAATCATTAGCAGCTATTTCAATGGAGTAATGTCAATCGCAATTGATATTAGTTTGGGTGACCGCAGCGGGGGCTACTTAAAGCTATTATTGTAATTATTTAGTTCTGTAATCATTATTAAATCTTCGCTCTGTCAACCAATTGATCTTTATCATAATATTTATATACCTTTGGCCCTTATATCCTACCTTAATTTATATTTGGTCGAAGAAGCGAAGGTGTTTGTTACTTCCTTGGGGAAATGAACTTATCTTCGAGCATAATAAATTATATTATAAATGATATTTTACGCTTGGAATGTAGTCAGAATGTTTTCTTGGTTTAAGGAGAATTTGTTTTCGTCTGGGGATCCCGCGTTGCTTTATACAATTTGTGAAGAAATATTTCGGTTTCGTTATGAGCGTTGTTTATAGTGCTTAAACAACTTTAGAAAATGGCATTTAAAAATGTTATATTTTATTTTTTTTAAACTTTTCTTTCTAGAAATTGTTATTTAATTTATACTAACTTTTAACTACTCTAATACTATTTATCTTAAAATATATATTATTTTGCTTATTTGTATAGACGATTTTATGAAATATAAAAAAGGTACACGGACAGTCTATAAAAAACAGATTTTACGTTATCAAGGCTGTAGGAATAACTTTTGAAACATTTTTTTTTACCCGTTTTGAGAACTTTTCGGAGTACGTATAATAATAACAATAACAGTATTTTATGTCCGTAAGTATAAAGTTCAAAATTATATATTAAGATATAAAGATGTACATTAATACATTTTACTGAGGGTTCATAATATCTCTTACAAAAATTTGAATAATCTTACTTAAAATTTTAATCTTACCTCTTATAATCGTCATGATTTTTGTTATGTCTTTGTAATTTAATAAATTATTTATTATCTGATAGAACTCTTCCATTGGTTCTCTATCCGCAAATCGTTCGTCGACGGAAGTTTCATTTTCAAAAATGTTGGTCAAGTGCCAAGTGCAATATCAGTAAAAGCAAACCATGTATTTCAAAGGAACATAAGGTTTAGCACTGAAAGAGGCAAAATTGTGCCCGTATCGATCCGACTATAGGTTTATAAAATTAATCTTTTATCTCAGTTATCGGAGAGTCATGACTTGTAATCTTTTTGGACGTAAAAGTTTGTTAGATTTTATTATACCAATGACATATGGAAAGTATTTAATTAGATTTAAACGGGTGTACTTGTAGGAGATGGTGAGGCCCAATTACTTCTGGAAAAGTGAAATCTGAATACAAACATCATTAAGGTGGTGTGAACTAATACGTGAAGTAATCACAAGCTATATACCAGCGACCTCCTATTAGTATTCAGGAAAATCGAAGCTATTTCGATGTAATGATCATCCTCTGCCAATTTTACTCCACCGTGAGACTGTATAACGGATCTAGCAATCCCTGTACAGTGATGATGAAATATATTTGAATTATCAGTTTAGTTTTGACGATCTTTTATATGTATTTGACATTGATTTGACTGTTCATATGGTAACATTACTGATGTTATACCTATTAGCGACCAATCTTAGACAGCATACAGTCATTATTAAAATAAATTATTGCACATTAAAAAGCATTGTTAACATAGAATTTGTATAAATTACAATAAATTTAACTATTATGTTACAAATCCTCTTATTACCCTTGATCGCTGGAAATTTTGTGATCTGTAGGAATATTTCTCATGCAAATTAATCTCCAAAGGCTAATCAGATTGACATCTAGCTTAAGGTATTTTATACTTTCTCAAAGAAAATATGATAATTTTTAAAAAAGAAATCGGGCTTCCCCAACATTATTTATTCGCATTCTAAGAAAATGAACAGCTTTTACTTAAGAATCCCACAACTTTTAAGACTAGCGGCACTTATAAAAGTATTTGGATGTCCCGAAAACTTTTCCCTACAAATAATATATATTATAATATGTTAGAATATCTTTGTCGCAAAAGCCCTTTTGCATAATAAATGTAAAAGTTATATGTCTCAATTGTTATAGTGGCCGTTTGATAGTAGTTTGGTCGTGTGTATGTCTTTCACCAATGAAATCACGAATGATTTGTCTGGGAAGTTTTACCAGTTTGTGCTTTTATTAGGTCGTAAACGAAATTGAAATCTCTATTTAAAATAACATTATATATCACAATCTTCAAATAAAAGTTTTGATGTTATTTAAATTTTTTTAACAAACTCCAACTCTTCTCACGAATTCCAACTATGACCAAAATAAATATATTATTTAATTATAACCTAAGCCGTTTACCAAAAAAGGTGAAATAAATTCGTTACTTCTAAGTTTAATAATACAAATAGCTGAATCTGACAGAAAGTCTGTGTTGTATTCAATCTAACTAATTGCCTTCAGAGGACATCTACTCGAAGGGCCCTTTGTTTTTCTCTATATCCCTCTCTAGGAATGTCTTCATTGCTTATTATTTGCATATTATGGAAGACGAAATTAATTTTCATAAAAAGGAATTTATATTCATTATTTTTTTGGATAGAATAATATTTATTGTGCTTTAAAAAGGGATCTATTTGACACTTGATAGTAACTTCTTAAGTATTCAATTATAAAAGAGGTTCTATTGCAATTATTAGATAGAGTAATAAGCAGACAGTCAAACAAACACATATATAAGGGAAAATATATTTTGTTTGTTTCGGATTTCTTGACTGTAAATTATTTCAATAACATATTAATTATAGTTAAATTAATTGTTTAATAAAAGTTTTATACATGATTAAGGGACGCTTGATATGGATATAAATAAATTTGGATTCATAATTAAAGTCTGGGAGTAATTTAAATTAAACAGATTATTCACTCACGTGTCAACCATCAATCGTTCAAGAAGTATTCGTGCTCCACGGGACGAAAGCTCAAAGCCTCATGTTTATTTTAAGACATATTGTATTTTTTTTTACTGCTGTATTTGTATTCTATACTATGATTTAATATTTATTTTATTAATAATATTTCTCTTTAACATATAATAAATTTACTTAAAACAATATATTATGTACGTAGTGAAATTATCCTCACATGTTCTTTGAAATTTTTTCATAAGTTTCTTAAAATTTTTATAAATAAGGTTAACATTTTTGGTAATCATACTCTCTTTGTCATTTTTTTATTAGATACAAATGCTTGTCCTATAAAAAATAAGTTTCGGTCATGTCATTCATACTGCCTTTAATGTTTTCACTATAAGGTTATATATTACTGGAGAGCATACTGATAAGTTACGCCAAGATTTACAAACTCTCTTTGTTGGTTCAGCCTGTTGTTAATTCTCTTAATAAGAAACATAATTTGTTCCGAAGATATATTTTTTTTCAACAATGTAATATAAGCAACACTTTAATAAAAGGTATAAGCTTAGAATATATGACATATTGCTACATACAGTAAAAGTGGCGAAATAAAACAATATGTACGTATTTTTATAAACAGGCCTTATGAAGCAATAGGATTTGGGATAAAAAAATTAATTTGGTACAATTTTGTATTATATTCTTTTTTTATAAAAAAAAATCTAATTTACAACAAAATTTTAAAGATTTTTTTAAATATTAATGACTTTCAAAATAAAGTCGAATCGGACAAAACATGAATAAAAAGTTATAAGTTCTTTCAAAATATATTACAACGAAGGAAAGTTCTAATCAGTGTATAAATAAAATTTGGGGTGACATTAAATTGAAATTAAATGAAATGAAATTGATCATCATATGCTTTAATAACAATAAATTTAATGAAACTTCACAACAAAAACCATAATTCAACTGATAAAATAAACCTGTCACTTGATTTTGTTTAATTATAATGTTGCACTCTTTTTAAATATATGAAACTATGATTTTCCAATATACTACGTCTTATGTCATTTTTCATTTTACCCGCGATCACGGGCGAACGAGTAGCTACAGACGATAATGTAACTGTCTGTCAGTTAATCTTGTTATTTGTCACCTAACGCTCAAGATTTCTTCATTTTCTGGATGCACTCTGCATATACTAACTCTATCTTGAGGTCTTGCGGCATTGATACGGATATGGAATGTATTTTAGATGAGGGGAACGTAGTTTCTAGATTATGTCTTTATTGCAATTAAGATGTTTTTGATATTTTTAATACTAGAAGCCTCGCAGATGAATCCGTATACACCTGTCTAGGACCAATAGTTTGTTTAACCGGCTCAGGTTATATATAATATATACAATTACACATATAATAAATATAGTGCAGAATATGATTTACATATAAAATTACCTGAGATCCATAAACAAGATGTTGCTTTGCGGTCTTTTCTAAGCCCAATTACTTTATCTATAAGGTACCAGGATTTAGTTCATGAAGTAATCAAACAATCATAGTTTCATTTAAATGTGTATTCGTAAAAATCTTAGTTATGAGAACAAGATAGAGTTGTACATTATAAGTTAGAAAAAAAATAGATTAGGTAGTTTATACCTGTTCCGTTTGAAATCCTCGTTTTCTTGTTTTCATATTAGTTAAGAATGTATCATTTAATTTGTGCTCTAATAATAATTTTATTAACACTCTTTTAAAAATCTTTATATGGTTTACGATTTTAGAAAACCTTGCGTTGTTTAATAAAAAGTCGGTAAAGAGACGGTTTTCTAGCCCAAGGGCATTGTGAACAGATTTACGGGTTTTTCAATTGAGAGTGATGGTGCTAATAGCAGAATAAAAGTGCCATAAAATGAAGGTCGTAAAGTGAATGATATAATTTTTAATGTTTTTTTTCTTTCTTGCTTAAAATGGTATAGATTTCTTTTATTTTTTCCAACGACCATTACTCTTGGATCAAAATTTATAAATAGTCGTATTATCTTCATAGATAAGTTATAGAAAATATTAAGTATCAATAAATATTAGTAATGTGGTCAGCAAAATATAGTAACTCGTCTTACTCCAAGTGACGTAATGGAGTAGAAAGTTTCCATTACGATAGTTATTCGATCACATGGTCTGTGTGGTTATAAATCTACTAAGAGCTATAATTATAACGGATGGAAGACATGTTTGTTGTATATTTTGATGAGTTCATATAAAAAGTAGAGAAAATAATAGTATTCCAGAATAAGGACTAAAAGGATTTGACTCGGTTCTTAGGGCACCTCGCTATACGTGTGTACGTACATCATTTTTAACAATAACTCATAATTATATCGAGACCCGGTGATATTAATTTTTTAGTTATAATTCATACAGATTATGATTAATTACCTTTTTTATTATTAATTTTTATTTAATAACAATTTTTCGATTAACAAAACTGTTACATGCCCTTCATCTATAAGGAATATGCGAGAATTTAAGAGCTAAAAATCAGATTTTGCTTTAGAAGGTTTATTTAAAAACCGTTAGATTTATTTTTATTTATACAACATACATTGTATTTATACAACATATCTTAATATTGTATTCAACTAAACATAAAATTTTAAACTATTTCTTCAAAACTATGGCAGTAATTCTGGAATTTGCAAATTTATTTTAAGATTCTATATATTTGAGTGTTGGCATCCACAACAGATATATTTCTGTATTCGCGAATTTTACAACGCGTTTTGCTAATAGAGCTGAACTTTTTTCTTGGGAACCAACACCCCCCAAGACAATGCCATCAAGGTTAAAATACTTTGAGCTCAGTAACAAACTCACTAAGAATAGGTTCGTCGTAAATTTATACGTAATAGTATTCGGAGCGAAAGGTATAACAGCTAAATCTCTCTACAACCTACTAAAAGACTTGGGCCTATCCAGGACTAGCATTAATTCATTCTTGGTTCGTGCTTTGATGGCAGTCGTAGTAGGTTCGTTTCAAATTTGGTAAGGTAGAGAAAGGAGCTTTGATGGTGGATGTGGGCGTATAGGGCGCTTCTCATAGGGGTCCCTTAAAGCCGAAATTTTTTTCATCTACATAAGGATATGGATACAGAAAGTAGAAACGAATTATTTTTATTTTATAAAATAGCGTTAATTTGCTAAGGTTATACGTGGGAGGATGGTGTCAGCGAAACTTAAGGCCCTCATGTTTTAAAGCATTATTAGACTTTCCCTGATGTAACACAGTGAAACTTTCTCAATTAGAAATATTCTTTTGATTAGTTGAAAATACATTGCTGCATGAAGTTCTACAGAATGTCCGTCCTATTTTTGATGGTACATGGAAGAATTGGAACTCAAAAATTATGTTGGCTACATTGCAAGGAATCTAACCATTCCAGTACTGAGAAAAATTGTGTGAATAAAAATTAGGAGAAGGGATTTTATTATTTTACGTTTATTCCTACGATAAAGAAGATAAGAAAAACCCTAGATGACTTCAGTCTCCCTGTGAATAGTTGTTATAAAGATATTAACCGTCACTGGAAAAGATTCTTAAAATTGCTTTGTTGTTTAGTTTTAAGAATAAATACTTTATGATGAAAATTTTAAAGATACGAATAGAAGTTGCTGTTGCAAATATCGAGGTATCGCGTCCCAGATGTTTCACGAGTTACGCTGCATTCCCCTTGAGTTGCTGAATTAAGATCCCCATATTTTTGAATTATCATAACGGGACTGTATCATAGCATCTGACATCTATTACGTTTAATTATGTGCTACCCAAGAAATATTTATTATTCACTTAGAAGTTCAGATTATTACATCAAAAATGTTTGTAAGATATTCTTTTTCTTTTACCAATGTAGACGAAAAAATCTTATACATTTATTTCTTTTGTCATGATAGTGGAGTGAAAACAAATGAGCGTTTAATAAAAAATAAATAAGCATATCTAATTACAACGTTCTCTCATTGTTAACTTCTTAATTAAATTAATTTATACTTTTTGTTTTGTATAGAAAATATTCTTTAGTAGATCAGTGATGGAATTTTTCAATGTTTTGTCTATAATACTAGCGTAAATTCCAGGCATATAATATTGACAATATATGCTTAGGAATTTATAGAAAGGAAAAAAACAAAAGAACACAATTAAATAATATATAACTAAACCCAAATACACTAATCAACTAAGAACAATATACAGATTGATATTTTCAATAATATTGTGTATCTACAGGTTAATAGTATTTATTTGAATAAATAAAACACAACTATGTATATATAATATTTTATACATTACATATTATATAAGAGTATGTTATTTTTTTGCACATTTCTATCATAAAACCTTCATTGTACTCTAAGGTATCTAAATATTTTTTTGAAAAAACGTTAAATCTGCCAACAATTCTTATATCGTACATGCTAGTATGGCTGGCTGATTGGCAAGGAGAAGAAATGTTTTAAATAATTCTGGAATAGATATGTTGTAGATTGCTAATTCTTTTTTTGGTCGGAATTAATGGGATAGGTTTAGGATGAGCACAAGGTTTTTTAGATGTTACAGGTGATAAGTGATTTTGAATCGTCTATATCTATCATATTGGGACATTTTAGTTGTATTTTTTGGTGGAAGTATTTTTACTTTAGAAGATAAATTAAATTCTTTTGAAAAGTCTTTTTTGAACCAATTTGCGAAGTTAATGTAAGCTGGTTTTAGTGTAACGACCGTTACAATGTGTCGTTAAAATGCATCAGTAAACACATAAATTTTGCCAGTTTTATTTTCAGTTTAATTGCTTTTTTCATGAACTGTTTGCTGTTATTTTTCACGGTTTGATAGATTTTACCGTAGCAGTGGTCTATTGATGAATTAAATACAAGTTTTGACTTATTTTCATCGCATGGAGAATAATTTTAATGTATTAAAATATACAAGTAGGTAAAAACATTTGAAAGTCACTTGAAGGTAGAATAAGTCTCATATAAAAGGTCTTTCAGTTATAATAGATGTTAAATTTTTTCCACATTATCAATGTCTATCTTTCATATTTAAAATTCTGATTGTTTTTTTTGAGTATATAATATTTTGCTATGTTATTATATAGCAAAGTTCAAAACATTTATATGAATATTTTTGTTTGCTGGTTCAAAAACAAAAAATAGTCGTGTATAAGTAGTATCTGGCTAGATCAGGCTAGATTCTCCTAGAGAAGCACTCTCCAGAATTGGAAAATTGCAAGTTCAAATATTTTTGATTTACGTATTAAGTAATATTTAAGCTTTATAAGGAATATGTCAAAATAACTTTTAAATTAAGAATTTTACAAGTAGAACTACGATAATAGAGAAGCCGTTCAGTTCACTTTTTTTCTTATCCACATACGACGTTCTTGCACCTTTGACCTTTTGACAGTTTGACCTTTTCTTAGAAAAGAAGATTGTTAGGAAAAATATTTCCTATGCTTTGTCCATTTTGATTAAATAAAGGACTGCTCAGATATTATTATGAAAATAATATGTTTCCCTCAATGGCACTTCGTAATATATTTTTAATTTTAAACAAAATATTTACCTTTTCGTATTAGAAAATTCACAGAATTTTCCGCATTATAAGAGACTGTTATTCATCAACTACTAAACCTTATTGTTTATAAGTTATTTACTTCACATGCAACATAATTAAAAAATAAACAAATATAATATTTTTTTATCTATAATATTAATTAAGATAAATAATTAAGGGGTACAAATATTACCGGTGTAGTATGTCTTTTTAGTGTACAACGATAAGAACGATTACAAAAATAACTTAATGAAAATAGCCACTGATAAAATATATCAAATAATGAAACTGCCTTGTAAATTATTTTTAAAATTGGTGTCGTTAACAATTATCTGATCTCACTCTAAGATTTAACTCAGCTGCAATATTTTCATAATCGTTTTAAAACATATAAAAGCAATAAAAGTATATAAAAGTCAGGTATTGTCGTGAACGTAGGGTTTTTCCAGACATAAACTCTCTCTTCACATAATTCTTATTCAGTTAAGAATAAAATACTGACATAAAATATCAAAAAATTCTAAGAACCAAGTTTTCTATATTTTCCATTGTCAAAAATTATTACTAGATAACTATAAACCAAAATGAGCTTGAAGTTTTTGAAACCACATTTGCGATCACGTTAGGTACGTTGTCAAATAGTTGTCATATTATCTTAGAATTCTTTCAATTGAGAAATCAGTAATACAAAAACCACCTTTATATTATTAATTTACTTATGTATGTGTCTGTTTGTAAGAGATTTTTCAGATCAGATTTAAACAAAGTATTAGCCCATAAATTCTACTCTAAAAACATATCATTTCTTTAAATATTATATTTTAATGTCAGGTTTGTTGTTTGATAATGAGAAAATAAAAATGGTTTCAACTGAATAAAATGAAATTTATTACTATTGAATTTTGTTTATAGCAATGGACTTACAAATAAAAATATTTTATGGTCCTAAGTAACTCAATTATTTCTATAAGGCTTTTTCTTTAATAATAAATAATATATGTTTGTATACCCATATATACCTTTTCTCAATGCCTGCAGTTGGGTGGCTCGTCTTAAATTAAAGTATTATGTTACCTACACCTGAAATCTTTTTAGAAATCAAATATATATTTTATAATCAGAATGTACTATAGAATACTTATTCATATAAATACCTTTTCTTTAAACATCCATTCAAAGATTTCTAATAAGGTGAACAATTCTAAATTATCAAAAGATACCTTTGTGATCCCATTGGAATTACATTAATAGAATATTTTGAAAGGGGTAAATTATAGGCACATTTTATTCTAAATAAAGGAAATAATTAAATGAATACTTTGTTTTATATTTTATAAATATTAATGCTTGAATAATACTTTTAAAAACATATTGATCGTTTTAGGTGTCCTCGTATAATGAACCAATGGAAACGATGTTGATATTAAATTTGTTAATTGAGCTAGATATATATAGTATTTGATAAAAATCAAATAAAATCCATAAATTTATATTTCTGTTTAGGCTTTATTTCAATCGTGTCCGTGGTTCCTCCACAAACAAGCTCGGCAAGATGCAGACGTCCATGGGTGACGGTAACTACTTAGGTACTATCAGGTAGACCATCTGCTCGTTCGCCGCTTTAGGACAAAAAGAACGCTCGGATTTAAATACGATATATGCAGTTTAAATAATTATTTAATTTCACACTCTCATAAATATATATGATTTTTCAAAGGCTAAACGAATCCGGGTGATACTGAACGTGGTGATAATAAACTAGAAGCAGGTGCGAAATTTGATATAACTTAACTCATAAGAGGAAACCCTTTTCAACTTTATATTCAGCACATTGTTCCCTATAAATAAAAATAAATTTGTTCCCATCATAGAGGCGTTTGAATGCAATCAATAGCTTCAAGTCTGTATCTCAGAATGTTTGTTTTTTTGTCAGAAACGCACACAATTATATGGATAATTAGTGAAATTAATTTCTATCTGTATAGAGTGACTAGAAATCGTTTAACAGATTCTGGTTCTCGTATCATATTTTATAAGGTGTGTGCTTGCTTTTTGTAATAAAATGACATTATTTACTAACAGTATTGCTTGATTGTGAGTTATTTTGAAATGTAGTTTAATCGGGAGAGTGTTTCAAAATATTTCTCTGAATAGAAATAAAGTTCTTATGGCTTCCAAATTAATCTATAGTTTTGTTTCAGATTTCTCATTGAATTATTGTGATGAGAAAAGAAATATATATTTTTTAATACATTAATAATATCGATAGTTATGTTTCCTACAGTTGGTGTTTTTTGCACTGAGTAGTTTTAATGAAATTTTAAATGTACAAAGCCTTATTATTTTCTGATTGATTCGATAACAACAACAAAGTCCAATATTACATATGGTGAAATAGTGGTGAGTTGAGCTCAAAGTTTTTAATTTAAAATTAATAACTTTCGCTCCAAACTTTCGTCTAATATGATATTATTAATTTTTAATCACCAATATTTAAAAGCCTTAAAATAATTAGTCCGAAGTAAATATTAATCATCACTTCACTCGGGTTTTAAACGAATTGTGCTAGTTAAATAATCTCTAAGGCCACCCCGTGAATAAGTATCACGATAAAATCCGATTTATTTCTGTTTGCTCTTCTTTTGTTTTGCTCGTATTTGCATTAAGCTGAACAAGCCTCACGATTAATTTATATCTACAGAAGTACAAAGTAACGTATATGGCTTTGATGAATTTTAAAAGCATTTATATCTTAACAGCGATTCATTGTGAGTTTAGTTTTACTCGCATAAATATTGTAATGGATGCGGAAATTATTTGAATTAAAAATATTAAACACATTAAACAGATTTTCCCACTACGCTTATATACACACACGATATATATATATTTTTTTTTTTGTGAACTATTTGGAGCCGAGTCCTAGATATCACTGACGTTTTGTACATGATACTTATACTATAAATTTTTTAACGTCATTCGTTCTATATAACGATTGTCTACATGGACAATACTATAAAATTCGCTCAAATAAAGTCAGTATGGTTGAAAAAGCGCTGTGAACGTTGTCGCAACGCGAATTAACACAGCAATGAAACAAGAAACGAAAATGAAAAGAAAATGAGAGAAGAAACAAATTTGACTCTTAATAAAATAGCATAGTAATAGTAGTATAGTATATAAAAAACTTATTGCTTATTGACACCTTTGACTTATTTGAATGATTTTTTTATTTAACTATTAAAACTTTAAAAAGGTCTACTTTTTATCTCAATCTAGTGGAATAGAGTCGAAATTCATTGTTAAACCTAATAAAATATTGTTATTACAATTCAATATGTATCAATATATATGTATCAATATATATATGAGATCTGAGATTTTCGCGAGTATTCATGTAAATAAAAGTAATATTTTGATTAGTAATTCGTAAGTATTAGTTTTATTTACATTTTATTACAGCCCAGATATTTATTGTGAGTTTGTCGCCAGAATTGATTTGTATAAAGAAGCAAGAAAACAGAAATCATATCATTCGATCTTGTTATAATTGATAAACACAGTTTTTATGAGAACCCGTTTCTAGATCCAGTCAGAAAATAAAAATTGCTTCGCTAGTTTATGACAAAATATAAAATATAGGTACAGTAAATAAAACTAGTTAATTATGAAGTACGTTAAAAGATTAGTTCGGACCAATTGTAGACAGTATTGATCGGGCCCGAAATTTTGATAAGTGTTTATAACCAATCATAAAAAGCATATGGGTCTCTCCTAGATTGGAAGAAAAGGCGAGATTTCACAAGGGCGTCATGTATGATTCGCCAGTTCTTCTTATGAGATCTACTAGCCGTCTACAGGACACCTTTTTCATTTTCATGATATTGTAGTTTCCCTTATAGCGGGTATCGGAAATAATAAAGATTGTGTTGAACGTACATGTACCGTATAACTCGATAATGTTTAGGAAGGCTGCTCTCACAAATTACATTTATTTAGAACAAACGGCGCAACTACTTACATTTAAACTTCAAAAGATATTACTCGTGATCAGGGGCGGCCAATATATCAATAGTTTGAAGCTTATCTTCTGTAACAATATTCCTTAGCGCGTGAAAGTGCTCATTGACCCGTGAGTGTTGCCAATGTCAAGGTGTGGATGCAAAACGTACGTCAAAAAGGACTCGGAACACGATTCAGAATGCCTCAAGGATAGAGAGCGCTATGTTTTATCCGAAATTAGAAATAATATTTCCATCAAAAACAAAATAACGTTAAATAATATTTTAAGAATTTAAAGCAAAACTCCTTATAATTAGCAAAAGCTCGACGACTTTAAATAATAAGATATAAATAAACATAATGAAATCGTTTACACGGTCGTTTCCAGTTGGTGAGGCAAAGCCAAAGTTGTTAAAAGATTCATCTCTCATCCCATTACAATTTTTATTAAATGTTATTGGTATATCAAATAAACCAAGTTATCTAGAACCATTCATTTATTTGGCAACTTTGATTTTTTTTTTAGTATATTTTATTTGCTCATTTGAATAATTATAACCAATAAAAATCTGACAGTATTTAATTTTTTTTGTATGCAAACTAAAAGACACAGAGACATAATTTATAAATATAAGTGTATGAAGATGTTATACACAGTTGAAATGAATATTTTTAACTGTTATCTCACTTATCCTCTAACCTCACCTAATGCTATGTCCTTTACTGCGGGGGCGTGCACACAGATTTGGGGTAGAGTAAGCAGAATATGTTTGAAAAAAAAAACAATTTTTATCATAATTTCCTCCTCTAAAACTAGATAATATTCACGCATAAAGTTACAGCAGTCCGATCAGAACTAACATCTATATATTTTATAAATCTATCAACTACCTCTGTACCACGAAAATAGCATGAAATGATTATGAGCTGTTTGCTCATCACCGCTTTATGAAAATTATTTAAATCGGAACATTCAGTTTAGATCCAAACATTCTAATTATTAATATTTGAAAACAACAAACAAGGAAAACAAAATAATGTATTCGTTTATACACAGCCTGCTAGCTTATTGTAACTTTCATAATATTTTTTATTAAAACGGGTTACGTTACCTTTTTTTAGTTAAATCTAAACTGGTCACATACCTTCCCTATGTAATTATTTAAATTTTATCATCAAACAACAACATTGAAAATGTACTCGTAATAAATTTCGTTAAAGACACATCACTATTACAAAGCTCACAGCTATAATTTTCCATAATTCGTCAATAAATTCACTAATTAGCTAATTAAAACTAATTCACTTGCGCTTGGAAAAACAATTGTAACAAAATGGCGAAATATATTGAACGGTATGCCGACAAACTAAATAGTCCCTTTTCATTTGACAATTAACTCAGTTTCTATGACGTTTTAAACGAGTAGGGTTAAGGAAGTAGTGCATCTCGACCGCTAACACATGTGTAGTTTTTCCACACACACACGCGCCTTTGTGTATATATGCATAAATGTTCCCTGCATACATCACGAGATTTATAGATCGTCCGTGAGATTTTTTGTATGGAATATATGCACTCAGCAGTGCATACGGTCGGTTTGACTGGGAAGCGGTGCTAGCCGCTAGCAGCGACTGGTTGAAAATGTTAGTTTTTACATTGATGGTTGGCATTTTTAACAAATTTGTAAACATTAAATTCACATAAAATTTTCGTAAACATTCATATAACGTAATGTATGATTAAAAGTATGAAAGTGAGAATTAAACAATGTAGTTTTAGTTATTGTATTTTTAGGGTAAGCAGTGCATAGTAGCATCTGTGGTGTGCTTTACAGTATCACAACCAGGATCCTTCGTAGTATTAAAGTATTAAACATTTGGTCACAGCTTAGCAACACTTTGACAGATTCTCATTCTGCTGGTTTTATTGAAACACTACTTTAGAGTGTAACAGTTCTCCGTGGCTTCAAATATAATTAATATGAAGACTTACTTATTATTAGTAATATTTCGTAGGAAGGAAACATTAAAGAAATATCTGTGTTCCAGACAATAACTTATTGGATATGGAAGATTGGTATATATACCGTTGTAATAAGTGACAGTGAATAATAGAGAATTATTTTTATTTTCTTTGGCAAAACTGTAGAAAGATTTTTATGGATAACGATTTTTTCGGTGGAACTTTCACGATAAAGAACGTAAGCTGTTTTTGTCACCGTCTGAA
This sequence comes from Danaus plexippus, assembly GCF_018135715.1. Lineage (NCBI taxonomy): Eukaryota > Metazoa > Arthropoda > Insecta > Lepidoptera > Nymphalidae > Danaus > Danaus plexippus. The sequence continues at coordinate 787,460 of NC_083548.1, read as the reverse complement.
AGTTTTTATCGGACTCTTCAAATATGAGAAAAGCAGTATAAGAAAACATTATAGATTTATTATTATTACACATACATGAATGATAATAGTTTAGTGATAAAATTAAAACATGATAAGCAAAAGCAGAAAATAATACGGCACTAAAACATTTTTGACAGCATTTCGTAAAAATTACGTTTAAATGAAGAAATGTTTTTCAGGATTCATTGAATTAAAGATAATTCACGTTTCAGCATTACTGCCAAGTACGTACATACTGATTTTCATTCAAATGCTTTCGTAAGTTTTTAAGTAAGCGAATGTTAAGCATACCAACATTCATAGCGTCGTACCAGGAACATATAAGTACTTAGAAGTTTTTAAAGATATTTTGGGAGCACAGTGTAAAGTATAAATACATTTCACATAAAGTTATTTTGTAAAGTTCTCATATAATTAAATTAAAACAATTAATAAGAAAAGAAGACATTTGAGCTAAATTTAATATTAAAATATGTTATTATAATGAAGTTGTGATTGTGGCACGAATCGTAATGTACAAGGTAATGTTATGAATGATACGTCTGTATATCAACAAGGCACTACAAGCTTTTGTTCTAGTTCATACTTGTATATACACGCTGTAATTATATTAGAATATTTTTGTACTCCATTGTTTCAGTCGATCTATTCAGGTTTCACATTAAATTACTTGTCTTATACAAACATATATAATAATATTTCAATGATGTTAAAGTAAAGAATATTGTCTGGTTTAAAATTATTTTGTACATTTATTTATTAATTGGAAATGGTTTACTAAAAGGATTTGCATACCATGTAGTGTGTAGTATATTAAGTAAACCTTGAAGATAGCACCTACAGCTTTTAAATTGTTGAACTGATTTTGATTCAACGTTCAATAAAACGAAAGTAAATTATTATAAAAAATATATATTTGTACGAGCGACGGAAACCTCGTGGAACCGAGAACGAGATCATATTAACTGAGAAGGCCTTTGGGTCTTGACGTTTAGAACTGGTGACGTAAGACTGCTTTCCATATAGAAGAAAAGATTGTCTTTATTCAAAACGATACTCGTTCATTGCTAACAAATTGTTAAAATGATTGTCAAGAATTCTATAGCAAAGACTCTACCGCTTTGATTCTCAACAGCAACCAATGTAGAATGTATTAAGTACGATTATGCTGGGACTTTTATATGGTAAATTCGGCTTTATAATTGTGGGTACATTCACAAAACTAATCACCTGACGAATGAATTACTAAAATTAATTACATTCATGAAGTGGGTAATTTGAAAAAAATATATAATGAATTCTCTTATGACAGAGACGAAACTTCTCAGCAGTCCATGATTTCACCGTGCAGTGCCGGGTCCACAGCATGGGATACATGAGGATGAGCTCTAGCCGAAGATTCTCATCTCTCTATTAATAACAGATAAGAAACGAATACACAAAAATGAATATTTTTGATACACGAGTCTCTCGCTGCGACATGTATGTTAATTTCCTGACGAATAAATTGTTATCATAGAGATTTGATAAAAATGGTATTTTATTGGTAAAAGTGTAAGTATTTGGTTGAATGAAACACAATTTTGAATGATTCCAAACTAAATGATTTAAGTAAGCCATATTATTAAGATTACACACTGTTTCCCAAAATTTTAACAAGTTTTTTATTATTTTATTTAGTATTTTAATTTGCTTTGTAAATTAACATGTATAAATTATTTGTATAAAAGTATAGTCAAGATACTACCTTAATACTCGTAATATAATTTTGAGAAATGAAGAACTGTTAAATTCTAATTTCAACAAAAGAAGCAGAATGAGACTCTATCAAAGCGTCGCTGAGCTGTAACCAAATGTTAATACTTTAATACTACGAAGGATTCTGGTTGTGATACTGTAAGGGACTTAGCATTAGTTTAGGAAAGAGGATAAGCGAGATAATAGTTAAAAATTACTCATTCCGATTGTATATAACATCTGCGCACACTTATAAAAATAACTACACCTTATCTATACTTAAATATAAAATGCACACATTATCTATTAAATTATTTATATTTAAATTATCTTCAAAATTGAAACCAAAAATGGTTTTACTTTAATGAAAGAGAGTATTACCATATCTATTTAAATATCTAACTTTGTAAAAGAAAAACCGATACGAAAAAATCCTCATACAATTAGCCTCGGGCTCTCGTTGATTGGCCCTGAATTAATTTCTAAAATTCTTTTTTGATAATGATATATATTTTATTATTCTTTATACTATCGATTTTTTTTATAAAAGAATTTCAAAGCTTTCTGCGCTTTCCTGTATATTAGTTAAGTAAATTGAATTTTGAATGTTAATCAGATTGATTGATTAGTTTTTCGAATATTTGCTTTGCTTTCCGTCACTTAACCCTATTTATTGTAAATATATATGCATGTTAGATAATGAAGGCAGTAGAGGACTCACGTCGATTATAAAACTAAAATTAGGTCAACTAGAAGTAATAGAGAATTCTTGCGTCATTGAACTAAACTAGGATAGTCTGTATTTTATCATTCATAAGTCCTTGTATATGATTTTTGGGGTTAGAAAATTATTTATGAAAAACTTTGAAACCTTTGGTTTTTAGTCGAATATAAATTTAAATAAGAGTACAAGTATAATAAGTAATATCATCTTTACATAACTAAGTAAAGACGCTGATATTTTTTTTTTGACAAAGCAATCTAAGCGACCACTAATTAATTGTGCAATGTACAAAACTACTATTTTCTTTTATATTATGAAAACAATATTATTATAAGTGTATTAATTATAAATCACTTATTGTGTTAATTGTATATTAAAGTTCCGATAGAAACAATAAACAAGTCTTAAATGTATAACGAGAGAAGACTCAAATTCCAAACCGTTGTTATAGAAGCTAAGCTTATAATTTTCTAGTTAGAATAGTAGAATCGTAGTCCCATTGGACCCGCCATTAAACAGCATAGAATGGCCCAATACACGTAATTGCTACATACGAGGAACCCAGCAAATTAAGGCCTAATATATTTCCACCATTCTTGAGAGCACGTACAGGGTACCTACTTATAAAAGAGAGCAACTTATTATCACCTGTAACTCATTGCGCTTACGTTGAAATTTCCCCGAACGTTTTTATATTCGTCAACACTGTATCCTGAAGTGGAGATAAATCGTTGAATATTAGAGACAGGTTTTCAAATGGAACTCGTTTGTTATTAACTTATATTAAATTGACAATTATTTACTTATATATAATTGTGTATAATATTTAATAAATTCAAAATTTCATAAACTTCTATAAGGTTTTATATGATATACAATATATATATGTACATTCGGATGTCTTACTCAATAACGACGTATGAAGTCATTTAATTTCATATTTTTTGTAGAACTGGAAAACTCCACTATCCCACAAATGTCTGCGGTCCTTTGTTCGAGGAGGAATTGGAGTTTTGGGGACTGGACTCCAACCAGGTGGAACCCTGCTGCTGGTCTACATACAGCATCCACAGAGACACACAAGTATGTAATTTTTTTTTCAATCCGTCTCTACTTCATGTTCCATAAATTAATGTATTTTCTTTTCAAATTGGGTTAAAAAATATTAATCAATCAAATCAATGAAATAGTTACGTAAATTAAAAAACATTTGTTTTTATATATCAATAAGTAAACTGTTACCATTTTGAAAGTGGTTATACCAAATTTCTTTTAAGATCACTTTTTATTTACGATTTTACTATTCGTTAACCCTCTGTCATGGCAAGAAAGTACTTGTACCGTTTGATATTAACAAAGGAAAATCACTTTCACGTTTTTCTAATAAAACTTATATAAGGCTAGAAAAAATCATGAAAACTAATATTGTGGATCAAATTTATTAAAGTCAAGATTTATGATCACGACGTCCCTACTTTGTCAAATCGATGTGACGCCCTGAACATTCTACTGTACCAGATGCCATTTCGCTTACAGCTTTAGAAAAAAAGTTAAATGGACAGGCTTTCGAGATCTTATCTGTGGAGTACTTTCTCGGAACAAGGAAAAATAGACTCTACCTAAATGAAATACCGTTCAGAAAGATGTTCCGTCTAAATGCTATTACCGTAGCAATTTACATGGAAAGAGCCCTGATTTTCGATTTTCATCGTAATGAATTGGTAATAGAATTCAATTTTGTTATTCGTTCAGTGCTCTAACTAGTTTCCGATGTTCTAACCTACAATAATTAACTTAATTTTGGCGTGTTTGAACTTTGATAGCATAATGTAAATTGTAAAATAGAAAATGTTCCGAGATTGCATCTTAACTTGATCGGTTTAGCCCAACATCAGGTAATATTAATATAAACGAAATTAATTGCATCCATTGTTTTACGATCTAGAGTTAATTTTGGTTAAAAATATATAATTGCTTAAGACTCAAAAATCCCTCATTACAATTAATTACAAGTTTTAATTAAATCCATTTATTGAAAAAAATCACTGTTCCCTGAACGGGAAAACGGCATTGCTGAAACAATTGTTTCTTTGACTTGTAACGACATTAGAATGGAAATCAGACAAATTCGTCCACAGGGACGCATTATGAAGTCCCGCCTTACTCAATACACAAGGACTATTATTTGAACGAATTTCTGTCTCGTATATTTTAACGTGGGTAAAATAAACGGCGGTTACTTAAAATAAACAAATTTTTTTCTTTTTCAAATCAAAACTTATATGGTTTACTTTAAATGGATTCGTTTTTTCAAAGATGACTGTTATTAAATAATAAATATGACTGATTAAACAAAAATGGTTGATGGTTTTCGTGATATTTACGATAAGGGTAAAGTCTTAAACCATGAAATAGAACAGGAACAAACTCATTCAAAAGATACGAAAGGACTTAATCTTATGGATTGAATTAATTTATATACAAAAAACCTTTGAAAGTAAACAAACAAGCACTTAGTATTAATTGATAATTCCCTGAAAGCCCATTCCAAAAATTACTCAAACAGAAAAACATATAATATTATGAGACAAAAATTTATGACACGTACAAAAAAATTAAAAAAAATAACTTTTCATTCATAACTAGTGGTTTATAATCAATGGAATAGTCAAGTAACTTGTTAGAGAGATGGAATCGAAACCAATACTCACCCCAATCACTTATGTTAACTCAATTTAAATGGCCAAAAACTATACCACGGTCTGTTCGATGGTAAGTTGACTTTACTGTCGTTCAAAAACAAGTGCAACTACAAATTATCTGGTTAATGAGATCGTTTACTAACTGAAATTTTAATAATAATTTCGTCTCTCGTTGGCTATCTGGATTTTTTTAGAAACGGCAACCTTAATTAGATTAAAAAACGGTTACATCAGTCAATTCATAATTAATATAAAGAAATAATTGTTATTAACTTTATATGGAATTCTTGAGATAAATTGATGACAAGCGATGTATAGTACAGATTGTTTTAAAAATCTAGTCAATATTTACAAACGATACATTTTAAAATATTGCAAACATAACCTTTATGTTAGTGGCACACATTTCTCTAGTATTACGTCGACTCATGCTCTCATAGCGCGGTAATATTATTTCACGCCAGATTACTCGCTGCCCACTCCAGTTCTGTCCGTACATATCAAAGATCATTGAAAAAATGAAAGCTGTTCTCATTACCTTGTGGTCAACCAGGAACCAGATTTCATCTATGTTGTTATCGAATTTCCTAATCAGTAAACATATGAGATATTAATGTATGATTAGATTATTTTAAAAATCTCTATAAGGTTTAATTTTAATACAAACATTGAAAATTTCTACATACTTTATTGATTTATTAAAACAAATTCTAAATTATATTAAATAATTTATATGCTGTCAGTTTTTATAATGTAACTCTTCAGAATCGAAAGTGGAAATCATATGAAAACTATCTCGTGCTGTGCTTACGTCTAGCTTCTGTTTAACTACACTCGTAGAATATACCGATTTATGTTTGAATTAAAACTTTTACAACATACAATTCACATCTATTCTTGATCTATTAAGAAAATGTACTGACTAAATGTTCGAATAATAATTAGAGATGTTATTAAAACACCTTTAACCTACATTTTAGCAATTTTTAAATAAAGTTTACGTAATTTGTTCGTGTTAATATTTCTTGTTTGTTATACTTTTTAGAGTCCAAGCTTATGCCTTAAAATATTTTTCGTAATCGCAGTTACATACTAATTGAAAACTCTTTAGATTTAATATTTTTTTAAAAGCTAAATGTCACAAAGCTAGTATTTATTTTAAGAAATGTGGTAAGGTAAACCCAGGGTTAAAAATATAATGAGATCTAAGACTTTCGTGAGTTTTATTCATTTTAATGAAACTAATATATTTCGGATATACTATGCGGATTTTATTATTTTAAAACTACATAATCCCGACGTTTCGGTTACTTTTCAGCAACCGTGATCACGGGCAGACGAGATGTGAATGTCTGTCAGTCGGTCCTTGTTATTTATGATCTACCGCCATCGATTTCTACTTTTCTGGCGTACCGCTTTGACATGATATCGAGTGGATCGCTTAGTATTTGTACTTAAAAAAAAAAACATTCTTATCAAAATATTTTAAGCAAAAGAAATTTTTGTATTTGACACGTTATCCAATGGCTATGAACAATAAATACGATTTCCAAACAATCTTAATGACTGCGGTTGACATTCTTATAATACTTTATACTTTATAGTTTGTTGTTCAGACATAATTCTAACTTTTATGACGTACGATTCGTCTTATTTTCTGATGATAAATGAATAAACAAGTCCCATTTACCGTTTCACTTATCAAAGTTTTCCTTTGTGACTCGGACCAATGAAATATTCAGACGGTGCAAAAAAACTTAAAGGATAACCTTAAGACCATTTGTCACAACTGAATCGGAAAAATATTATATAATCCATCATAATAATATTGCTCTTACTGTGTTATGTTAATAGCAAAATTAATATGATTTATCATACAAGAAATATGGAGCACACAATGAAGCTCTTACACGTACAAATTATATCTTTTTTTATTCGATATGAAGATATGTCAATATACGGTAAAGATATATATATATATATATTATAATTTTTATTTATAAACTAAGTATAACTATTATTATTAGATATAGTATTAAAACGATAAATCTATGAAGTAATGGTAATTATTTATTCGTATTTAGATCACCTCCAATAGTTATTTTTAAATGTTTAAATTTTAAATCAAACTCAATTATCTGCTACAGCTGTTATAAAATATAAATAAAGGCTAGCAAGTTCCCAAAATTAAAGTCAATGTATACAAAGTTGAAGTGTCCGATTTATTTATAATAATTTACACTCAGTCGTTTGATGTTTCTAAATTCGATTCATGGCGCAAGTATTCTTGGATTTCTGATGATTTTAATTTGAAATACATATGAGATATTAGTATTTACATAACATTATATTTAGTGTAGGCAGTCATTACATTTGTTAAGGTTGTTTTTCAATTCACTAAGCAATGTTCTAATTCCAGTATTCCACCCAGTTCGCGTAAGACTTAGTATTTGAATACTAATACCCCTCAATTATATTTTTAGTACAAAAAGAATCCTAAATTATTCACATTTGTAGGGATTGTATTCCAACATTGTTTCTGACCCCACGGGATTTCTGTCTGAATCCTTAAGATTTTGCGGGATCTTAAACCGAACATAAATTGTTTTTATAAGGTAGAATCCCTAACCGAAGAAAATATATTTCTGAATTATTAATTTATGAAATGTGAACAATAAATTCGTGTATCAATATTATGTCATCATTTATTTTATTTATATAAATCTTCTAAAATCAACAACTTGCTTGTCTGGCTGGAGGTTGTAGCGATTGTTCTTTATTCCTTCAAAATAATTTAACCATCAAAAAGTTTTTAGTACCTGTCTGTAACAATAAATTTTCCAAATTCCAAAGTCTTTCAACGATATTATTAAAAATAACCTTAAAAATAACATGCAAAATAACGCAATAAATGACTCATATAACCGAAAGCTATATGTAGAATAACCAAATGAAATATTTGTGCTTGAAAATTATAGAAAAATATACGAGAATCATTACAACATTTCAATGAAAAACTACAGTATAGCTTACGTTCATATCAGTAATGATAATGGAACCGTTCTTATATAGTATTTTATGAATTATACTAAGTGCATTTGTAATACAAACACATATTTTAACTTTGATTGTTTTAAGAAATTAACGTTGAATACTAGAGCGATATAATTTTTGTTTCACTTCCACATAAACATTCTATGTATATCCATTCTTTAGTGAGAAAATGTTTGTTAAACTAGTTCTACCTGTTGGAATACAATTCTTTTAAAATGAAAACGAAGTTATTTGAATACTCGCAGTTGATGGTTGTTTATGTTTTCCTTGTTAGTAATTTAGTTAACATCACAACTCTCCATAACTCCTAAACTAATATACCTTAAGGCCATAAGGCCCGACTTTTTTATTTCGGAATTCAAGTTTCTTGACGGGACATTCTTTTTTTTTAATTAATTAAAGATAAACATATTTCTTTTATTTTACTCGTAAGTCTCGAGAGACGAGAATCTCTGAGAGGATTGAGCACTCAGTATAGTCTTTCCATTCACAGAGCTTTGTTTAGAGCAGTCGCAATTGATTTTAATGAAACAAACAATGTAACAACGAATAATTCATATTACTTACTCTTGTTATCGAAAGCTTTTTTCGACAAAAACGACAGTGTCGTTGAATAATGTTAACATTATTTCTAACATAGCAAAAAAGTTGTATAAGTTTAGTTTAGCGTTTCTCTAAACATTTTCAATTTAAAATAATGAGACTAATTTTTATTTTAATGTATCTTGTTCAATATATCCATCTAGCGGCCACACCCAAAATTGAACATGTTTCCTATATCATCCCTAATAATTTTTAAGGTAATATTCATATGTCCTTATAATTTTTTTTATAATGTTTCAGGGAATATTGAAGGTTAAAGATAAAAACCATGTAATTTTTTCATAAAATTTAATGTACATAAAACATGGCAACTTTGCCTTTAAATCGTTATTAAAGCGGATGAAACAAGGCGTTATTCTGTTTTATTTTTATAAGAAAACAAATTATGTTTGAGTATCGAGTTATTACTTTCTAAACCTTTGACATTTTCTTTGACGTTACCATGAGCGAGCTCTTTGAAGAAAGGATATGATCATATGACGAGATTAGTCAATATTTTTCTATAAATATATACAACAGTTACAAACAGTGATGTTATGTTCATAATACAGTTGTAACAGATGTATGTAATCATGTTTAGGAAAGTTAAAATATAAAACATGACAGCTAGTAATACAAAAAGAACTTTTGAAAAGCTAGATTTGGAACTCAAAGAGGGACGAAATCCGTCAAACCTGTAGAGGTAAACAAAACAGTGCCGTATGAATTGGCTCACGTTCTTTTAAATGTCAAAAATATTAAGTTTATTCATAAATAATTTAACTTGTTCAGCTTTTAACACTGATATGATTCATTAAATGACGGATTTTTTAACGCAAGCGGTGCCTTAGATTATGTTGCTCCACTTATCGTCTTTGACATTTCTTTAAATATTTATCTCTTAATTATTTGAACCATCATATTTAATTAATTTGTTGAACGATACGAAAATACAGGATCTTAATTAAGAATAAGACTTTAAAATAATTTTATATTTTATCTTTACAAATAAATTAATGATCTTTGATTGTGCAAGTATAAACATAAAACACGAAACATAATTTATAATTAAATAGCAAAGTCTTCCTATTTATGAATTGAATTAATTGTATTATGTTACTTAAAAAGGAAAAACCGTTTTTTTACTATCCACGTGGGTCATATCCTGAGCAATAGTTGGTATACCTAATGTGTTTTAGCATCAAATTTACTATAAATATATTCTTTAATGTATAAGTATATATGATAATATATAACTTTATATAAGTAGAATATTCTTGGTTCTCCAATTTCAGAGTAAAATAAAACAGACATTATAATAAGATGACAAAAAATCGGAATAACAACGCCTTTGTCTTATTCTTATATCTAAGTTACATTACTGTTAACTTACATCATCACCCTGTAAGTAATTATTTCTTGAAAGAGCAAAAAACCTTCAAACATCATGAAAAACTATATATATAATAATAATCACTTACATTTGTATATACACACGCTTCTAGTACATGAACTATCTTCATGTTGATTTATTTCTATGTAACTTAGAAATTCGATCGTGTATAAGGTTAACTGATCCCACAGATGTTATTGTTTATAGTCAAATTAAGAAAGTTTATCCCAAGGGAGCTTGTGAGTAAATATATTGTTAAATTACTTGCAAATCTTAGCTTTACTACCGCAGTGATTAATAGTCAATCTACAACAAGTGTAATATTGTTGGGTCTTAATCACATTTGTTTTTAATAGTCACTTTATCGTTGTCGGATTTTTTTTTCATTTTTAACCTTTTAAAGATCACATTGTGTCCTGTAATATTTTTAATAACTATTTTATATTATTTTGTTCAGTAATTTAATTAGTATTTTATCTACGAGTCAACCTTTGTGAATGTTTAGCTATTGAGGTATGTAATATTAATATATATATTTGAAATATATAAAATTAACTATTTTAAAAATACATACCTATATATTAAACGTTATTAAAAGACCACAGAAATATATCAGAGATTGATTGAAGGAATTAAAGCACTTAAAATAATTTAGGAATGCAGCTGAACTTACATATCTTTTAGTTTTTGACAATGAAATAAAATGTGTATTTATATTTACTATTTACGGAATTATTATTATATTTTCCACGTCTTCTTGCTAATATCAGTCATGAATTTGTGGAATGTTTGATTCATTTTAGCAGAAAATATACCCATTATTAAATCAAGTCACACGTGTGCCCAGGGGTGAAGTAATTCCATTAGTCTGAAGTAACCAGCTTGTAGTTTACACAAATTGATTCTGTGATGTAGCTCTGTAACGAGATAACTTTATGAGGGACATGACTTCATGAAGCAACTGGATGTTACAGAGAGCATGTCGGTAAAAGTCTTAATTTTAGTATCATAGGTATTAATTATTATATGTAATAAATTAATAACGACAACATGATACAATATTAGAACCATAAGCTTATATAATATGATAAACAATTTCCGTCCCAATCATTTTTTAGCTCACAAAATAACATAACATATATGTAATTTTTGTTTTATCTTATTTAAGGAATACACGAGTTTTTTTTTTGCTATTACACATTATATATTTTTTGCTTGCTTGCTTTTATTTTTCTATCAAAATAAACAAACTCAATTTTTTTTGTCTACACAAGTCTGTGTAAAAGTTGAAGAAGAAGGTAGCCAAGAGATATAAATTTAAATTCAAAAAGTTGCTACTTTTGAAACGTTCATATATTTTTTTTTGCTTACCGTAAGACGAACTAAATTCATTCTGAAAATATTTTTAAACACTGAATCTAAATATGGCCGGTAGCTTAAATTATATTTTACAAAAATTTTTGTTTTTTGGACATACAATTTGTTCATTTATGAAATTATTATTTCTCTTTTATTTCAATATTTTACTATCTAACTAAGAAATGAAGTAGAACTCTTAATGGTTTCAATAATATTGGAGATCGTCTTGCATAAACATCAAACTATTGTCTACATATACATAGCTGTATGATCTCATGTTTATGTTCAAATCTAGAATATTACAGGAGTTTGTCCATTAATGTCAAATAAATCAAATAAAACACTTGCAACAAAATTAAAACATTAATCATAAAAAAATTGCAATATAAAACTTTGATACAATGGTTGAAATATTTCTGTATTTCACACAAAACTTGTGAGAACAACTTTCTTACTTTATATGAGCGCGTATTTATGGAAACAAAAGTGTCATTCCTTTGAATTTGAGGGTCTTTGAAACTATGAGTTGTCGAGAGCCAATAAAGCAATACTTGTTTGATTCAATCTTACATAGAGTCGTAACTTGCAGCTGAAGCCAGATTGCTATTCACAAAGTCGGTTTTTTCAATGAAATTATTCAAACGTTCTTTCAACTTTTCGAAATGTTCCTTATTTCGAATTCACTCGGAAAATTAAATGAGGTTTTAAGAGTTACTTGAAAGGCTTTCAATATGTAATTCTTGTCTATATCATAATTTTAACACCCCTTCACAGGTTAAATATTAATGATTGATGATATCATCTTAATACAAGCTTTAAAAATATTTTATTCGTTTAATGTTAGCTAAAGGCATACATATTTATATACTAGAAACGAGGTTTATTAACTTCAATTTCACAAAAGTTCTATTATTTAAAACATTACCAATTAAAATTCTTCTTTTTGGCTGTAATTTAAATGTTGATCGGATTTTTTTCGTCTTAAAGTGTATATTGCCAATAATAAAAATGTCATTGGCAATCCATTTGAAGTGAAGACATTACCCCAGACTCGTCAAATCTTAACGACACAGTTATGTTGTGGACGATATAGCTGCCATGACACCACTGCGCTGCTAAATTATTCTCATGTGTTGTAACCTGTATTTTTTGAGAACTTTCTTTTTATCTTACAATATTAATTGTTTACGTTCATATAAAATTTTCCAAATGTATTTTACAGTAATCATTCTCACATGATTGACTGATTAAAATAGGACATGGTTTACCGTTTTTATAATATTGATATTATGGTTTCTTAATTTTCCAATGTATTTTGGCTTTCTGTTTTTCTAAAATAGTTTCTAATGGAAATCTACACCTAAAAGTACTATCGCACAAAAAGTAGGCATATTATGGGAAATGTAACTAGCCAGCAAATAAACGCTTTGAAGATCAATACATGGTCCTTGATTAAAAAAATATACAGACAGCGACTTTTGCCAGAAGTTGATATTTGAATATGTACGAGTGAATTTTATTAAATATTTGACATTTAAGAGTCCTATCAGAAATTAATTGAAATCTGCCTTTGGCAAAATGTTATCGATTAATTTTAGCACATGACAAGATGGCTTGTTTGGGGTCTCAAAATACTTTTACTGTGCCTTGTTGTTCAAAACCAATAAATTCCAACTTTTCTCTTCTCTCATAACTTTATAATAATTTATAATTATCTTTCATGTTTTTTGAAATGACATTCAGGGCAACATCTGCTTGTAAAGTTTCACAATATGTAAGTAAATATAACGATCTTAACAATACCTTAACATTTTAAGATCTTAACAACGATAATATATGATTTTAACAAGGCAGATAGCCAACAGATCAATAAAGAGAAAAAAGCTTGGATCTATGACAATTACCTAACTTCACGTTTAATTTGGCCCTTCCTCGTCTATGATTTTAATAAAACCGTTTTGTCAAAATTAGATGTAGGCGTCATAAAGATGTTGAAGTTGTGGCTCGGGCTCGTGCTAACTGCTTCATCAGCTTTATTCAGGAATCGCAGTAGTTTTGGAATGAGTCTAAAAAGGCCATCGGAGCTCTATAAACACCTAAGAGTTTCCAAGAGATCCTGGGGAAATCCCATGATGAAGTCGTTATATAGCTCCCAAAAGCCAAAGTTGCCCCAGAGCTAGAGTCACGACTTCAATTCCATAAGCAGTTTGTGATAGGAGCACAAAGTAACAGAGTAGGGTTAGGATCAAGTAAGAAGGCCCAAGGTAAGGATATATTGAAGTCTTTTATTCGGCAAGACAAGAATGATAAATATAAGATCCATGCAATGAGTTTAGGGATGCAGAAAGGCAGTTGGAACTTCTAAGCATTTGATGGTGGGATGTGAGGTACTCCTGGATAGCGGTCAATATTCTGTTCTGGAAATCATACGTGAAGCGTTTAGTCTTTTGGTAGCCAGAGCGCAAAGAGAAATAATCACAAACGAGCGATCTGTAGGTTTTGTGAGGGAAGGCACTAGGGCTACAAAATCAAACGTCAGGCCTTACTTTATCTTTAAAACGACTTCGGATTTGACTGTAATGAGGGATACGTATGAGAAACATTAGAAAATCCCAGAGGATATTTGTGCGTTGTCCTCCAGACCAGACACATTTATGTATTTTCGAATTTTAAACCGCGTTGTGATAATAAAGCTCACGCTTTCTTGGTAAATCAACATCCCCAAAGACCATGCCATCAAGGCCAACCAGTATTACGAGCTCTTTAACGAACTCATTAAAAATGGGTTTCTAGTAATTTTATATATGGTAGAAGTAGGTGCAAGAGGTATAACAGCCAAATCTCTCTACAACCTACTAAAAGACTTGGGACTGTCAAGAACTAACATCAGTTCATTCTTGGATCGTGCGTTGAAGGCAGCCCTAGTAGGTTCGTTTCAAATTTGGTTAGGTAGAGAGAGGAGCTTCGACAGTGGAGGTGAGCGTTTAACGCGCGTTAGATGGGGGCCCCTTAAACCTACACCTGGGTCGCAAGTCCCAGGCACTGTTGAAGCTCCTCTCCCTGCAACGCGATGGACCCGGCAATTCATTGAATGGTTTTCGTCTCTATTATTGTCCATTTTTTATTAACAAGGTTTCAATGTATAACTGTATGACTGTATTAACTATAATTTTTAAAAACTTCTGTATCTGGTTCCTTTAAAGTGCATCTGTTCTTATTACTACGCTGCATCGCAAACGGACTATTCAGACATAGAGATTAGTCCCAAAATACAAATAATTAAATCATTAAGTCAAATTTATGTTAATCCTCGTTAATTGTAACTTGGAAGTTTACTCAAGTGCGACATAAGTTGTTTCTACAAATGTTATTGTTTGTCTTTAGACAGTTTGAAGTAAATTGGATATATGCTAATGATGTTGTGTATGGATTTGAAGTCTCATTGAGAGGAACTGACAATGAAAATAATGAATTAAGTACTATCATTACCTCTTTCGCATTAATTATTCTTTATTAAAAATACGTTCGCTTTATTACGTTCATTTAAAAATAAAACAAATTACCAATGATATATTATTATATATTTGAATTTATATTTCAAAAAAGATTTTAAAGAAATAAAAATCTTATTATGAAAACCTATGAGCTAAATGTTATCAAATTAAAATGTACGTAAGATTTATGATAATAGTTAAAAGAAATTATTAAAATGTATGTCTTCTGTTTTTATTTCTTAAGTTATGTATGTGGTTTTAGTAGATAGGGAAACGTTTATCTAGTTTAACGAAGCACAAAACTCGTGTATTATTATATACTATATACACACATAAATATTGAATACCAAATGGAATACTATAAAAGTTTTCGTTTATTATTTAAACGTACCAACACTTTGACGTAGTCGCATTCAGAGAGAAGTAATTTTATTTATTTGACGTCATACTCGCTGCCCATCTGCGGCCAGTCCGCATCATACATCAAAGGTGATCGATTTACGCTGCCTGTTTGTTCATTACCTTGAAGTATGTTTAACGAATGAAAGCAAATAAAGATCCTTTTATTAACACTAATAATTTGATTAATAAAATCATTTGAGCTGTAAATGTATGCAGTATATTTGTGAATTGAACAGTCAATTATTAAAATGTACAGCTATTTGCCCAAAGGTATATAATGTCACGTGATGTACGATGTTGGTAGGCACAAAGTCTGAGTAAGTCACAATGCTCGGGAGAACATCAGTAAGATAAATGCCTGGCTTTCGTTTCACGACATTTGTAGGTTTAAAGTTATAAGGGGATCTGAGGTGACGTATCTATGGTGAGGACTGGTGAGGATTATTTTGGACATACTGTCACCCGCGACTTTACTCGTCTAGAATGAACTTTATTGAGTGATATTATAGTATTATCAATATATTTTTATCTCAATTCAAGTAAGGAGGTATAGGTTGTCCTTGCTACATAATACAAATCACTGTTCGTTTGTCACAATTTCTACAATTTGATGAGTATTTTCCGGAACATTATTTTTGCTGAACACTTTAGAAAATGTAATATTTGTGATTAAAACAGATTTATTTAGTTAATAGGAATTAATTCAACGTTATTTCGTTATTGAAATTAATTCAACGTTACATATTCCACAATTTATTCTATGAAGCTTTTTCTATGACAAGGATTTAATTTCTTAGTTAAATAATGTAGACCTAAAAAAAAATATGATAGTAGTGTGGCCGCATTATCTGTCATGTATTCATCTGTTATGCCGTGTTCCCACAGGAAATCCAAGGAATATCAAAACAAATTAAAGCCTGTATGTTGTTCTTATGTATGAACTAAAGTGAAGTTTGATAAAAATCCCTCAAATAATCTATACGCCAAACAAACGTTGCTATTTATTAAATTAGTGAAATCTAATGAATTTGCAAATACAACACTTCTCTCTGACTTATTATATATACATTTAAGTACACCTTTAACGCAGTACACGAAGTAGTAAGATTCTTTGATGTACACATTGAGTATACACATGTATGTGACACATAAGTCTACTTTGCTCCTAGTTTCTCGAACAGATATTTTTCTGGAAAGGTTCTAACATAACATAATATTACATAAAATCTCGGATAAAGACAATAACACTCGCGTGAAAATGATGACAACTTTCTCTTTGTTGATACATATTTATTTATCTCAAAAGGATTTACTGGTGTAGTGATTTTATTTTGAAATAGAATACTATATTTTGTGGATATGATACATACATTTATTCATCCACAAAACGAAACTTCTTTCTGTATTGAATGTTGAAATATTCACGTGTGATGAAAAAATCTGAGTTCCACATTATTTACCTTACAATCGTTTGTCACGACAAAGTCGAAGAGAAACATTGGGATAAGGTGATAGATACTTCTTTTATTTATATTGTAAGATCTTATGTTTGTACAATGTTTTTAAGACCTTGTTACATTTGATTAATAAATGTTTACTTTTATTGTTAAATCTTTAATAAAAAGTCATATATATTGTATACTATTTTTAATTTCAGTTCTTTAAAGTAAAGAATTATTTATGTTGTAACAATTTATAGCATCACTTTGAGCTTTTTAATGTGAAATAGTAAGAATTGGGAAGTTATATAAAAAGATTAACAAATATAAACTTGTCTTTACGTACAATATTAGTTATTTAACATAAATAATATTATTGAAAGACATTGAAATCGCTAAGCTATCAGCTTGGTTAAATAAAATAATACCAATAAACATATAATTTTTTTTGTGTCAAAATAATTATGGGATAGAAATTTGTATATTATTATTGAATTTTACTTTAAAGAGAAACATTTGAATTAATGTTGATATCTGTTAAATAAACGTATTATAATTTTATTGCTAACTTAAATATTATTACAATCAAATCGGAACGTTTGTATTATCACATTGCTATAACATAATGGCAGTTTCGTGTTCAGTTGCATAAAAATTCAACGTGAGTTAATAATCTAAACATTACCAGTATTCCGGTAATAAAACAGCTAACGCACATAAACGAATAAGTGCATGGATCAGTGTGATAATGTATTTAAATCTTTAAGGGTTGTCTATTGTTATGGGCTTTTCATTAGAAGATTTTGAAGTGTAGTATAGAGCACGGAATAGTTTGTGTGAGATTTTCTAGAGCAACAATAAATTAGTAAATATCTTCAGCGAAACCAACGTTCAAATATCTGGATCAATATAAGAATGATTCAACTGTTCTGAAACGTAATAAAATTTATCGTTAAACGTTATTTTCGTAACAACAAATCTCTAGTTTCCGCTTTTCTTTTGTGTTATTTAACATTGATTTATTGCTAATGTATTTTATGTTCCTGGAAATGTTTTAAGCAATATATTTAGATGTATGTAAATACATGTCGCAGTATGACGCTATTTGTGCTTATATTTACTGCAATTTATCTTTTCTTTTTATTTCATTATCTATAAAGACATTACAACAAATGTCTTATTACTTTAAATATTAATAATTATAAATGATATTACTTTATGAATTGCTAAAAAGTCGTTAATTTTATATAAAATAAAGTAAAGGATTTAATATAAAAAAATACACGACTGTGATTTTCAAGATGACAATGTTGTTTAATAGCCAGTTTAACAAGAGAAATCATATAAAAGATATTACTATTACGTTGGTTGCAATCTAGTTGGATGATATATATGTTTTTTTAATTATTTATGTTTTGATTACGATTCCTATTTAGCTCTATTTAATTACAGTTAATTTCATACTTGTGATATTATATTTATTCATTTACGTCAGAGTGAGATTTATTTATTAATTCATTTGATGATACGTTTTCAATAATCAAATTACTTGTTTCTCTAAACACCTTTTTGATATCTATAATTTGAAGTTGTAACCCTTATTAACTTTAAATCTTTATTTTCTGAAGGTCACGCCAGTGTCTAAAAGACTAAATTTAAATAACGTAATTTTTATATAATGTTTATATCTCAGTTTCCGTTATTTTGATGTTATAAAATCCTCTCCCACCCATATTATAAATAGGGAAGTCTGGGGCAGTTTTGTCACTCTACCACGCAAGAATTGACAAATAAATTTTAACATACATAAGCACAGAAATAAATTAGACAAATTGTTAATACTTATTCTAAGAGCCGCTATAATTACAATAAAAATATTTTGCCTATCTAATAATGTTCTATTAGGAAATTATCGATCGTCTCGACTTATTCTTTTCTTATGATTTAGTATAACACTATAATAACAATCCGAGTGTATAGCATTGTAAGTATCAAATTAGAATTTAATAACTTATATTTCATATTTTTTTTTTAATTGGGTAATAATACAAATGTGTGCATAATGCTTTATAATTACTTACATTTTCCGTTTACATTTTTGCTGGACCCATATTATGCTTTATTGCACAAGAACAAATGGAGAACTTAACGTAATGCATCCTGGAATGTAGAAAAGCCCGGCGTAAATGTTAATCACAGACATACAACTATATCTATATATAGTACATTTGAAAGCATTAAAACGAATTATTTTGAAAGCATTAAAAGATTATGTAATTTTTTGAATATACTTGAAATAAAAAATATATTACCACTAAACGATACGTTTAGTAACTAATACGGGCTAGATGAACAGAATTAGATATTAGTAATTAGATTACAGACCGCATTCCTGCCACGAAATGGCTTAATTATAAACGAGATACTTATACAGAGGTGATTGTTCTATAATTAGCACGTATGTTAGAAATTTCTGTATATTATTTGCACTTTAATACAACCTATATTGTTAATTTAGACAAGATGTGAATGGATATTGGTCATAGAAATGTTTTCTCAGAATATATTTAATTTATTTATTCAATTTCACAATCAGCGTTTCAAGTTTTACGCACTGTATATTTAACAAGATAAAATATTTTAGGTTTTGATAATCAAAACTAATCAGTAAATGAACTGATAAATAAAATTCCTCTGTCTATTTGTATATTGAAAATGCGGATAAGCACAATATCTATTCCCTTTGAATACCGTTTGAGTATAAAGCTATTTTTATGCCCTCATTTACTAAGACTCAGTAGTTATTTACATGATATATGTGTGAGTTAACTTGAAAATCAAAAACTGAAATTGTGTCAAAGCTTTAAACGTGAACTCAAAGTCGTTGTCCGTGGAAACAGGTTTTATGGATTCATTTTAACAACCGAACAATACAATAACGCAGCACAATAAAGTCTTTGTTGAAGAGTCTTATTATCGTTTGTCCGAATTAGATCGAAGGCGTTTAACTAACAAAGTTGTAAATGTATTGTTTCTGAGCCCACCATGTTTTTAAACGAGAAATTTGTCATGAATTACTGAAGTATTTCCTTCTAAAGACCAGAAGCTGGGCGGTCTTATACCAATAGCATTCCACTTTGCAAGAAGCCTATTTAAGTCTTTTCAAAATAATAAAAACCGCATTTTTCCATACATGTTTCATTATAAATACTAAAATGTTGAAGCTACAAAATGTTAAAGGTATAAAATAATTAAAAAAAATAACAATCGCTCTTTCGACGACTATATTTAAGATAGAGTAATGTTTCTATGACACTATAAATAAATTTAATTCCATTTTTACATGTATTATTTGTACCTCTTGATACAAAGAAGAAACATTCGTGAGTTAACATGACAGTAAAACGAATTATTTGTATAAAAAATATATAGATGTTTGTGAAGTGACGTCGCAGTTTACGAGAATATTTTTTTATTTACACTGAAGTGTAAGCTACAAAATTGCTCTTAACTTAAGAGATGAGAGTCAGAAGAGTGTCAAAACAGTGAAGTCAGAGTGTTAATTGTCGTATTAATTTAGTGGTAATATTTATCACGTTTAATAAGGATCTATTTTAAATTATTGTAAAAAGATATTCAGTGATTAAAATAAATTGAATTTTACGTTTCAACGCCAGAATCTTCTTTAAAAGCTGTCACAAATGCTTTCACAGGCCAAGTTTCGTTGGTCCTCTCATTTCTATCGCTGCGAATGGTAGATTGTAATGAAACCATTTGTGTAAGTCAAAGGACTTAAGGCATTCTATTCAAGACTTGCTGAGTTTGAAAATTATTTCAACATTTCTCGCTTCTCCTGCTCGTTAGCCAAGCTGTTAAATAAGCTAATCTTTTCATAACTTTCCTATTTAACTTTTATTTATCACAATTAACAATTTAATGTTATCATCAAAGTATAATTTTTAATATAGACAAAAATAAATTGACCAGAAACAGTATGTATATACAATGGAAATTAATTGAAAGTAAGTTTCTTGGATACTGCTCGTTTTTTATTATACCTACATATCGGTTCCTTTACAGCAACAGTAATCACGGGCAGACGAGATGGAAGTGACACTTTCTTCAGTAGTTATAAAATAATAAAAAACTATTAGTCTCCAAAAATCTTAGTTTCATTTAAATCAGTATAGCGGAAAATCTTAGATATCATTATATGAATGAACTTATATTGATAAAAACAAAAATTTTTCATATTAAATAAAATATTTCGATTACTTCTTTTGACGTGAAATCTACGTCCATGAAAAAGTATATTTCCATGTTGTTCACGATTAAAAGACTTCTATATAAATTTATACCTTCGAATATTAATCTCTTATGTTTTAAAGTAACCACAAGCGTCCGTTTTTAATATTAAAATGTAAGCTTCCAAGCGGGATTTAAATAAAAAAAAATCAGTTTATTAAAAAGGATAACTTTTGTATCGCGCGTAATATAAGTGTCACTCAATATCACCATTTTAAATTAAAATTTGTGTATTAAACCTTTACCTTGTGCTGATTTTGAGTGTGTATGGCATGGCACATACCTATAGAGAAATCCCAGTACAAAGTCTCCCTCACTACAAAGAACGTTAACTTAAAATTTTAAGTATTTTTCTGGGTGAGTATCATTTATTTTGCATGTTTAGCAAATTGTTCCGTTTATAAATATTGTACTTATAATGAGTGTTTCATAAATTACAACGTAGGTTAATTTCAAAGATTAAAAAGCATTCGATCGCTATGTATACATACGTGTTTATGTTTTCAAAATACTAGAATAAAGGTATATTGTGTTTCAATTTCGGACCTCAAAACGTATAAAAAAATACTAGAATGGTTTTTAAAGTTGCGAAGGTAAATTTTATCTGACTATTCCAGAGAAAACAAGCTTGTAGTTTATAGTGACTCCTGACATTCGTTATTCTTTTAAACTTTTGAAAGAGTTTTCATTGTATTAATATTTTAGTTCTTTTAAATACGTTTTTAACTGTGATTTCCTTTTGAATACAAATCTTTGCTTCGTATCTTAAAAAAAAATACTAATTTTCAATACGTCGCGCAATTTACTGACTCATATTTAATCCTTCTTCCTACAAACCGTAGGAATATGTTTTTTCACACCTTACATGCGGTGGTTCATATATTAAATCGACGGATATATTTCTATTTTTTGTACTCTGAAACGCCTCTATATTAACTTTATATTGCTATAATGTCTTCTAGAAACATTAAACTATTTTTTACGCTGATTACTTACATTAATATGTGTTCTGGTGATCAGGTCTCAGCAGCGATGCACAGATAGAGAATGAGCGGATTCCATGGTGAAATATTGTGTATTGAGTCGTTTTTTACCTCAAGTAATGCCTCATAACCTGCAAAACGACGCTTCGTTGATACCACGATAATTATAAGTTAAACCATGTATTCATAGGAATAAGTTCGTCAAGATACAAATGTACCACACATGGTTTATGTATTTCCTATTAATTTTGTCAGACTTTACCCCTTATGCCCATTGTTATTTGTAACTTTTTTGTTCCGTAATACTTAAATTAAATAGAAAAGCAATATTAACGGCCAGCTTAAGACTGTCAAATATAGATTGAAAATTATTAACAAGGACTACAAACGTTTAATTGTTGTTTATGCTTGTTCATTAAGACACTTAATTTAAATTTATGGTTCAGTTTATTCATGATGAATATTTTAGCTCAAATTATTTCAATGTTGAGATCTCTCTTGTTCATGTGGGACGAAATCATTTCTATATACATTCTGTTAGGTTTGTGTAAATCACACATGAAATATTGGTCTTAATAAATATTAAAAGTAAATTACAATTTTACAAGTTTTTTTTTTTTTTTTTTTTTTTTGGTTTCGGGTTGGAAAATCCTCATGGAGCCCCGTCGCCCTCGGGGAAGGGCGAAGGGGACTGTCAGACTCTTACTGACTAAAAACCAACCCGTGTTCCTCATGTACCCGTATGTCAAAGGGGCGGGTATCGCCAAAGCATTCGTCGCCACCCCCCCGACAAGTATTGACCCACCAGATGGTCAGGCGGGCCCCGTCAGCCGCTCTGCGGCCGTCACCCGGCCACAGGACTCAACTATGAGGCG
Source organism: Danaus plexippus (assembly GCF_018135715.1). Lineage (NCBI taxonomy): Eukaryota > Metazoa > Arthropoda > Insecta > Lepidoptera > Nymphalidae > Danaus > Danaus plexippus. The sequence goes on along the minus strand of NC_083548.1, from coordinate 764,390 downwards.
CGCGCGGGACACACGCCGCCGCCTCGAAGCCTGCAACTGTTCGGACGACACGATGCCCCGAATCTGTCGTCCACAGGCCGCGCTCTACGGTGGCCGGAATTCGGCCACCCTTCGGCGCCCAATGCGTCTGATGCGGGAGGGGAGAGAGAAGGCAGCCTCTCTCTCTCTCTCCGCCGCCTCCTTTGCGAGCATCACAGCCTCGCAAAAGGTGGCGACGGCACACCACCCTGACTCGCTCCCTACCATAGCAGACACTACAGTCGGAAGCGAGAGATTTCCCGCATCACCTATAGCCGCGACCAAGTCACGGCGCTGCTCGGCCCAAGCTGGGCACTCCGCCAACGTATGCAGCGCCGTATCATTGCGGCCGTCACCACGATTTTACAAGTATAAAGATACGAATTAACTCTATATAACTCAATAATTTGAAGTGATTTTGACTATTATTTTTATTTGAACTCTTTTTATTTTCTAGAAATATATTTACATAAAATTTTGCTATTCCGTATACTTTGATCTGTTAAACCGCATTTTATATAAAGTATTCAGGATCGCTACTATTTGGAGCAGTTCAAATCCATCCTTTTAAGTCAACACAGTTTCAAGAAAAAGCCTTTTATGCGAATCGGATTTAGTTTAATTCTACATCATATAATATTTAAAATTAAAATGTGATTTATTTTTAAAATCGTGAAATTTCTCTAGAAATATGAAAAGTATTAATAAGCTAATAAACAAAGGAAAAGAAATTCAATAGAATAAAGGCTTGCTTTAGTTACTCGATCTGGTTAATAATAACATTGCATGTTTCATTTTCTCTTTTAAGGCAATTCATTTTAATTCTACTCGCCACGTGTTACTTATAGGAATATTGTACTATTAATAACTGGTGATTTTTTTAAACTATCGAAAAAAACTATACATTCTATTACTTGATGATGGAATATTCTTTATAATATCACACGAGTTGAGTTAAACCACGTAATTGGAATAAACAAACAAACTTCCATATTTTTGGGTCCGAGCCATTATCCCTTTAAAGCTTAAAATAAATCTCTAAATCTTTTTTCCATGTTCGGACTGGGCTGTTTGCGCTCGATATTAGAACGTTATTGGCGCTCGCTTCACATTACCCTGAATAGTGTTCAACCAGAATTTCCATATCCTGAATTTTATTTGAATTATCTCAACATATTAACACAGCGTCTTGGTTACTTTACGGTAACTAAGTTAACAAAAAGACATATTATAATTGTTTCGAGATTTTGTAGTGTGTTCATGAACATAACAAACATGAAGGAATAATACTAAGTTATTCGGATGTACTTCGCGTTTCGGTTACTTTGCAGCCACAGTGATCACGGGCAGACGAGATAAAAATGAGTGTCAGTTAGTGTTGTTATTTATTATCTACCGCCAACGATTCCTTAATTGTCTATCGTACCGCTCTGGATGCCTGCAGGATTCGCTCACTGTGTCTTGAGATCTTGCGGAGTGGACACGGACATGAGATTTTATATTTTCTATGAGGTAAATCAGTTTCTGGGGTCCCAGGTCTTAGATAAATTACAGCCATCTTATCTGTTGAAATTGGGATGTTTTTCATATTTTGTTTGATCTTAGGTTTTTATAATCATTGAAATTGGAATGTTGTAAATTTCAATAGCCTCACCGATTCCAATGTCATCTGATATACCTGCTATACAATACGAGTCTTTACTCGTGTTTTATGAAAATGGATTTAATGGTCTGGCTTATATTCTGTGTGTTCAGATAATAGAATGTGTCGGTAAGTTGGCACTGTATAATGTAAATTAAATGCATCCAAAACCTCAAAACATAGTATGTACATGTATAATGTATAGTGTGTTGTATAAGTACAGCTAAAACTCTAAGGAATAATTTTATACAAACTAATATTATAAAGTTGAGAAGCTTTATTTAATATATTCGTCTTTAATTATGTAGTTTTACACCCTAGTCATATTATTTCCATTCAAGCACTTATCCCCAAGTGCTCAGGCCCATGAAACTGATCCTCGCTGAGCGAAACCATTTACGACTTCATAAAGTGATTTTATGCGTCAACTGTCAAAGGTTGAAGTTAACTCACAAATAAACGAAGTGTCTTTAATTTAAACATCATTTAATCGGATACGATTATTGGATTATTGTTGTTCGAGGATATTCAATTTCTTTTCATATTAAGTTTATAAATTTTATATAGTCTCTGAACTATTTTTGTATTCTCTTATAATACTTACAGTGATGTATAAACTGTCATACCTACAAATAATTATTATTATAGAAGCAGAAGAAGAAAAAGAGGTAGCTAATATGTGACAAGGTCGTTCCTATTTAATAGACGAGTTGCAACGTTACTGGTACATTGTGACATTGAACAGTAATTCCATCAGAGATGCAGAAAACAGATGCGCGCAAAGTATAATTTGATCTTACATCCACCGTGTAGTACACGCCAAGTCAGCGTCAGTGTTGGCGTCATTTTATTCAAAAAATAAATAGTTTTAAAATATTAGTATTAGTTTTGATTTTTCACTTTATATCAAAACTAATAAAACTTAAAAGGCTCGTAAAATTTGTTCACCAAAAATATATAGAACTTTCCTTATATCAAAATATAAATAAAAAATCGTTGTCGTTTGGTTGTTTGTCTCATGTTGTCATTGATTCAATCTATTTATAATAAGCATGTCAATGAACACCTCGTGTTGTATTGTCATTGGTTATAGTCAAATTGCTAGAAAAACTTATAGACAACATCAACATTTTTAACACATTTCGGACACACAATAGGAAATCATTCGGAAAAGAGACGAAAATAGTATAAAAGCCTTTTCCTGTCGTCCATTATGAGTTATTGTTGGGGAGGAACCACAAAATAGGGATGTGACGTGTACTGTCCAATCTCTCAATTTTATGAATTTTATTGAAAAGTGATTTTGTCGATAAAACATGATGTTTGGTATTAATATATGACTTGGTACAAACACTCTTATTCTAATTTTTGTTTATATTCAAACATATATTTTCTAATATGGTTAAGGTGATGCTAAACTATTCGACTATTATTGAGATTTATGTTATTAGTTAAAATATATTTTAAGATTATGTTCGTCTGTAGTTCAGTTATTTTTTGCCCTACGTTTTGATTACTTTAGTAAGCGTATTACTGGAAATAAGTTGTTATAACATTTCTTGTTATTGAAACTTTCAATTACTATTTAGATGTTTACAATTTTCTTTAAAATATTTTTTTTTACTAAACTTAAAAGAGTCTTTTATTGAAAACATTTGTATAAGTTTACCCTAAAAAGAATTAGAGCAAATCAAACAAAATATGACTAAATATCAAAAATGAGGCTAACATTTGTAGGGATATTATTATAATTTGTAGAATGCAGGTTATGTCTCGGATAAACTAACGTAATGTTTATTTTGATAGCGTTAAGGTAAGAAATCATTTCTTCAGTGACCTATTAAACATAAATATGGAATTCTTTAGGAAAATATTCCGTATAATAAGTATATATAGGATTTAATACAAATTCTTTGTATTTTAAGAGAGAGACGTCAGCATTGGTGACGTCACTAATGTCACTTCTTTCAGTACGTTCCATGATATTTCAAACTGAAACTTCAATTCTTCTAAATGTTCTTGTATTTCTCGAAGGTCCGCACTCCTTGAACTCTGCCGTCGTTCGTCCAGACGTCATATTTATACCAAAATTCAAACATAGTTCTATTCTCCTTTTAACGAGTCTGTTATTTCATTTTATTTTTAACAAAAATCATGAATACCAATAAGTTTTTATAATAATTGATGACAGCCGCAAGTTATTGTTGTATTGCATCTATCATTAATGCTGATATCGCCGATATATATTTAATGTAAACAAGGAAAAGATAAGATGGCTGCATATACAATGTATCTTTTTTGTATAAAACGTGAAGCCATATTAAAACCAAATATTAAATTTAACATAAAAAATATTTTTATTACAAATGTCTAGATAGGACAGTCGCAATTAGTTATTTGTCGCGGTAGTGTGACTTATAGAACTCTTTCATAAAACATAAAATAAATGTAAATGAATTATTTACTTAAAACATTTTTTTATTCTAAGATAACTTTTACTTGTTTTAGATCGTTAGTTATTATATCTTGGCGAACTATGGCAAAATGTATCAAACGTTACTGAAGACTTACTTTGTGTTAAACAGGTTATAAACTAATTTACTTTACACATGTATGAACAGAAGGATACGCAAATGATTGAATTAAACTTACTGGAACATTTCGCTGTTCGTCTCTTATATTAATTGTTTAATATTAACATTGTTCTGGTTAAGAGACAAAATATATCATGTAAATATGACAGCGGCTTTTAAAGTGTCAAATTCAAAGTTAACAGAATTAAATATTATTAATTCTTTATAAGTGAGACCCGAAAAGTAAATAGCATTAAACTAAATGAATTTCAAATATAAAGTAGATTGAATGTCGCACATTATGCGTAAAGAAGTTTTGTTTTAAACTATTTCTATTTCGTAATGTTAGCAAAACACTAAATAAATTATATAACTGTTTTGAAGCAAAACTTATGTAAAACATAATACAGGGTTTTGTCCACAACTTTTTCCCCTTTAATTTCAGGAGTAGTTCCAAGATAAATGAATAAAACGTGATGAAAAAATAAATATGGTGGTCAACCGCTAGCGACTTATAATCCTATGTCAGCTGATATTATATTCAATACAACATTTTTCCAGCATTTCCTCGGAAAATATTAAATATTTCAGGATAACTATTAGCCTATATTTTCCAATGTTTTATGTACATAGCTATTAATTTTAGTTAAAATAATTTCAAAGAGCAATAAACATCCCGACGTGCTCACTGGTAGGATTTGTGTTAATGTAATAAGTCAAAATTTGACTTGCTTCGTAATCTTCAGTGGATTGTTAATTTACTTTAAATTATTAATGTTTACTAAATTGTTTCATTAAGAGCAGACGAAACGGAGCTTGTTCAGTAAAATGACTCTCTCGTAAACATCATTATTGAACAAGTTATTTATTTACATTACCTAAAAACAATACACATTATTTGGAATATTATAAGATGATAACTTTTTGACGCTAAAAACTTGTTATAACTCAAATAAATCAAGAAAGTTTGAGGAAGATTTTTTCAGCGCTCATACCAAAAGTGTTTATAGCTTTAAAGCCGCCATTCTTTTAGATGTATAATATAAGTGTTTGTCATTAGAATACCTTGGCTATTCTGGACAAATTGGACATCGACAGTGAGAAACCTTCGGAGGAGGAAATCGCCAGGCTTTTCGGATACGGGGAAGCTTACTTGGCTGGTGACGTGGGGACTTGGCAAAGAGTCAAGCCAAGGGTGTGGGCCCTTTTCGATGAGCCGTCAAGCTCCCCATCAGCAAAGGTAAGGATATAAAATTGTTTATTATAGTCTACATATAATTAAAAGTAAATATGTTTGATAAATAAAATCTTTTACTTATTTATTTTTAAGATATATAAAAAAAGGACAGAAATTTTATGACAACTGAAAAAAATTAAAAAGGTTATGTTTAATTAAATAATTACATCTGCAAAACATTCTAAAATTACTGAACCTATTTTCCTGACCTGATTTTTTTGTATCATAATATAATCACTGAATCAATGCATAATAATATACAAAGCCGTACTGTTTGATTTGTATCACTATTAAGTATATATGAACTTGAGAAATTTGTAAATCCCCATATATTCGAGTTCCAGAGGGACATAAATTATTCCTTAACTGAATATCTCTAACTGATGTATTGTCTGGGAGTTGCAGAGGCTTTCATAAATAACATAACACGTACGTTATAAAGCACATTGTCTTGAATATATTGCTAACAAATTGGTTATCCAAGCCAATTAATAATCTGTAAATCAATAATTCAATAAGCTTACGAACCAATTACTCCTAGAATTAAATAATCCTTTAATACCGGCACGAGCAACGCTAATTGTTCCGCGTCATTTCGAAATCTTAATCTGTGAAAGCTAATTTCCTTTGAATATCTTATTCATGCTGACATACTCGTAGAATACAAATTGTTCAAAGAAATATCTGCTAATAAAAATCCTATGCATGCATCGAAATATGATATGATATTGATAGACTATTGACATTTTGTAAAATATAATACTACTTATATCATTATAAAAGTATTCGCGAACAAAAATAATGAAAACATGATAAAATTATTACACGTCTTCATTGAGAAAATATAAAAGATTGTGGAAATAGTGAAACGAAATATTTAAAGTAAAATAAAGGATGGAAAAGTAAGATCGTGAAAATGCGTGATATTAAAAAAAGAAAAAAAAACTTTCTTTTAAGTAGTCAGAATAAAAGTTACAATGTTTAATTAACGAAACAGACAATGGGAATGATATCAATGGAATTTTAATGATCGCCGGTTGAACATCACACACTAGAAGCAGCACTCATTTAAGTGACTTTTATCTTCGTTGTACTTAAAAGTCGACACAATCTGGAAAGAGATGAAAACTTTTATATCGGTGAAAAATTTTGATGAAACAAAAACAATAAATACTAAACTAGATTTCTTATTAATCACGCATGTTATTAAGAATTTTTCACATAATTTTTCATCAAATTAAATATTGTATACAGGTCTACTTTTTAAATATTTACTCTGCAGCGTTATTAGCGAAGCTATAATCTTTAACAATGTATATGGTATTTAGTATGTCATACAATAAAATTATAAAACGAAAATTACAGCACAAAACCAAACTGGAATGGCTAAATTGTTTGTGCAATATGATGTTGAATACTTCAACGGGCTCTAGTAACAGACCGTTCAAGAGGAACCAAATATTAGTATATCTTCCTTATGACTTCCTGTTTCTACTTTACTACATACTTGTTTATACTCGTTTTCGGAATGACTTTGCCAAGTGATATATGAATATATGTGATGAGGTATTTAATTCAATTCCTTATTTATGACGTGAGTTTTAAATGTGCTCAGAACGATACCCCAACTATACTTAAATCAACTAAATCAAATTAGTGAGATTAAAAAACAAGTAATGATTAGAAACACATTTCAGAACGGATAACATACGATCATGTATTAGACAATAATAAGGTCACCTAGTTGCCACGTGAAAAAAAAATAGTTTATGAAAATGAGAAACAGTATGTTCTTTTTTTTTAATTTAATGGTGTAAACGTCATTGTTATCAAGCCATTCAATAGATCTTTCGTTAGTCTGGAACAATAACGAAATTCGCAAGCAAATATTTTCTTAAAATTTCACTATTAAATATTATATCTTTTCAGGTCACGATGAAAAATGACTTTTAATGGTACATTTAAGATTGAAATACAAAAGCTAGAATTTTCTATACAGTCATTGAAGAAGCCTTTAAATTATTCCAAACAATTGCCGAGTATTTTTATATAAATTAGTAACAAAATCAAACATGTGTTTGTCGCAATGTGTTATAAGATATATTATCGTTTTTTTAAGTCATAGTCTGATTTTAAATTCTAATTCTATTAAGTGAATAGTTATAGAAAATGCTCGCAAATAATATAAGGATTTTTTGGAGTTTGCAAGGTTACACTGTGCTTTCAGTGGGCTGGAAATGATTAATGGCGAAGGTTCTAAAGCATAATCTATTCTTTACACAACAGAAATCGCTAAAAGTTATTGAAAGCTAAATTATTCCATTTAACAGTTTTAATTTTAATGAATATGAATTTATATATAAATTTCAAACTAAAGCAAAACTTATAAAGCCAATGATATTTTATTGATGGAATTTTAAATAACACTGAGTGGCCTTTTAACCTTTGAACTAGATCCGGATTTAACTGAGTCTTTTGTTAGTCATTTGCGAACGAGTTCAGAAATAAATTTCTATATGGGTACTAGTTGAAAAGCGTAAGAAATGATTACGTATTTTGCAATTAGTTGTGAGAGGTCCACTTCCCCGTTAAGATATGAGTCCAGATAAGGATAATAATAAAAAAATATCCTGAGACTAATTCAATACAGCACCAATTTACATTAACAGAATGTTTTTTTTTTGGAAAAATTTTGATTTCCTTATAATTTGCAAAAATAATAAAGATCACAAAAATATCATTTCAATCCTGATGACCCTAGGCTACCTTTTGCTTTTGCTAATCAAACAGACAGCTTTTTATTTGTACGGAAATCGATCAGCCATCCGAACAGAAGTACGTTTCATATTACATTAATGTATTGTTCTGATAGGAACATAATTATCTAATAACAGACAGGTATATAAATGTATGTATTTTGTTTGTTTGGTACTTTCTATAAGTATCCAATTTTGGTAATATCACTACCCTCTAGGGCTTTGTATTATATTCAATATTTACTACCATGCTGTTGTAATTAGGACACAGAGCAGACACATAGCAGACACATAGCAGACACAGGGCAGACACACGGCAGACCCAGATCAGGTTAAAAGAATATTTAACATTATTTTAATGTAATTAGTTATTTGTATTTTAACATACAAGAATGTTTAAAATGTTTTGGATAAAATGAAACATGTCTATAAATGCAGATTATATTCTTTAGTAGTCTTTATTTAATTTTAATAAAGACATATTTTTGTTTCTTACCTATTCTCTTTGTCCGATTTCGGGTTGGGTAAGTAAAACTCGTTCACATCACGCTCAAGCGAATCGAGAAACACAATATGTTTAAACAATTTGCCGCCCAAAGCAATTTATAAAGCAACTCTGACCATTATGAAACATGGCGTATGAGTTTCGGAACGATCGAGCGACTCATTCGTTGGAGTACATTAGTTTAGCTGACCTCAAACTGTACCAGATGTTAACTTGACTGATTTACAACACAAACTTAACTGTAGGTACTATTAATTGAATTTACTAGCACGACGAAATATATTTGGTTATGTCTTGTAATGTAATAAATGTATTTACTGATGTTTCTTTTTATTGATTTTATATTCTGGAATAATAGATTGAAGAAGTTTTATAAGGCTGTGATTCTAAATGAATAACATTTTTTTTTCAAGCTGTCTAAGTTCCAGATTGAATATTTTTTCTCAATACATTTTAAGCTAGAATCTAAGAGTTAAATCTGCCTCGATGTCCTAAAAACTGTAAAAAGGATTACATTAAAACGAATATTATTAAAAATATTTTAATATTCTACATAGTAGACTACATTATTGATATTGTTATCTTCTTTACACACAAAACTAATGTTCCACAAGGGAAACTAGATTAAGGGATAAAGAAAAAAAGACATGTGGCTGAACAAAAACAAAAAATAAATAAAGATACGAAACTAATAAATCTATGTTTATTTGCATTTTTACTTTGTAAATAAAAGTATACATATGTTTTTTTTTTAATTGAACATTTTTTTTTTCTATTTTCTATTAAGAAATTACATTAAGCGGGAAAGCTTTTCTTATTATGAACAGCATTTGCTGAGATCATTAACGTAATTAAACAACGGTTTTATTTATTCTGCCTCAAAGCGAGAACTGTCGCTGCCTAGTGTAAATATTTATGTAATAATTTCTCAAATTGTGGCTGAATCGTGACTTTGGTATGGTCTATATGAAGTTAAACAAATAACATTTTTAGGATATATATTTTTTTGGTTTATTAAAAAAAAATGCATATTTTTTGGGATTTTTTTTTTATTTTTTCAAAAATAATGAATATAAATATTAGAACCAAAAACATTACTAGCTTAAATTGACTGGGTTGTCTTAATTATAGATAATTTTTTATTTTAATAATCAATAATAAATTATTAGTTCAATAACATCAATGAGTTTGATTTCCTAATCAGTTTCCATTAACTTGGACCATCAGCAGAAGAACATAGCATAAATTTACGTATTTCTTGCTTTTGTTTCCGCGAAAGTTTCATTTTGACAAATATTTTGGCTAAAGAAACACAATTCGCTTTCGTCTCAAGTGAATTTGAAAAATAAATATTTTTCTGGTTTTCAATGTTTCGGAAACTACATTTCGACTTGTCCAATTTCTCCGGAAATTTAAACATTTAATACACTTATTAAGGCAATGCCTTATGAGAATATCACTCTTAAATATGTTATTATTATTGGTCTGATTGCCAATACTGATCGTATGACGTTATAAAATTACCCTATTTAAAATTGTACTTTTAAAATTTTTTGATAATTCACAAAAGTAATGTAGTTTTTTTAAAGTAGCAAACATGTTTTAGCTAATCACAACCACATATCACCTCAGCTTTTTATTCATGTTATTATTTATTTATATAAATTTAGAAAAAGCAAACGCGAACATCAATTCCAACTTTTACAGTTATTATGACAGTATTTAAATATCTTACACTTTAAAACTATTATATAATTAAAAAATATATTTACAAAAAAAAAGTATACCATGGGGCTTCATATAATAATCACAAGATTAAATTACAAGAAATTGTTACGTCTTATAACACGTTTTTATGAATAATGTCAAATCAAGACGCTTTGCTTTTGTATATTTGGTTATTTGTTATATCGTCATTTAATAAGATAAATATTATTTATAATTTACTCTTAGAGTAAGCTCCTATATAAGTTTTAGTTGTGTCTGTAAAAGAATTTCAATACCATATTTATTTTTTATACAAAATTAATGAAAATATTTGGAGGTTAATAATATTTTATACAAAGTCTATTTTTTAAATTTTGATTCTACATTTTGTTACTTAATTAAATAATTAATCAAAACAATTGTGTTGAAATAATACATCCCAGTCGGGTCATTTATTTTTTAAAGTTTTAGGAGGAAGACGACAACATTCCTGCTCATTCTAATTTACAATAAGTCATTTTTTGAGTTATCAAAAAGGTTTTATATATGTATATGTTTAATTTGATACGATTGAATTCAGTGTTTCTTCTGCGCCAACTGCTGAGGGATCCATTACACTACATTTCGAAACGCCTACTACACTCGGAGCCAGATGTTGGCTTGAGTGATTTACTATAAGATGTAACGGCGACGTTTAATTAAATATGCTAACAAGAACTGGTACATACATTCATATAGTTATGAATGAGAAGGCTCGAATGAAATTGGTTAATAGATTACGACGTAGTATGGAGTTTTTTGGCAGCTATTCAAATATTTTTTATAAGTATAATGAATTATTTGTTAACAAGAAAAAAACAAAAAATAAATCATTTCATGTATGAGGAAGTCATTAAAAATATATACATTTTAGATAAACAAAACAGTTTTCATAATTCTCAGTTATTATTTATAGCTAACACTATTAGTCGAAATATTCGGTATGTGTTTTTTAAATAAATGAATTCAGTCTACATCGCTGAACTGAAATGGTCGAGTTAGCTAAGCGGTTTTATTCATAAAGCCTTTATTAAAAATTCAATTTAAAGTTTACAATTATGATTTTCTTGAATAGTCGATGTTTTTATTGAAAGAATTTTATAAACTTGGTAAGCCTAAACTGTCCCCTCCAGTGAGATGGAAATGATTAATTGCGAGAGCGGCCTCCCCTAAAACATAATCTGTTAATACACCAAGAACATAAAACTAGTCGAAATTATTGAGTCTGCTTTAAAATACATGAAAAGAGTCCAATTACATTTTATATAAACTAAACGCAAAATTTTAACTCAAAATTTTAAATGAACCGGCCTTTATTTGAACTCGTTAAAACGAAATACAATCTTTTTATTCAAATACTTTTTTATCTACTTACGAGTATAACGTCATTCCAGGATTTATTGAAACAAAAGCTTTTTTAATAATTCGTATTAAGTTGTGGTAATTCATGTCAAGTTCATTATTTTACTCGTTTCTGAACACAAGTAAAACTCGCGACAAACTTTTTGCTTTCAAAAAGTTATCCCCGTCACACAACATCTAGTTTCACTGTATTTATAAGTTTAACATGTTAAGCAGTTATAAATGCATTTGAAAAATGTATATTTCAATGACAACAAAAGTTAATTTAAATTATAGGAAAGTCTCAATTACACCTATTTTAATGATATCAAAACGTGTTACAGTTTTTCATAACGAAAAAGCAATTGATCTAAACTAACCGAAAATTAATTTAATAATAAAAATCTGTTATATTTTTTGGTTTGTTGTAAAAATAAGAGATACAAAATTAATTGTTACGATAGTTAGTTTTGAACGGAAGTGGATCAATAATCAAGTTGGTATATTTGCAAAATGTACACATGTATGTGTCAGCCGTCGCCTAACTGAAACGTACTGAAAGTAAAGCTATGAGAAAAATTATATATTTGTGATAAACTGTATTTTAATCTGATATAACCAAAAAAATACTTAAATCTTTTAAATTAAAAGGAATAAACAAAGGTCACTGACTCTTGTATTTTGTAACAAGTCCTTAATAATGTGACAACCTCTTCACTCATTTTGTTGAGTTAATATAAATGTAAAAACCTAATAAAGTCAGAATCAAATGCCATAATATTTTAGAGACTCCTGCTGATTTTAATTTGACTCTACAAGCTCGAAAGCGTCCTTTTTAGGCTAGACGTACATCTAAAATAAAACTGTCATAGAAGACAATTTTCTCTAAAGCTGACTTTATTATAATAACATTAGAGAAATTTGGATAGTGGTTATATTTAATGGTCATTTCTATAACTGATGACGGCATTGTGTAAACAAGTAGTTATGTGAAGCTGTCGTGTTTAGGAAATTTATTGTTAGAGCGATTGATTTATATTTTAATGTAAAATGTTTCAAGTTGCTACTTCCACTAGCAATATATCATGGAATATGAATTTCAACATCATAAAGCGATACATTTGTAACAGCATATCAGCATCAGACCCAAACTAAACCAGATGTTAGTCTGAGAGATTTATAAACTTAGGTTTATTAGAAATTAAATTCATGGCCATTATAAAAATATCAAAGTATATATGTGCGTAAAATTAATATTCTTCCGTTAATATATGTTATCACTTCTGCAAAAAGAAATTTTAAAAGCCAAACAAAAAATATGTTCATAAAAAGATGAAAAAAATTTAATCATATTTATCTAAAAGCTTTATTTCTTTAATAAATCGAAACGGTTCGTGTTTGTGAAACCCTGGACTGGTTCGAATTCATATTAAAATATATTCCCACGTTAAACAATTCCTTCAGAATTGAAAAAATGCCGACATTGAGAAAAATTTATAAGAATAATATATATAAAATAACTCTAGTAATTCTTAAATTTTTATTTTCTGATAATTTTTTACAGTTTTATTTTTTCTAGGTGATATCGGCAATATCCGTTTTCTTCATCTGTGTGTCAGTTCTGAGTTTTTGTCTGAAGACACATCCTGATCTTCGTGTGCTGGAACCATTATCTTTAGAAGATATTGAGAACACTACGGTCGTGGTTGCTAGACCGTGGCAGGATAATGGTCAGCCCCACGTGGCTTTCTTTTACATCGAGTTGGTCTGCAACGTATGGTTCACCATAGAACTGTTGGTTCGATCCGTGGTAAGTGGTACCTTTAAGTTTTTTTTTGTAGCCCATACTGTGCCGTACAAAAGATACTGTACAAAGCAATATTGTCTCATGTTTGAAATGTTATCGCTCGCTAAAGTTAGTGGTCACAAAGGATAAACGTGACTGAACAAAAGATTTTAAAACCAATTAGTGAAGATCAAAAATACGAGTAGAGTGATAACTCTCTGTACCTTGTTATTAATTCCGACATGGTCTCACTTTCAGGAGCTTAACAATATGATACGACATTTACCTTGATTTTTGTCAGGGGATTTTTTCGTAATCTTCAAACAGATGTTCTCAGATATTATTTTTTTGTATTTTTATATTTTCCAAATTTTGTATGATAATATTTCAAAGACGTTACAAAAGTGACATGCCTTTTCAAATATGAGACTATTAAATCAATACTGCATTCATTATATTCAAAACATAAAAGTATGATAAAAAATCATCTGTCGTGAATGAATATCGTATGATCATTTTTTATGGTTTTCCGTCGATCCTAAGTAATTTTTCCGCAGGGAACGCAGGAAGTTATAACTCCCAACACTTTCTTTTTACTTGCAAAAACTTATAAGAATCTCTTCAATATGACGGAATTGCTTCCTTATCTTTAATAGCGATAACAATTCTAGGGACCAGATTTTATGTTCTGTATATTAAATCCGAACAATCTGTATTTCCGGGTAGTTTATTTTATTTATAAATTTTCATTTGTCAGTCACAAAACAATTTATATTAAATAATTGATCGAATGTTTAGTTTTGCATGAACTTTATAAAACAGAATTAAAAGAGGCAACCTTATGGAATTTTAATTCTGTAACTGAATTAATGATAATAATATTCTCATTTGATTATTATAAATATAAAACATTATTTTTGTTTCGTGGAAATAAACAAATATTTTATTTCATATATAATCAGATGGAAGTTTAGTTACGGTTTATTAGATGTTTCAACATGAAGTGCCATTGTTGAACATATTATACCGACATGGCCGGAGGATGGAATGGAAATGATGCTCCCGAGGGTTCATGCGAAACAAAGGAGAATACTAAAATAATATAAGTTGGCAGAGCTTAGCCAGTTCTATTCTGCGTAACAAACTAGTAACCTGAACGATTTGCGAGCTTACAATACATGTTACTTTCTGTTTGCTGTATATAAAATGTAAATGAGATTATTTCAATAAATAATAATATCTTAATTTATTTTTATATCTTCTCCAACTAAAAAGTTTGATAAATGTCTATTGTTGAGACACTTAAAGAAAAGTTTCCATTTTTCGATCGAAACGACTTCGGCGTTGATTAAAGAGGATTTAACAATAAGAATTCTAATAAAACTTGCTAGAATTATTTCTTTGTACTATCTGAATACGAGGTATATTTTTAATTGCGATCACGTACATACATAATGCTCGGCATAGAATACGTTTAAAGCATATTAAGTTTCAGCGAACGTTTGAGCCAACGATTTGGCTTATATCCAACAACTATTACCTTGAACAGGTGCTTTGTTTAAAATCAGTTGGATACTATTTTATCATAACTTATAGCAGTTGATTAAATTTCATTTTAGATATTTGAAATAATCAATTTTAATAGTTCTGGCTCTTTGTCACAAATTGCTTTTAGTAGTGTCTACACTTTTTAAATTGGAAGCTTTGCTTAAATGTATAGGACAGTGACTGAGGATCTGCAGTAACGGAAACCTTGTTATTTTTTACATATACAGGTATTTTTTACATATACAATACGTAGTACCATTGCGGAGTATCTTTGTTGAACCCATTTTTCAGTTTGAAGACTTATAATTAGGTATCCAAAATTTTATCAAAACGAAGGTATCTAAGAAGGAAGCTGATGGAAATTTGATTTGATATCTCGTGTATTCAACAAAAATATAATAAATAATTGAGATGTATTTAAAAATTAGTCTTCATTACATTTTACTTTTGCAACCATCCTCTATAAAAATAAAACAGTAACTATTCTGGTTATTTTTGTATATCAATTCTGGTAAATTTTTAAATATATACAGAGCAACTTATTTTTAATATCTAGGACAATAGATTCCCTAAACCTATGTACAATAATATTCTTTGTATAAAAATATGCCACACCACTATTACCAAGACAATTTTTTTTCAATGAAAACCAAGGGAACGATAAAAAAATAGCAAGAAAAGCGCACGATAGAGCTCTTCAGAAAGTGTACTCAACACGAGTGTTGACCTCTTTACATCCCGCTTTAATTGAGTTAGCACAACAAACAAACAGTGTATCTGTAAAGAATAGTAGTAAATTATGAATTTTTCTTTCCTTTTCACAGTTTTATTTTTAATTAGACAATTAGAAAATTCAATGGTTGAAAAGCAATATCATGAAAGGCATTTTTTCGAAAAGAAATCTTTTCCTGTCTTGTCTAATCAACAAATGAGTAACTTTCAAAGAATTTTGATTGAAGTATTTATTACAGCTTCAATTGATCAAAAAATTTCCAAAACTATTAGACTTTAATTCTATAGCTGGGCTTTTTTTTACTGAATCTGCTAGTTGGAACCATAGTACCCTGTATGACAACAACCTCTTTAATAATCTTAAATATGCCTTAAAGTCCTAAAATTGGAATCATTCAAAACACATCTATATTTCTTACTTTCCTTTCTTATTTTAATCTAATTAATCTTAATGGATACTAAAAAGATTAAGTGAAAGACAAGATTACCAAAAAACATTATTGAATGGAGCCAGAGATAATTTGATAATCTTTAAAATTGTCAAGAATTTTATACTTATGTTTAATGTTTTCAATAATAGTATATTATTTACAACTTCCACTAGCCTTTACTCATATTTTAATAGTTAACATAATTTAAGCTAAAAAAATTATAATAAACATTGTCTATGTAACAGTATTATTATTACGACTCAATAGAACTGTGTCTATATAATGTATATGTTACCGGAAATGTATGAAATCAAGGAATTGTATGCAAATCCTAGGAAATGTGTACAATTCCGATGCTATTTAGGAAATTTATAAAATATTGTTTGAAAAACTATTTAATGCATAGATATCCTAGGAAATGTATAAAGTAAATACTTTCTCTAATAAAACACGTTGTTAATAATATTTTTTTATTACAACACTTATTGAGACAATCGGGTGACAGTCATACCGTTAAATAATAATAATATAACCTAACCTAACCTAACCAATAATCACGAGAAGTCTTTCTAGCAGCTGTTTTTGCCGTAGAAACTTCTTCAATTAACTCTTTATAACGTTCATCTTCAATAAAAGTAGTGTTTTTAAGTTTTCTTAATTTTCTTAATGACACCAAAGTCCTATAAAATCGCTCTTTCATAAACGCGATACGTGACTCGGCAGCCATTTTTGCAAGGCACTGCGCGATCGCCGGATCAGGCGAAGCAATACCCTCCCCTCGTCCCGCTGTCCCCGCGTATCCACCAATATCTTAAATATTTTACATTTCCGATTGCTATTTAGGAAATGTGTAATGTGTAATAATATAATTTATTTCACATATTTCCGTGCGATTTTAGGAATTACACACATTTCCTAGGAATTGTATACAATGACGGATTACATACATTTACGTCAACATATATATTCTTCAAATAGATATTTCAATTCAAACTTAAAAAATGAGTTTTATGAAACTAACTAACTCCCTTTATCTATTTTCATATATTTCTTAGACTGTCATGGATAAGAGTGAATGATCTTGTGTAGCAACGTTTTATAACGATTTAATAAATGTCTGCGACAAGTCCTCCATTATTTCTTACCTAAACAATATCATTTCCTCGTTAAGGTTTTAAAGCACAATTTGATGCGAAACGTTTTATGGGCTTTAGTTTGTTGTGCCCATTTGATATTGAAGGCGGTTTTTATTACGTCTTTCTCAGATATATTTTTTATACTTTAAGAGTCGGTAATTCAATTTAAAGGCTAAAGTTTTTAATTGAAACATTTGTATTCCTTATTGAAGAAAATGATAAATTTTGTTGTCAGGAAATAATAAGTATTTTTTTTATTTGTACCATAACTGTGTAACTACATTTTTTATGTAAATTGTAATCATAACTGTTATTAAATAAAGATTTATTCTATATGCTCGGAAATAGTGCTTTTATCAAAACGAAATTAATTTTTAGCCCACAACGGTCGGATGCAGATACTTATAAAGGGTATTGCTAGAAAAAGATAAATAAAATCTTTTTACGCTTAAAAAAAATATTAAAACTATAATTATTAGTTATTTTATGATCACGAAATACTTATAGAGCATGTTTATAAAAGTCAGAAGCAGCCAAACATATAAAATAGTAACTTCATTAATACATAAAACTATTTAGGAATGAAATTTCTTTATACAACATTTACACTCTCACCTCGTACCTCGTCTTGTGCTTCGTCTCGTACACAGCTCACGGCTCGCAGCGCTCACACCTCCGGACGCCAGCGCTGCGAGGCGAGAGACAAGACGCGAGGCGAGCCGCGAGCGACTATTTACAGTCTCACATTGTGCTTCGGCTCGTGCCTCGTCTCGCTACTCGTACGCGAGTGTAAATCTACTATAAAGAACACGATGTAATCATAATTTATAAAAAATATATATATTAAACAAAATTTAGTATAGTCCCAAGCAACAGGTATATAAAATATACAAATGTAACTAACCAGAACTAAATGACAAATATCATTAAAAATTCATTTACATACAATTTACGTAGTTTCGTTGTTTACAAGACCTACAGGGTATGTGAGTCCTGTGACGTAATGGTTTGTGTATCTGAGCTGTTGATGAAAGTCAATATACTCGTAATAATATGTGCTAAAACAAAGTCCCTTTTTGTTTCAAATATATAATACAAAAAGCTAAGATAAATATTTCAAAACTCAATACATTATTCAGTAGAAGAAATAAATAAGCTTTAGTTATTTTATTCGTTCCTTTTTAATTTTATATTTATAATCGATTTATTTTAAAATCGATAGAAACGTCACAAAATTTTCAAGGACAATAATGATTACGAGTATATCGTTAATGAGATCTAAGACTTTCGCGAGTATTCCTTTAAATAAAACTAATGTTTTCGAATTATGGTAAGCGAAATAACGTGTAGTAATTCGAAAATGTTAGTTTTATTTATTATTGTTTTAACGACTGGATTGAGATCAGGCAGAATAATTTTAGTCAAGATAAAGTGATTGAAATAAGTCGTAAGCATAGCTTAGAGCACTTTTATAGCGTTTTAATAGAGCTCTTTAATAGCATTCAAATAAATTTTAAGTAACTCTTTAGGACATCATCTCCAAAATTGGTTCTATATATTTTTATATACAGAACAACAAATTATTTGCAGTTCAAACTGTATTATTTAAATGTCTTTGTAAATTAGCACTCGTTGCAGAAGTTACATAAGATTTATAATTAAAAACTGTGAACGCTCCGTGTGTAGCGTGACTATGCACAATCGGGTTACGCGTACAATAAAGCATACGCCCGAGACTATGTAACATAACGTGCTTTTACTAACAAACATTTATTGCAGTTACAGCTGAGAGTGGTCGGGAGGGTGAAGGGTACTTAAGTATTGATGGCTTTACATATTTCTCGAGAAGAAACGTATTCAGCTTGCGTCAGAACATTAAAATTCATTCATGTTGTTTATAAAAATAAACATGAAACGTTACTGTGCCTTCACTTAAGGGAACGATCAAGTCGATTTGAGAAATTTATCTGTTTTATTAAAAAAACGAGTATAGAAATTTTTATTACAGTTTATAACCTTTTTAAAATTAGCTATATAAACGTATATATATATATATACGACTGGCAAGGGGATATAGAGATGCTATAGTAGCTTCTTGTTGGACATCTGATAGGCTAATATGTTTGTTAAGCCAGGCCTGGACGGTTAAGATGTAAACCTGCATATTTTAGATGAAATCTTAAAATTATTTTTATGTATTGCAAATTGTTTTCTATATGTATAGGTTTTTCTCAAAATGTTCCTTTTTTTTTCAAATTACCCTGTATAGAAGAAAATATATCTATACCTCGAAACTCACATTTAATTTGAAAAATATTTTTTTGGAATTAATGTGGTATAATCCTTAAATATCTGTCCATCGACATCGACGTTCAGCTAAGGGTGCAAATTTGTATTTTGGAAACACTAGGGGTCAGTCGCTGTTATGGGTAATATTCTAGCAAATACAGGTAACTAGGAAAATAATTTCCAACAAAGAAATTTTATTTTCTCAATGATTCCACCAGATTCTAATATTATCTTGAATAAAATATTCTACGGCGATGGTTATTTACGCTTGTGAGTAAAAGATAAAATATTATACAAGATCAATTGGATGATATTTTTTAACAATATTTTTTAACTTTTTCTTTATCTCAAATATATTTATTATAAAATTTGTATTTCTTATAAAAGTCTGCATAATCCAAAACAATATTTGTTTGATTTTATTTGAGAAATTGAAACCCGGAATTATTAAGAAAAAATATTTTTAAAAATAATGAGATATTCATTTTGCTACGATTCATTTTCTATAAATCAAATAAGTTTTCCTTTGCACAAGAACTCAATGTGATTAATATAATTATAGCATATTCAAGGAAACAGAATATTAAAAAAGTGTGATTTTCAAGGTTGATTTAAGATAAATAAGTGTTAAGCGAAGCTCAAGTCATTTTCAAATAGTAGGCATATCAATAAAAAATTTGGGAATATTACCTGATTAGGGCGAATAATATAGTTGGAAAATCATAGTGATATTAGAAAATCAATAGTAGACAAAATAAATTGAAACTAAACATTTTCAGTTCAATATGAGTATGTTAGTACAAAATTCATAAAAATAATGATTTGCAGGATAGATACGTGATGAAAATCGTCAAAATAATAAGATTAGGTATAGGTACAGACAAATCACAAATAAAATCACACGAACACGTCGGTGCACACTGTAGGTAGGAAATAAATACTTCACGATCAGGAATTGCGGGCCAAGCTAAGCTCAGCCGACTGCCTTTTATTTTTTTTATATTTCACCCGGCTGTAATACGACATACGATAGACACCAATAAAATTCAGGCGATATAATATGTTTTATTTTAACAATGTTAAAATAATTGTCATTGCTACATTTTTTAAAACGACAAAATCGAGAAACCACAGGAGAATTTGAGGTCAAGTTTCGCTGTCAAATACTTAACAAATATTAAGTTGAGCGTATAATTAAGTAGTTTAGTTATTCCTCGCTTACCAAAACGTCTTTGTTCCTCAGTCGCGAGCCATTTGTGGAAGCTTATGACAAACATTTCCGGTCGAAAATCCGTTGCCGGAAAACTGTATCTACTGCAGTGGAATAATATTTGAAAACACACAGCAGTAAATTGTTAACTAAATCACAACTATAAAATGCTAAGGTTTTATTATTTTACTTCAATATTACGTTATTATGTACATTTAAATAAACTATTTTCGTTAATTATATTTTATTAAATTAATAATAATTTCCAAAGAGTTTCATATTACAAGCCCGTATGTTTTAACAACAGTGCTAGCAATAAAGTACCTGCGCTTAAGGCGTAACAAGTTACGGATAATATTTTGGCCAGCGATTTGGCTGCTATTCAACAACTTGTATTGCCTTAATGGAAATTATAGTACATTTAAATATTGACTTGATCAACAATTGCAGTAAAAAATAAGCTCAACAAATAACAGTTTTTTTTAAGGGAGTCTTAATTTATTAACAACAGCACCACTTGTGTGAATTATGACTCTTCTTTTGTATTTAAAGGCTTAACGGGTCTGGCATGTTTTATATGTTTCTTTGTGATTGAACTTTAGATTTATGTCCATTGATTCAAAAATGTGTTTTCAAAAAAATTGTGTAACATAAATTATTTATACTTGTATTGCACTTAATTTTTTATTATTATTTATAAGTTCCAAAATCATGGTATCTAAAATTTTCGCGTGTACACGTTTAAAACAAAGTAAGTGTTTCGGATACTTTGGTTTTTTATTATTTTATATCTGTATCTGTCTGTGATCACGGTCGCTGTAAAGGAAGCGAAACGGCGGGATGATCTAGATATGAAATAAAAAATGCGTAGTATCCGAAAAACTTACTTTCATTCTAAAATTAATGTTAGTAAATAACTCTTATCTAATTAAGTCAATGGGCACTATGATTTTATTTAACTAGATTTTATGATCTTGGGGACAAAGCCTTAAATCCCTTTTATAATTAATTATTTTCTAAACATTACCTTGTTTTATAACGAGATTAATAGCTGAAGATATTTAAATAATTATCTCTTATTAAGATTTAATGAATGTTAGGCTTATGTTGTACGAAAGGGATTCTTTGTGTTTTATGTGTATAAAATCATTTTCTCGTTAAGATTTTAAAGCTCAATTTAATAGGGAAGGCTTTATGGCCTCTTGTTTGCTGTGCCCGTCTGCCATTCAGGAAAGATTTTATTAAAACTTTCTCGAGAATATCATTTTGTATTTTCAACTTGAATTTGTAGCTCTTAAATATACATTTTATTTTTTGTTACAACTTACTATTAGGTAACGTAATATTAATAATATCTTGTTAAGCCGTTCTTATTAATAATATATATCACAGTAATAAATATTACAGAGTTCTGATACTTCTAAGTACAACAAGCCTTATTAGTTAGAATCTCTATAAGTTGGCAATTGTTTGTGACGTTTTTCGAATACTATGAGTACGACTCCTTCATTAAAATGTTCACTGAAATGCAATACTTTCTTTGTATTGAATGTTCTGTACTTTCAAAGAACAACTTAAGTTTTCAATACCTTAGTTTATATTTTTCTTACCTCCTTAACTTCGTTTATATTACCGGTATTATGGCCATGTTCGTTTTTTTTTTTTTAATAAAAACTAAATAAGTGTTTTAAGAAGTCATACTTTTTTAATTAATAAAAAAACTATGATATCATATTATAAGTATGATAAGCGTGAGTTACCACTTGAAGATAATAGAAAGTTAAGCTTCTTCGCTATTGATATAGAGCAAATATTTTCCGATGAACTTACTTACGTAAAATATATAGAGCAGATAGGAATATCTTGAAATATATATGCATTCATTTTTTTATATATCACACCTGATTTCATCTATCAAAAGAACAAAGAACATTACCTTCAATATACTTCAAGTGAGATGTTTAAAGATATCCTAGAAAAAAGACTTTTACTTTTACTCTGTGGTGGTGCCTTTTTTTATAAGAGACAAACTCCTTACCAATATATGAACAATAATTAATCACTGTATCAATCAGCGGAGGTCGTGACACGTTTTTTGCTTACATTTTATCTCCGATTGTCTGAAATCTACTTTCATTATTCCATTTTTCTCAGGATATTCTGTTTCTAGATAATTAGAAATATTCTTGTCATTAAAATATGTTCAGTTCTTTTCATGTTGTAGAAGAATGTCTTCGGGTATTTTTTGAAATAAATACTTTTTTTCCCTTGCCTTCCTATTTTATGGCTCATTGATATATGTTACTAATATCACTAATACACAATTATTCTATAATTATTTTGCATACGATGAAAAGTGTTCCATTATTATTTCTTAAACAAAAAAATATATGCGCTCTTGTATTCTTCATAAGCTAATTAAATAGTCATTCTGTATGTTACGTTAAAAAGCATATTTAATTAGTTTACGGATATATGACGAGGCAACAAAGATGAAAAAATATATTTATTGTGTAATACGATCATTTCTAACAAAGTGCTGAACAAAATATATTTAAAGTTGACATTTAAATAAATGTTTATAAATGGTTGAGTGAAAAATGCATTTAACAAAATCGGAGTCAATCCTTCGCCTATTCATATATCGCGTACCAATCGCTTCGCTATTCATTACAAAATACAGTTTTGCATGTGTAAAAACTGCCTTAACTTATCACAAAAATAAACTATTGAAGGAAACCAGCTTCAGGTGTAGGTCCTAAGTACTTTATCAGTTGTTATTTATTTTATCTTAATCTCAGCTTTATCTCAGCTGAGAAAATGTGGGGCAAGTAAGATTAAGACTGACATAATATTTGATTTTATAAAAGATTTTTAAAAATAACTTTGAATGGATAAAGAGATAAATTTATGTTCCATAATTAATAATATTTTTACGAATAGGTTACTTACATAGAAGAAAATAATGATTCGGAAATATTATACATCTTCTAAGATGAGTCGACTTCAAATTATAATACCGTGGTTTGTAAAACTTATCGTTACTTTTCTTTGTTCTGTTTGTTACAAAATATAGCTGTCAAAAAAGTTTCATTAATCAATTTTTATATAACTACAACATGCAAGCCTTATGGTTGGTAGTGTTTTATATAAATAATACCTCCTTATAATTTTTTATAATACAAAGAATACTCTATTTTCATAAGCCATGTTATAATTAGTCAGTTATATTAGAATACAGCAATGTGTAAATATAATAGGAGGAATTAATTCCCAATAACGTCATCGTTAAAGCTAAACGGTAAATAGTGCTTCATTTCACAGATAACACTAGATTGTAGTATCTGAAGTGTCAAATGTGACATTGTGACATTTATTATGACACTTTCGACGGTTGAGAATTTGAATTATCGGTTATGATAACATTATAAATGCTAAAATTATTCGTTTATACGTACGATCGGCGGTGTCGTCAAACGATAGTGATTTTGCAATTTTATTAATATGTAGATTAAAATTAAATTGTAAATAACATATTTGGTTTAATACGTGTAGTACAAAATTAATATTAATATCTCGAGTCTATTTGGTTAACGATTCCCGAGCTTAGAGGTTGCGATGTTAGCCACTTTACGTTTTTTCTCGTATTCGATCATTACTTCAGTAAATTCCTGTATAATTAACGCAATTTGTATTTTAATACAAG
The DNA here is from genome assembly GCF_018135715.1 of Danaus plexippus. Classification (NCBI taxonomy): domain Eukaryota; kingdom Metazoa; phylum Arthropoda; class Insecta; order Lepidoptera; family Nymphalidae; genus Danaus; species Danaus plexippus. Next base: position 739,734 of record NC_083548.1, on the reverse strand, counting down.
AGCTATCACTTATTTACTAAGTATCGATGGAAAAATATTTCTTCTGCTACTTATATTGAAGGTTTCCTCAGCCCTTCTCATATTTCCCGTTACTACTGAATCTTAATCACCAGTTTTATCTAGAAAATGATTTGAAGATATATTATTTTTTTATTTAGCTGCCAATTTTTTATGTAGCATTATAATAATTTTATAAAAAATTCGTCAAACTGATAACAAAAGTAAGAAAATCCAAATCATCATTCCGAGTGACCGAGTTGTGTCGTCTATATCCAAACGGTATATTTTACTAGATGGCTTGAATAAGACTATAGAACTATTAATGTTCTTTTTAAAAGTACCGTTTATATTCTAAATGTAACTCGCAATTCTCTGTACTATTTTAACCCCACATCCACGTGAATCAAAGTCAATTTATTTCCCGCATTTCAAACGCTGCAGCACAAACTGCATTGTCTTTCAAAGTGAATAACAAAAGCATAAATACATTTAAATAAACAAAGAAATAAGTCCAAGGACACAAAATGAACTCACAAGACGTGATGATGAAATGGGATAACTTATAATCAATTTATTTTATGCCAGTTCTATCTTTAATTGTAAATACAGACTTGTGGTTATCTTTATTTTGTTATAATTCATTACTATTTCTCATAAGACGTATTCAAGACGGGTACAAAAAAAAAATTAATAAGCTGATACGTATACTGAATATACTTACACACACACACACACACACATACATATACACATATATACCCACATGCATACACACAGATAATTACAACATGACAATTCGACTTATTTTTGTTATAGCTAATATATATAATGTACTATACCGTCAAAGATTACTGATGATTATTATTAAATAATAACAAGATATAATATGTGTAATGGCTTATTATTTGGCTATAAATAGGTTTCCATAAATAACGAAAAGTATTTAACCTCCCTGATCAATTAATTGGAGAACACTTAATCACCGGATCAATCGGATGAAGTCTCGACATCTTTTTCTTTTTCCTTTGTTTTTCCTTCCATTTCTCGGCCACTTTTACTTTAACATTTCTTGTTATAAATAATGTAGGTAAAATATGACTTATTTCTGTATAGTTATAATTTAATATATTTTGCTCCTTTCCTTCTTATTATTTATTATATTTATTATTTAATATTATATTCACTGAATATTTCATCACAAAATACTTATAATTTCGTCGTTTCAAGTAGCGTATATATTATTATGTATTTAATATAGCAAAAAATATTTTGTAGCAAACATTTTAATTTTTCCAAAACATAAATGAGTAGAGCAGGAAAATTCTTCGTATATAAAACAGAAAATCAATCAAAATTTATATAAAAGATTGACAATAGACTCGTACAATATTTGAATAATCAGTACCAGACCCATTTTCAGACAAACTAATTTAATAAATAAAACTATAGTTAATTAAAAGTCTTATCAAAAATGTTATATTTCTCTTTTCTACGACATAATCTTTCTTTTCATTTCACCATAAGTCTCTGCAGTATTGCATCTAGTCTAAATCAACGACCGCTTGGCGCGGAGCAAATGTTTCGAATTATAGCTTAGAGAATTTATAAAACATGTCCAGACATTTATACCTTAGTGTAAAGTTGAAAATATGTTGGTGAAAACTTAAGCTACTATAATATTATATATTTCATCAAGATATTTTATAATATTTAATTTTTAAATTATTTTTATAACCTTCTGTACGCTCGTACAATATATGTTTTTTGACTTATTATGTTTTTATATGAAAATATTTTTTAAGGTCATATACGTTGATTTCTTAAATTATCCTGCCTACAAACTTTTAATTGGAATAACTTAATGGAATATTTTATTGATATTTGAAGTTTTCCATTCAATGTTCGTATAATGATTGAAATTAAAAATAAAATTCATTACATGTAACATATTTCGTATGAATATGTACAAAAGAATTATTTTTTAGGCCAATTATAAGCGTAAGTATTTGTTCAGCATTAATTTGTATATTCCTTGAAAATGTTAAGTGAGCGGAACGATAATGCGTAAACGATAAAATCATCTGTTGCTATCAATAGTCGGAAGACGTTGATGGCTCTACTTCCCTTTGCTGTAACGTTCCACTCGAATGAAGGAAGATTATCTGACCAATACATTAAAACGTAGATTTAGAATTAATTAAACTGAAATTAATGAGAGTCTTCTTAAGTTTCTCGGGGAATTGGAACAATTAAATTAATGAGTTACTCGGATGTTGCTTCCAACATACAGGGATCGCCTTGTAAATAATTAAATGCTATCAATAAATAAAAGCATAATAATTTTCATTATTTTTTTTTTGTCATTATGAAAAATCGAAAAATTGCTATCAATATATTAGAGATAACAAATATTTTTTATTGTCATTTATTACATGAATTCGATATAATATAATATTTTAACTAAAATAATGTTTACATAATTGTTAACTTAAATTATTTTGTTACAGGTCGCACCAAATATTATTGAATTTGTCAAATCCCCGGTGAACATAATCGACTGCATTGCCACATTGAGTTTTTATATGGACGTTGTGGTTGAGCTGACTGTGGTCAAAAGAAATTTAGATAAAGCTGACATCCTCGAGTTCATATCCATCATAAAGATCCTGAGGCTATTTAAGCTGACTAGACACAGCCCCGGCTTGAAAATCCTCGTCCACACATTCAAAGCCTCTGCAAAGGAGCTTACCTTGTTGGTTTTCTTTCTTGTGCTTGGCATTGTGATATTTGCCAGTCTAGTGTACTACGCTGAGAAATCTCAGGTAAGCTGGATTTATTTCATATTGCCCCATTGTGCGTCTGTTAATATTGTGTGATAATATTGTATATTATTTTCATGCATTACGTATAATTTTTCATCGGCTGAGTAAAGTACGAGAATAAATACAAAGCAATGCTTCCCCGTAACATAATTTCATGTTCATGGGTTACATTACATTAAGCTTCCTTCATATAATTTAAGTTTCTTTGTCTTTTACTTTAAGAACTATGTATATTTACTGAACTAGTAATTAGTACAAAGTCAGATGTTGGTAGAGCAATGATCGCATTTCTTAAATATATATTTCGGACATTGATACTTGCATTACAATGAAAATCAGTTCTACATTACTGTCTTAAAGTTAGCATTTTACGTCAATATATTTCTGTACAAATTATTTATTTCAATCAGCTGCATACATGTACAAATATGGCTAAACTGTAGATCTAAAGTGGTATATATAAGTATAGAAAAGATTACAAATGAATTAATTAATTTTCTATATTATATAATTCATCGTGGTAATGAATAACAGGAAAGATATTTACAAAAGTAACATTTACAGTGTAGTAACACTTACAGTGTAGTGACACTTACAGTGTAGTAACACTTACAGTGTAGTTACATTTGAGTTATAAAGACGTTTTCATTGAATAAATATAATTTTACGCTTAATTGGTTAGTTAATTCACCGACGACAAAAAGTTAAATCCGTTTTGTTGGCAAAATTGCAATGTTAATGTACAACACGACATTTTAAAAGAGAAATATGACCAATAAGTTTTTTTTTTATTATGAGCACCAAATGAGAAAAGCGAATCGATTAAAAGTTATCATTTTATCACAACAAAGGTACATATCTCCTTATTATTTTTACCTTAACAAATAACATATCAATTTTTTTATTTAATAAAAAACACTATTCAATTATAATATAAAAACTGATACAATTTTCTTAAATTCGGTAAATGTTTTAATTTATACAGAAATGCCGATGTCTGAGATTATAATTTGTGTACATATATACTTACACTTTATATTTATTGTAGTGTTAAAGTAATTGTTTACTATCAATATTATATGAATTTATTCATCAAAAGTATTGCTTCTAAAATCCTATCTATTAATCGAATTTTCATATTGTTTCGGTAATAATTAATTAAAGTTAATTTATATTACCAAAACAGGTAGCAATGTTTCTAACAACGAAAATAATCAAAATTTATTAAGCACATAGTAAGGGACAAATACCTGAGTTTTAATTATCTTTCATACTGGAGCAATTACGCATTATGAATGACTATTTCAGTAGCTAATTTTGTTTTATCACTTATGTAATAAAACCGTTAGTGCCAACATGATTGTTATAGCATTATTGGTAGATTTTTTAATTTTTTCGAACCAGCATATCGTTGTAAATTTTACCATCAAGAACAAGAAGTAACTCATACATTTCAATATGAAAAAATAAAGTGAACTTGCAAGTAAAACATGTAACTGTGAAATTTTATTAAGCTTTTTTTTTAATCTTTTGAAACTCAACCTCAAGTCAAATGCTTAAAACCTTCTTCATTATTCACTCATAACTAATAAATCGGTCAAGAATAACATAATATAATATCTAAAATTTCATTCTCGAAAACCAATTTAGAAAAATTAAATAAACGTGAAAGTTCAACTTTTTAAGAAAGAATTTACGTTATTTTTTTTCTTGACTTTATGTTGAGTTCAAAATATAAAAGTCCGAAAACCTTAAATTTTGTAGGCTGCTTGAATAAACAAAACTTTGGTAGAACGAGTTCATTAAATAAAAAGCTCTGAGAAACTTTATTTAGAATTTCGCTAAATTCAATTTTGTTTAGACAGATAAATATCTCAGGTAAGTCTTTAGACTTTAACTATTATCCATAAAACAAAACAAGTTATTTATGAATTATAAATTAAATAAGAATATATAGAAAAGGGGTTTTATTATATGGCAATCTTAAAGGTAAAAACCTGGAAAAGTGATAATTGCTATAAATTTTGACTGAAAACTACATACGAGACATATATTGAAAATAATTTGAAATGACTTGTTCGACGGACGACCGAAGGCAACTTCCGTTGAAGTGAAATTCTTAATTATGATTCAAAATGACATGGTAATTATAAATGTTTTAGTGGCCTTTCACGATTTCGCATTTTAGTGAATATAAATTTGAATATGAAAAGTTCACACTCTCTGGTTAGGTGATCTTCACACATTTAAATTATATAAAAGAAGCCCATATTACATCCCAGTTTCACGAGTTTAAGAGAAAGCAATTATTGGCTTTCTTGATTGCGTAAATAACACATAGACAACTTTTATCTCTTGTTTAAAGTAAGACCACGTTTGAGCGATCTATTTTTTATTTTTTTTTTATTTCTAAGCGATCAATTTATTTTTATTTTTAAGCGAAATTTATTAAAACCAATTTCGAGTATAGCAACTAAAATAACTTTGTCGAGTACCATTTACGAACGCTTAAATCATATTCATGCAAACATAATTACATTTAATCGTAACGTTATACGAAAAACGTAAAACAAAAAAGTCTATTACAATGAAACTATAATCTCTTTGAGTGTTCACGTTGTAATTGTTTAAATCAAAACACAGATTCATTTTGTTTAAGGATAATCCAGACAATCAGTTCAAGTCGATTCCCCTCGGGCTCTGGTGGGCGATCGTTACCATGACGACGGTGGGCTATGGAGACATGGCGCCCAAGACTTATTTGGGGATGTTCGTGGGCGCCCTCTGTGCGCTGGCTGGCGTGCTCACTATAGCGTTGCCAGTTCCTGTCATTGTATCAAATTTCTCTATGTTTTATTCACACACGCAGGTAAGTTTGTATTTTATAAATATATATTTAGGTTAAACATAATGTTGATTAAGAATCAAAAAATGTATCTGTTTCTTTGCATCATATGTATGATATGAACATTATATTATTTGAAACTCGTTTCATAACTAGAAAAGCCGAAAATCATTTGGTTTGATTTTAATATCTTCCTAATTTGAAATCTGACTGATCTCAGTAAATAGATTTTGGTTTAAAAATAAAGGATACAAGATAAAGTTGAGAGTAATGAAGTGGAAGGACCAATGAGCCATATCCTTCCACATGGATGCTACAATTTAAAATGAACTAAAACTTGTTGTGCTAAGGCACATAATTGTAAATGACTATTATGATAACTAAGAGAGAATTTTACGCCACTCTTCATTCTCCATGACATTGATTTAAACATGCTTTATTCGATTAAGTTATACAACAACAGGTTCAAGAGTTGTTTTGTATTCTGAAAACTTTGTGTAGTTACAAATATAATATATAATATACAGTTTTAAGTAAATATGTACTAACTTTGCTCAATTTACGACTTAGATTTGATGTTGTCGTAAAAATATTATCTGGCGATCCGTCATTTTCATCTCATTAAACAAAATTTGGATGACAAAGCTATTGATAGTAAAAACAAATAAGTATATTAAATATATCTAATGTAGAGTTTGGGTTAATGGGAAATCCGTTTGACCTCGATACTCTTATAGACCAGACGCTGAAAAGGTCAGGTCACTTGTTAAAAATGGTACCGCTTTATATCTATTATCATTAGCGGGCTTTAGAATAGAATAATTATGAAACCATTTATATTAACAACGATGTACTAGATTTTAAATACTAGTTTTAATGCTACCACGATTGTGGTGTGAGTGTAGTCTTTTTAAGAACTGGTTATAAAAAATATTTTTTAATATATATTTATAGTAATGTGTAGTAAACCAAAGTCTGTTTTCATCCTTGTGGAGTTTAAATGTAAAATGTTAATAAATTATGTATGGACATCTTTTACTGCTGATCTGAACTGACATGACGTGTTTATGACAGCAAAATAATGGATAGTAAAATTATTAATCGACGCTACTACTACACTTTGTCTTTGAGTAGGACTATTTAGTTTCGGTTTCGGAAATATTCCTCAGTATATTTCTCTACAAGTGTTTTTTTTTTGATAAAATGACCCCAAAATCCACAAATTTATATCGCGTAACTAAATATTTTATAACATTCTGATCGCATTTAAAATTTAAAAGAATGTTTCTGATACTAACAAATCATCAAATCTTTTTTATAAATAAATAATTAAAATATTCACAATTATATGATATTTAGATTTAGATAAAACCTACTTCATTACTGAAGAAGCTTTTAGGTTTTTATTATAAAAAAATTATGATAACATCGATTGAAGATTTATATTTATTTTATAATAATCATTTAGCAAAAGCAATGATATTTTTCATTTTAATAATAATAAATAAAAAATAACATTTTACATAATAAATAATAAAAAACATTTTCGTTTATTTAAACATTATTTTTATTAATCTCTCTTCCTTCTACATTCCATTTCATTATTACGGAGCTGCTTGAATTTTCATAACAATTTTAATTTGGGTTTGAACTTTCAAAGAATCGTGAGATGGAACGGTATTGTCGTTAGAACGTGTAATGATTTCACATTATATATATATTTTTTCTTTTGAATTATAAACGAATTCCTAAACAAAAGTATGGAGCACGAAATATCGTTTTAATACTAACGGCTGCTCGCTAGATTACTTCACGTTATAACAACAGTTGTATTTTAATAAACGAATCCTGACATAACGATTATTCCATCACCATTGTATTTTATTAGAGGTGTTTAAAGCAAACAACAAATATTTGTAGAAATATCAAACAAGAGAGTAACGACAATAGAAGCCTGATTGCACTCTTGCTTTGTTAGTATGTATATTAGCGAGGAAGGGTCACATAGTGCAAATAAATTTTAAAACTGGATTAGTTCGAGTTTGTTGTTATTTAAAATGCTGGTGATGTTTATAGTGTCACTGTAATATCAATTCAACAAGCACGTTGATTTGACGGTTCGTTTATATGATACCCTCTAGAGATTCACGAATAATTTAGGGTATCAATTTTTTTGGTCATGGTCGCGTCTATTGAACTTATCAGTAAAACTTATCAACTTTAACTTATCAGTAAAACCCGAATATAGAAAGTTGACTGTAGCATAAACAAAGAAATAATTAATATATGTCATAAAAATTAACGGTATTGAGGATCAAACAAGTCAGTACCTTCCATTACTACTGTCTCGTTAGTGGCTAGACACAGACTGCCCAGAACTGAGACAGTTGGCTGTGTTTATAAAAACAAAACTGTTGTAAATATAGTGTCTGACTGTCAACTTGAATAAGTTGTGGAAAGGCTTTTACATAACAGAAATTCTGCCACCAATATGCGATCAAATGGTAAAGTAGTTTTATCTTACTTTAAAATCGTCATAAAATTGTTTATTTTCGTAAAAATATTCAACTAATTTAGTATTTTCATTGAAAATTTTCATTGAAAATACTAAATTAGTTGAATATTTTTAGAACTTCGTTTAGTTTTCGTTTATTGCTATAATAATTTAAAATGTAACATTAACATTTTTTCTGACTAGTAACATTAAAATCTTATCAAACTAAAGTCATGTAGGTGATGGAGGGAACCTTTTTTTTATTATTTTTCTCTTTAACACTTGTTTGTAAGTTAATGTATATTATTCAAAAATGAAATTTTTGTTAGTTCATTTAAATAGTTCAGCTCAATTTGAGATAGCTTCAGATATTGTTGTGTACGTCAATATTTTCTCAAAGTGATTCTTGTTTGTCATAACTCTAGGAGAATTTTGTACATACGACGAGAGAAACCAGAATCAACATGTTTACAATAGTGATGTAATTTTTTTTTGTAGAAGAGAGAATATCGATAAAAATAAAGAAAAACTTTTATATCTTTATAATATTTGGAATAAAGTTGTATTCTGGTCTTCTAGTCATAAAATTTAACGACATTTTAAATCATCATATAATTGTTCTGAAGTTTTATTCTATTCTTATAGATAGTTGTCTTAACAAGAATAGGACCAAAAGAAAAATACGTGTTATTTGACAAAAAGCTTCGATAGTTTGATAGAACATTTCACGCAACGCGCTCTTGAATGAAGGCTTTGAGAAGTGAAGGAAAGGTTTAGTTCCACTTTTTTCAAATATTTGATTAAATTGTTTGATCTGTTGAGAAACAGGTGGTGTGTGAAATATACTTAGTACATTGATATTGTATTATTTTTTACTTCATTCTGAACTCATCAATCACTTTTTGTCTTGTGAAAAAGCTATTATTTTATTCTAAATCTTAAGTTTTCGTCAGTACTTCTGAAAAAATGAAAGTTTTTATTTTGATGGTTTACTGTGTACGACACGTATTCAGGTGAAAGTATTATTTTGGAGCAATTTAATTAGTATAAAAGTACAAACTTTTTGTTGTGGGATTGTGTTTATATACATAAATGTTTTGTCTTAAGGCCTATTCCATCTTACTAAGACAGGAGACAGAGTCAGTTCAAAATATAATTACGTTTCCTTTATATGATTTCCGCATATTTGCCTTCATGAACACTAACTAGGAAATGATTTTAACATTTATAGAAGCACAGCCAACTGAAAAAGCATAAACACGCGAATTTTTAAAGAGCTATGCGTAGGAAATTCTGAAAGGATTTTTTTATATTACTTCTAATAATCATTTCCAAGATAACAAAGGAAATGTTGCTAACAAATTTTAAAAACAAGTTCAAATGAAGAAAATTATCTCTTCTATTAAAATGTACTTAACGAGAAATACATTAGTGTATATGTGGGTAACTTTTACGACCATAATATATTTACTTTGCCTGTCCTTGGATACCTTTTTAAATTAAAAGCCGCATGTTGAGTCAGCAGAGAAAAATCTGTTATGTTTACGCTTCACCAACTTCCATTGCTAATGGACTGCGTACTTTCAAATGACTGTACAATTTTGGTTACACATATAAAATTACATTATATAATTATATTTTATTGATTCCAATATTAATGTCATTTAATTTTATCCCAATTTTATTATTTCAATTATGAAAACGTCTTAAGTTACTTTCCACGTTTCGTTTGTATATCAATAACGAAAATTTTTAATCGACGTAATGATTTTTTCATAAATAATATTATTTTTTCTTGTGGGAATCCTCTAAATACGGAGTTTAGAGGAGGAGGAGGAGGAGTTAAATGAAATGTGAAATTCTTTTTGATCTACAAAATTCTCCATCCCAATAAAAATCATACTAAAATTCGTTAAGTCATTTCTGAGGTTTTCTGGAACACTTCTCAGTATCCCTTCCTGAACATAATAAAACTAAAACTATCGTATATTTTATTTTAGTAAGGCAACTTGAAAACTTTCCTGGAACATTTAAAACAGTGTCTTGTAAAGCTTACTTGCAATAAGTATATTATTTCGTTATTGTATTTAAAACTCTTAATTTAAAGTTATGAAAAAAAATATATCAATTTATTTGCAAACTTAGGCCGCACATTGACGTTATCAACAACAATTCATAAACACAACAATCAAACAAAAAGCTTGATTAATGTTTGACGACTTATCTATTTTCAAAACTTAATTAATTTCTTAAAACTGAAAAATTATTTTATTTATGCACGAAGCTTTTACAGAATTACATTTTTTAGTTCTCGCCGTAATATTTTAGGCGGTTTTAACGCTACAAAAGCTTCTGCCGCTAATGGCTGCAGTATTTTAGAATGACAACGCATATATATTTTATGAATACATCACTTAAAAAATATGTTATAGTAATCTCTGTGTATGAATTTAAAAATGAGTGCTTAGTCTTTGGGTGACATCAGTTTTTTGGATTTTAAGTAGATAAAATCCACTTAAAAAAAAATTGTATCAAGATAAACTCGGCATATTTACAATTTAAGATATATGAATATAATTTGGTACAATTCATTTTTTTTTTGTTAAAATCTGTGCAATCTTTTATGTTCAGAAATTCTCGTGTTTAATGCATTAGAAGTTTGTAACATTTTAACGTGTTTAGCATTAGTGATTCTCTTTTGTAGATGTGTATGGATGTGGCGTTCACCACCAAAGACTTCATTTCCGCCTTCCCACGCCTTGACATTCAAGCACTATGTAGTCGAAATTAAAGAAAAATATCTCAAGGTTCTCAGATCCCTCGCAATGTTTAAATTTTATGATTTTGTTCCGTTTTGCATGTTATTATTTTTATAAAATTACATATATTTTTTAATTATATATGTCCAAGTTCTTAAACCATAGTTAGTTAGATATATCTTTAGTTTCTTTATTTGTATTTTAACAAAAAAATATTAGTGTTACTGTACTAAGGGTCATCTAAAATGTTATTGTTGGTGTAATTTTTGTATAGGACATAGTCAGTATTATAAAAGCTTTGGGCTAATTGGCTTATGCTTCCCAAACTCTTCTATAAAATTTAAATGGAAATTGGAAAACTGGGCCATTTGTACAAAAAATTGTTCCTAATTTTTTTCGCATTGATACTACGGTTATATGAAATGATTGTAATAAAAAACCAACAAAATTTACAGCCATTGAAAGTTAAATAAGGATTCACTTTTATAAAATTAAAATTACAAAAATTTCATGAACAATTCACCTGCATTCGATTTGTATGTATTTGAATCAATTTTGTAGCTCGACATGGCTACAACAACAAAAAAATTATAAGCTATAATGTCTTTAAAAAAATATCCATCCTGTAATCACTTTTTTTTTTGAATAAAAAAGTTTAACGATGATTTTAAAGAGCAACGCACTCACACACAAAAAAGTGTGTTGTTAACCCGCGAGTAATTGAATAGATCACTCACAGTGTTTACTTATGTCAAGTAAAGTATTTCATACTAAAGTTACTTTATATATATATAACTTACAGCAACGGCGAAATTATTGAAACAGATTATATTTCTTAAAGGTGTATGTTGATTGCATCGGTTTGTCGTGGATAATGTATATATTTTTTAATTCAATTACAGTTAAATATAATAGTCACCCAAAATGATGCAAACAATATATTTCTAGATAATAAATTCGATAAGTTGCACCCAAAATTAAAAATAATTTGAATCGATACTTAATAAAAATGTAGTTTCACAAGTAGGTAATGTGGGGTGAATGAGTTAGTCAGTTATAAATGAATTCACAAAAAACAAAAAAAATGCACATTCATTTAAGAAGTTGTAGCGTGTTTTTCCTTTGAGACCCTTTGTTAATACAATTTGCAACTCCGTCAAATAATATGGACTACAATAGCATATAGTATTATTTTTGTTTTGATACCATACAAATTTTAACGTCTTCACTAATAAATACTTCAATTCAATGCCTTCTATGAAATATGATTTAATATTTTGCACATATTAATTTACTTTTAAACAAGATAACATTAACGTCACTTGTTATAAAGCCTATAATAATCAGACTTAGACTATAATAGTATATGATCGAAATTAAAAGTAAAAATAATTTTTATTGAAGGTAGATTATTCATATAATACGAGTATACTAAATAATTTAAAGTTTCATCTTATATTTTTTATGCTTATAAAGATGTAGTGATCATAGCTCTTGGGATTGTCTTCATAATGTAACAGTAACACACTTAAAATAAGACTTGTTATTGTGACGTCACATATTACAATTTTCAAAACCAAATAAATGTAAATTTCACATCGAATTAAGTGCAAAAGTTTTTAAGCGAGATTATAAGTCGGGAAAACAATTCTTGTCGGAGCTTATGAAGTGTGGTGTTCCGTAAGAAGTTATTATGGTTAAAGTTTTAAATATGGTACAAGTTACTGAAGTAACGGGGACAAAAAAAAAATAAGGTATTGTTTTTGGGATTTAATTGTTAATATATAAACCTTAACTGCATACACTTAAAGATGAAAAACTATGTAGGCCTTTCAAAATTAAGATGTGTTATATAATAAAATGTTTGGGGACACACATGAAAATATTTTTTTAATGCATTGAGAAAAAATAAGAAAATACATCGTAGATTTGTACATCTCAATAGATCATAGCGACCCGCAGCTCACACAATCGCTAATACTTTCAAACGTACCGCAAGAAATAACAGCTTCTTATGGAACCGATGTCATAAGTAAACCGCAAGAGGGTGGTTCATAAGATATGTAACTTGTTTGTATCTGGTTCGGGGTCAAGAGATCACTGAAATAACAATTTTAACTACATTTTTCTTGTTATATCGTGAACTTTTTAAGCTTTTATCAAAACAACAAAATATTCAAGTAATCTCGATGAATGTATATTACGAATAGATTGTTAAGACAATAAAGTTAATACAGACAACTGAAAGGTTTTGTCCTCGTGATGATTATAAATATATACACATATATCCGACCACACAGGAAAATACCAAAACAACGCAGTAAACCACCTTTATTACATAACTAAAGGCCATATATTAATTTCACTTTAAATGTATTTGTAATTTGACTTTTAACGTTTCATTGTGAACATTTTATTAATTTATATAAAAAACTTTAATAAAACTATAGTTGCTTGTAACAGAGAATTTGCATTTAAAAATAAAAACATCTAAAACCTTACAACTAAATTAAAAAATTGGAAGAAAATAGTTGAAAAATACAAAAGAACGTATGCTACGGACTGGAAAAAATAAGAAGAGATAAATTCATACGATACTAGATCAGTAAAAAGAGAATCGTTAGCTCTCAGCTTATGTTAAACTCCTAAAAGAAAATAAAACATTCAGGATTTAAAAATTATTTACTGTGATTGACGTCGACAGGTGAATTAGAATTTCGAAAAATGGGTATTGTACATAAGTGAGTAGGCAGGAGAGTTCTGATAGGTCTTTGTGCTTCAAGCTATCATCAAAGTGTTATTCATACTGGTCTCTCTTACTAAACGAGTTAGTTAAATGTCGCAGCTGCTGCATTATTTGTGTTATAATATGGACTTACAAAATGTGTTCTGCTTTTGTTATTTATGCTGAAATATTTTTATATAAAATTCAAACATTATATAGTAAATGCCTTAATAATAATCGATAACGTATTCTTACGAATGAATCTAAGTGAATGTCTGGTCTTGATGTAGCTTGGACTGACGGAATAGTCAAAATCAATATACGTTTTTGCATTAAACAGCCATGCAGTTTGATGTATTCAAACCTCTCTATTCTATATACGTAGAAAGCGTCGCATTATGTACAAACAGATACATATCTGTCAAACCGAGATTTATAGCAGTTATTACCTGACAATGGAAGATATATTCCTTTTTAGAATGAAGTATGATAGATATAAAAAATATATATATTACACTAAAAAGTGTGTTTCATATTATAACAGGTTCAAAATAAGAAACAAATCACTTACAGCGTCTATTAACAAATGACTCGGACGTCATCATTCATTTGCTCCTAAAGCGTAATAAGAATTTCAAATACAAATTTAGTTTTAGAAAAATTAAATAATAAATTTAAAAATTGCAAACAAGCTAGATTTCAATGAAAATATTTACCTCAAAATTTTTGTAATATATATATATGCATCCTACAATTTGTTAATTAAACATACTTTTTATTTCAAATGTCATTAATGCTTAAAAATCTCTAACCGATATTATACATTTTGGTTATTTTTATTTTGTATGGTAAAATATCTTACACTTTCTTTCGCTCTTGTTGAAATTCTTTCAAGTGAATACACATTACTTTCTAGTACTTTATTTTGAACTGGTTAATGCTTGTTAAAATGTGGCATTAGATGATAAATGAACTGTCTCAGTGGAAAAATATTCACTCTTATTTGAACAATGAAATTGCAAATAGGTGGAAAGTAAGACTCAGGCAAACTATTCGAATCCTTTGTTGCGGCCATCAAAAAGTTGAAAGTTTAACGCTTTTCCTGTAATTGAGGAAGATCTACAACGACAGGATGAAGACCCGCTGTGTTTCTAGTTGCCCGCTGGTTGTAGGGGATGGAGGAATCATATCATGTGATTTCAGCGCACACTCCAAAATTTGTCCTATGAAATACCGAGAGGCTGGTTTTTCGCGGCTACACTCAATAACCCCTTCATATTTGCATGTGAATTAAAATTTAAACTAATCCTTGAATAACGTGATATTGAACATGAATTTTAAATTTGACTGTCTTTAATAGTTATTCTAAGATTTAAGAAAGATATGCCCTCAAAGAAAACTCAACACTACAGTGAAGGCGATGAATTGATTAACATATAATATTATGATTTTGATATGTCTATTTCTATCATTCAAATGTCTTTTTTCTTTTCTGATAGACTTCTCAATAGATTGTGAAGACAGCATAGAAATGTTAACCATAATTCATGGTTCTCATTTCGTAATTACCACGTAGATTATAATATAAAAAGTGTACTTAACCCAGGGAAGGGAACACCTATAGTATTAACTATATTATAAATTTTTAAACACACCTTTAAATAATTTAAAATACGAAGAATTAGTGTTATTTTTATCACGTTCAGAAAACTTTGTATTTATATAATTTTTACCTGTAATTGACTGTGACTAACTGCTATCAACCCGTTACTATCAAATTGTTTTATTGTGTTATAGAATGTAAGACTCAAAAAACCTTGTTTCTTTCTTCTTCTCTTTGTTTATTTTAAAAACTATTAATATAATTATTTTAATGAAATATATCTATTAAATAAATACCATATTAGTAAGTCTACGATAAACAAGCGCCGAAGCGTTTTGTTTTCGTTGTAAAGTACTTTAATTTTTTTTATTGCTTTTTGTGTTCATGTTTCTGATTTAGGAATTCGTATTATTTAAAGTTTCAATAGCTTTGTATCAACATTGATGAGTAATTTTATATATTATACGTACGCTGTCGCTGACTTGAAATTTTATATTTTCAACGTAATTTTTATTTTGTTTCAGTAGTTAACATTTGCTTAATAAAAAAAAATCAATTCTAACGGTCGTTTTAACTCGCGGGGTTTTTTATAAGGGTTTAAATCTTGGTAATTATAACCGAAATCACGTTTAAAATCCATTAAGGCAAATTCATTTGATCCAAATACTACTGTATTTTGGGATGAAATCATTTATTATATAAAAACATCAAAATGTTACTATTTTTATTTAACTCTTCCTGTGACAAAAAGCTAAAAAAAATACTCATGTTATTCTCATTATCTGTAGGTATAATAAAAAAAATATATATTTTATTTTATCAAAAATAATGAAGCACTTTTAAATATCTGCGTGTAACGAATATGTAGTTTACAAAATTTTATATTACAATAGATCTATCTGCATTGATCATTAAATTGAATTAATATTTAAGAGTTATTCAAACATTTTGAATCTTATTATTTTAAAGAAATATAGCCCTTAAAATTATTATTTAAATTCACTATAAGTATATCTTGGAAAAATACTAAATCCACGCGAACCCATTAAAGTCGCGTCCCACAATATCCTACACTGATCAAATTTACGTTCACCTTAAACTCAGTTGAAACAGTCCAAATCTATTTTGCGTGTTTGAAAACTCAATAACCAAATATCACACCCAAATCACTTAAAGTAAACAAAGACGTCCAAATACACTCTATGTGATACTTCGCGTTTTAATAAGATTAGTCGCATGTGTTCGCTTAGTAAGTAATTTTATTAACATTTTCAGAGACTCCTGGTAACATCAATTTATAAACTTTTGTGTTTCGTAGCTTGTAATAACCTTTCTGATGAACAAATTTTCCCGATATTATTACAAGCAATACAGCCTGTATGTTTACATTATAAATTTAAATTGATATTATAATATAACGCAGATGTTATATCTCCTTGTCGTTTACTGTAGTAAATTTAGCAAAAAAAAAGTGAAACTACCTAACAGATTTATTGCAACTTTAATTATGGTCACTTCAATAAATATAATAGTCATATGTAAATAGGTTTTTGTAGCTGTTATTACGAACAAGTTACAAAATTATCAGAATGTTTTTTAATTGTTTGAAATTTTACGAGTCTGTTCATTATAAAACTATTATTTAAGTGAAGAAAATTGTGAGCTTAAATAAGCTTCATTGTTATGCAAATTCCATTTCTAAAAAACGTTAAACTATCCGAATACAATATCAATCATATTCGGTTTAAATTTCTAATACTCATTCTAAAGATCTTTCTATTTTTCTGATTGTTATTTGTCTATTTATTTGTCAAAGTGACGTCTGAATATCATTACTTTTGTCTATTTTACAGAAATATCGATTCGAGATGAATTTGAAACGAATATTAATAGTCAGACAATACAATTTCCTTATTAAAATCGTTTTAAAAAGAATAAAGATGCTCCATACTGTCCGTGCTATTGAAATATTTATTATTTGTCTCCGACGCAGTCGCGGTTAAAATCCATTATTACCACCACCTACGTAGGTTGTGTGAAGTTTAATGTGCTACAATAATAAGTACCTAATAATAATGACGCGATTTTTTTGCAGATTTATTCTATTTTTTTTTTAATTTTAAAACTATATCCATATCAAGATTCATAACAACCTCTTCAACCGTTCGGCCATAACAACATAAGAGACATAAAACACAGAAACACTTTTGCGTTTACTAAATTTGCAGCATTACAATTATTAGCAACCGTTAATTCTTTTTGTGACAAAAGAATCGGGAATGGAGAGAAATTTTTTAAAAATATATATAATATAAAAAAAATATTCAAACCAGTGCCTTTTTTTAATAAAATATAGTAAAAATTTTATTGACCATCGAAATATGAAAAATAAAATATATTGAAAGAAGCTCTGTTTGATTTGAACTTGAATAAACTCATTAAAATTGCAAAATTGGTGCAAATATTGCAAGAAGCGTTCGTATGAGGTCGAGACTTTTCGCATACAATGTCTTTATAATGCCAGTATTATATGAGAGCTGCAGCTTTTTCGGTCGTGAATGTGGAATTTTGAATGAATGTACTTATATTTGTGCTCGTCTCATAAACATCATTTTCAGTTTTCATAAGGAAAAGTTACAACTTGGACTATTTATCAATTTTAGTACATAAAAATATCCTCTTATTACAGTCTCTTATCACAACTTAAATAATTTTGTGTTTACGATTTGTTAGTATATTTCTACAGAGGCTATATTTATATTTGTTGCTCACAGTAATGTAAAAGAAAAAAGGCAACTTATTAAAAAAAGGATTAAAAGTATAAGAACAGTAATAAAAAATATAACGCAGTTCAAAGAAACTTCTAGGGTAGCTTTGTAACATTTTATTGTTACTTTAATGCTAACAGACATTCAGTATCTTTCAATCACCTTTAAGTGACGACCTTCCTCAAGGGTCCTTACTTCAACGAGCCGATAATAAGAATCGAGTACCCGCCTCATGTAATATAACAGAGCAGTATATATGAACACTTAAGTCTTACTGAACTGTATGCAGTATCTTATAATTCTTAACTACATAATTATTAAAATGTAAAAAATCAGTTTATGAAAAAAAATATCATTAATACTTAATAGTATTTCGATTTCTTGTTTAAACGAGACAAACAGAGTTTTCATTAGCAAGAATAAATGTAGATTTTTAAGTGTATTATATACTAAATATAAGTCACTTGTAGGAAACTATAAAACTACTATATATTCATTTCTAAATTGAAATATACAACTCAAAAAAGACATCTAAATGAGCTTTAGCTGCATCTTGATCAGCGTATATTTGTCTTTGTATATCTACAAATATAATAATAAAACATAATTTTACTTGTCCATTAGAACATGAAGCAAAATTTTGGGTAAAACAGGTTCTTTGAAGAGCCTTCAGATTAAATTTTATTCAGTTCTGCTTTAATAAGTTTTGATATAGACAAGAAAATTGAATTAAATATTTATTTATTAACTGTTCCCAAGGCTTGTTTTATGAAAGAAACTTGTTGAAATTTATTCATAACAATTTAATAATTGGAATGAAAATTCCCAAAGGTAGTTTTCAAATGAAAGGAATTTATTTTCAAAAGATCAACTAACTTACTTAATTTTTTATCGGGATCTATAGCCTGGAGCTTTTTAAAGCGATAGGAAAATTTATGTGAACCACCTATTAAGGATAAATGTTGGTTTCTCTTACCTTAAAAACAGTAACGGGTTTAATTTATAAAATATGAAAAATTCATCATATTATTGAAAACATATCATTTGACTTTTTATTCATTTTAAATAACATCATTTTTAATGACAAGTATCTAATAAAATATATTTATCAGTCTATAACAGAGATAAATGTAATAAAACTGTATTATATTTGAGATATTTAAAACGTTAACATAATACAACAATAACTATGGATACAAATTACAAGTACTTTATGAAATATGTTAGATAAAATACATATACATATATGTGTCGGATAAGGTGGTCTGTTGGTTATTGAAGCGAAATATTACAACACATCCAGACCACAAAACAGATTGAACTTCGACCACAGAGTTCTGATTTATACTAACAAGATTTGATCCTAATCTGACTTACATTCATAAGCATTCAAACCTGACTAGCACCAAAGTCTAATCGAACCAGTTAGCGAAAATGCGAACTAGAAATGATATTAAAGACTGTCGTAACGAACGTGAATCGGATCAAGTGATAGGTGAACCCCAAACTTACAGAAGTTGCTCTTAAACCGACACATTGAAATATTTGCTTTGCAATTTTCTTGGAACAGAGAATATAACGTTATTATCTCACTTTATTTTTTGACTTGTCGTTTGTGGGAAAATGTCTTGTTAATCAAAACAATTGAATAATAGAAGGACTATATTTATCGAATGTGAAGAAATTAATAAGAAGATTCGAAAATTTTAAATATTTACACATTATTTTTAGCTTTCTTTCTTATACGAGCACGTTATTCTATTCACAATTCACCACCTGTTATTCTATTAATCATTACCAAGTTCCTCAACAGATAAGTTTTGTTTTTTTTAGCATACATCTGAACAGGTTCCACAGTATGAAATATGGTTTTAAGAACTATTTGGAGAATTAGCTAATTATATATCTACAAAAGCTTAACGCTTATGTATAACATTTGCTTGTTTGTGCGTATTTTTTAAATACAAATAAAACAAACCTCTGGATACATTATTGATTCCACAATAAACATTTTAACAGTAAATTATTTTACTGTGAAACTTGACATATGATAAATTTTTCAGACGCCTTTGCCTCGATTATTATAAAAGGATGTCAAACATGTGGTTAAATAATATAATTATTTTTTATCCGATGTTGATGGCAGTACAATATCATATAAAACACGTGTTTCATAACATTCTAAATACGCTGTCGCTCAAGCCTGTATTCCACGCCATTCATCTTAATTTATTCGGTTGCAAGTGAGTTTCTCCGGAGTTCCCAGTCACGGCTATTAATATAATGCATTAACGAAAGCGTAGATCGTGGGTGTGAAAAGGGTATTAGAGGGAGATGTGTTATAAGCCTAGTCTCACTTATATAATTATGTAACATAAAACAGATTTTATTTTCGCACGTGATTGTCTTTATGAGTATGACATGTGAATGTTTGTTTCTGGATGTATCTATTTGACACATTGTATGGCTCAAAACTCAATAGTCTTAAAACCTATGAGTATATTATTTTTTTATAATTTATATTACTTTATATTACTGTGTATAAGTAAGAAGTTTATACGAGAAGCGTGTAGAAAATTTCGCGGTAGAGTCTAGATGTGGTTCAGTTACTACAGCTCGATCTTAGGCTGGCTGGACTAGGAAAGTATCACCCTCTCACAGAAGATCGGCGTGAAGTAGTCTTTAGAGTCTGTTTTTTGTTCGATGGCCGGTTGCCCTGTTTTTATGTATGCAATAAACTTCTGTTCTATATGAGAAATCTGTTTTGAATTGTTGAACGTGTTTGATTGACATGGGGTCCAAGGAGACCCTGCAAATACGGGTCGGATCGGTACCTCGTGCTTGCGACACACAAAACTCTACATTCAGTCAGACAAAGGATAAAGTTCTTTGACAGGATCGTTATTGGACCTTCAGCATCCTTCCATTTTGTCCTTCACCTCAAGGGCGGTAACGCATCCACAAACCCATGTTGCAGATGTCTATCTGGGAAACTACCTCCGATCAGGTAGGCCGTATACTCGATTGCCTCCAGCACCGTAAAAAAGAAACATGCCTGGAAAAAACCGTTTAACATAATTAGTCTTCGGTACACAGAAAAATAATGGAGAAAATAAGATAGTATGACTGAATTGTTAAAAATCGAAAAATATTTTTTTGGTATCATTGTTTACCGGATCCTATTGACGTAATTCTATTAAGTGTTTCGATCAAAGAACTTATGTATTAATCATAATAATTGTAAAAGCCTATTGTCATAGCCTTATATTTATTCCATTAAATATAGACGCTAATAATAAAAACCACCCTCCGTTTACTTAGGTGACGTCATAAAAATTCATCCGACCTATTAGGTCGGAATATTTGAAACGATAAATACGTCACACACCGATTTTTATATTGTAGATATGGATACAAAAAGTATGATTAGTGAGAGAATACTTATTAGAAATCTGAATTAGCTTCGGGACTAATTATACACATAATATACGGAATTTCCTATTTTCGCCTTTTCCTTTATGTTTTGAAAATTGTTATGTATTAGTATGAAGAAAATAATCTTTGCTAATCAATCATATTATCACGTTCCAAGTATATGTCTATTACAAAGAATATAACTATTTTATATTATTTATGATATGTTTATATCTCAAAATTTGTTTGAAAATAAATGTTTATTAGAAAAACCAGTGAACATATTCAGTCGAATATATAGAATCATTATTTTAAAATAAAGGACAGCCATGCTATTATCGTATAATCCTAAGAACATTTAAGCATTACAAGTTTGATCTAGCCTTGTGTAAATCACGTTAAGACCTTTCTGACTGCTTACTACAGGTTTTCTCACTGGATGTATCTTTTAATTTATTTAAATAATCTTTTACATTCAGTCTCATTTTAGATTCAATTCTAACAATGAATCGATGTCGTTTACACTGGTTTGTAATTTTAAGTTACTAATAATTTTTCCTCAAAAATCCCACGAGGGTTTTCTCGTCAATTGGGAGTTCAAATGTACCAGTTATGTGTGATGATTTTTTAAAATAACAATATTATACACGTTTAAATAAACATACGTATTGTAATAATTGATTATTATTTTACCATGTTATCTGTTAGCTCGAGTTTAATAATTACCGAAATAAAAAATATTTTCTCGTGCTAAGTTTTCTTATAGGAATGCAATTTTTTTTGCATACACATATTATTTTTCCGTTACCATCAAAATTTACCTACTCTTTTGAAATATTTATTATATTTTGATTTTGCATTTTTTTTTTGTTGTTATAACTCCAAATTGTGACATAAGCTTTAAGCAATAGAATTTTTTTTTTTGTTTTTGATATTCAAACAAGAAAAATTTAACCGTAACATTTTCTTACAAACCCAATAAAACTTCGTTGAAGTACTCATACCGTTGTGTCAGTGTATTTGAAACGGAGATTTAGTGACTTCGGTGGACTTCCGTAACATTTTGAACTCTCAAAAAAAGCTAAATTAAGAAAAATGTTTTAGTTGTTGGAATATTCAGCCTGTTACTGTGAAGTAGGCGAAATGAAACCACCATTCTACTTCGTCATTATGAGAGTAGGTTCATTTACGTGGATCCCTGTTTACGAATTAGGAGTCACAATTTTTTGACACGCCGACGTAAACTTTCGTTGGGTATCACAATAACCCCAGGATCCACTTGGACTACTTTGTAAAACAGAGCTATATAATATTCCGATTCACCAAGTGACTCTGATGTAATTAAAATAAAGTTATGAATTACTTTCATAACTGGATTGTTTGCAACCTTCCATCTTAAAAATTTACTAACCATATTCATTTACCTGTCAAGCCCTATCTTTACCCGTGCCGAAAAATATATTAAAAGTAGGTAATTTTCATAATACCCTATGCCTGTCTTTTAACTCAACCTTCATATCCTTTTTTAAATAATAAAATAAATATTCTTTTATTTCATACCAAAAACAATTGTTAAAAAACATTCACCTTTTTCTGTAATTATTTCTAAAAGATAAGTCACATTCGAAAAGTGAGACAAATAGTAAGAGCTTCCCAAAGCATAAGACGATCGTAAATTAGTCGGTGGCGGGCAATTTGCGCCACCTTTGATTAAATTCGCAACCCTAGTTGATTTGTGGCTCAGTAAAGTCTGAACGTTGACGTCATTACAATTGAATCATGTAAGTTTAAATTAATTACCCAATTCTATTAAACTTAAATAAGATGATACGACTACGTTCTCACAACGTTTGAGAGGTTCAACATGACCACAAGCAATGTCATTACACTTTTGTTTCTTGTTAAAAACCTTAAAATTAACAAGGCTGTTATTATTCTGCTTCATGAAAATTTTCCTGTTAATTTTTCAGCATAAATAAAGTACACAATAAACAATATATATAAATATTACATAATATATGCTTCATTCATAACACATACATTAAACTTTTGTTAGGAACACAAATTATTTAAATCTCGGGAATAAAACGAAACTCATAATTTAATTAAAAATAATAATATTAAAGCGCTCTACCTCTTGTTCAAACATCGTATACAATTTCATACGACGCGATGGTTACCGATGATACCCTTTATTTTAACTTATCACCTGTTCTCGTCTAACGCCAGCAAAAACAGGTATTCAAATTACATCGAGCATGTAAAATTATGAGAGACAATCTTTTCCAAACAAATAAGAATACTCATTTTTGTTTTCATAATGAAAATCGTGTTTACATACAAAAAGTAGCACTTTTATTTTCTTCGCGTATTAAAATGTATGGTGCGACAGATATTTAATTCGTATGTTTACGAAAGTGGGCAATAACATAAGCAGTATATTTCAGAGTTTTATTTCATTACGTCTACCTGTGAGATGTTCTGTTGATAACTTTGAGGAAATTAGATGCTTCCATTTTACAATCCCTTTTTTACACGAGTTCAAATTGTATTCGGCTGCTCTTTGTATTTTTAATGTCAGCATTACTTATTACATAGATAAAAATTTCTGTAGAAATTAATCGAAAATTAATCTTTCTTAAGAAGATCTGTTGGAGTTCGAGAAGTTGATTTTTCTCTTTTGAACTCATTAAAAGTGTCAATTCGTAGATTACAAATACGAAAGTATTTTTTTTATTATTATCTTTTTTAAGCTCTCTTTTGAGCTTTTATCTAAACAGTGGATCATTTATTAGAAATTTGGTAAAAGTAATGAAACCTTTTCCTATATTGTTGTTAACCTAGGGTACTAGAATTACACAGATGTTATAATTTTAAAAATCTTTTTAAGAGCGGGAGAGATGAGAGCTATCTCTTTTACCGTAAATAAACAGATTTCATCCTTCCTTTTGATCCTTATTCCTACCGCTAATTGAAGAGGTAAATTGATCTTAAATAATATTAATATTTTTATTCTTCATTAAATACAAATACAATTGAAACCTTTTTAACAATTCTTCATTAAATACAAATACAATTGAAACCTTTTTAACAACTCTTCAGTAGGTTCTTTCCCGAGAAAAAATTAAAGTAAGTTTATTGCTGTGCTTGAAGCAAAATATTTTTATTTTTTCGATTTGTTTGGATGAATTACAGTTCAGAAATAACTTTAGTTACCTAAAAAGATAAGCTACTCAAATAATCAGAGAATAATGAAACTACATATAACGTATACTTTAATAAAATTTTGGTATATCACTGTAGTAGGTACTAAAATACTCCGACACTCCAATCATTGGTAAAAACCTTTCTTTAGTAAACATACTACTACTACTTACTACTTTAGTAAATCTAACTTATGTCTTTTTAATCAATATTTTTGTATATAAATTTTAAATCAGATTTATTTATTTATCAGCGAGCTCATTTCCGCTAGTTCAAAATATGGCTAGTTGGCGTGATTGCCACTCCTAGTTATCGGTTGCCAAAGGAAGCCTGTAACCAAATTACAATTCACAAAAATGAAAAAGTCAATACACGTTAAACAGACGTTACATAAAGATAAAATTTAGTTAATAAAATAAGAATATAAATTTTATCAATGATTAAAAGAACAAAATTAAAAAGTTATTACTAATGAGGCAA
The DNA here is from genome assembly GCF_018135715.1 of Danaus plexippus. NCBI lineage: Eukaryota > Metazoa > Arthropoda > Insecta > Lepidoptera > Nymphalidae > Danaus > Danaus plexippus. The sequence continues at coordinate 714,620 of NC_083548.1, read as the reverse complement.
TAATTGTTAATTTTTATTTCGACAGTAAGATGAAAAAGAAGAAAAGTTACTAAATATATTTTAAGTATAATTAAAATATTTTTTTATATCCTGTGTTGTGAAAATATTTATTAACGAAAATTTATAACAGTGCCATCTGTTTGCAGGCGCGGTCAAAGCTACCTAAGAAGCGTCGCCGAGTTTTACCTGTAGAGCAACCTCGAAGAAAACGTGACATCAGCGCCTCCAACCGCCGTGTGAACGCCGTGAAACATCCCGTTGTACTGAAAGATATCCCCGTCAACAATAAATTTGGTACGTTCCTTAATTGGTTGTACTATTTACCGCTAGGTGGCGTCCTGGATATCGTATTACATCCCAGTATCCAGTATCCTAGTACATAACATATACTAACACTTGTTTGAATCCATACTAACTGTATTAAACTTTCACAGGTGTTAACGGCATGAACATGATCAGTTTGGCCCTTCAGGGTCCTCCAAACCTTCTACGTCCACCACCAACCACCCTGCCCCTTCAGGCTAGAGCACCCATAGGTAAATCCCAGAAACAACCTGTCATTGTCATCGTAGCTTCTCCACGCCACCGACCCCATAACTGATAATAGACTGATAAAACAAAAATCATCATTATCACCATAAAAACATCAACTATTTTAAATTAATATTAAATAGAGGTGAATAAAGTTGAATGAGACTTAATTTCTCATGTCTTTTGCAGTTGAGAGTCCGATTATCAACACGCAGTGCGGTGCCATATCTTTGGCTTCGTTGCAACCACCTTTGATGACCGCCCCGCCCCTGCAACCACGCCCCGCAACCACCGGCTCCTTAGATCTAATGTTACCTTTACAACCAAAATTACTACCCGGTTACAATTTACAATCATCGTTTCTAACCAGTACCCTATCAACTGTTCGTCCACCAGACTTACCCAAGAACGGTAAGACAGAATATTACAGACCAAGTGTTGAAGTTATCGTTGAACAAGAAACTGCAGTAGATACAGTGACAGCAGGTGATAGTGAAAAAATAGATAGTGTAAATAATATAGAAGATAATGAAAACAATATATTACAAGATGCAAATGAAGCTGATGACAAAGATGAAATAAACTCAAATGTTATAGATATAAATACAATCGACACTAGTCTTAAATGTAGTTCAAACGATAACAGCTCGAATAACAATTCTCATTAAAATATTAAGTGTTTACTTAAATCCAAAATGTTAAAAAAAATAAAAATATAAATATTGTAAGATGTTGAAATAAATTTGTCATTAAAATAAATTTGTTATATATAATAAACTGTAAATGTTTAAGTTAGTACGCTGGCTATTGAAATATTAAAACGACGATCAAGTTCGATATATTTGAGTAGAATCTTATAAACCTTGAATAATTTTGACCAAACTAATGTAGCAAATAGTTATTAGAATGTTTTTGTATATTTTGTATAATGAAAGACGTAACAGTGATCAAATTGTACATTTATGTAAATGATAGCTCATTTGTATTTTCTATTAATACAATATAACATGTACAGGAGTTCTGTCTATTGTCAGTTATAAATTTTATATGGAATTAAAAATAATGATAGAAGTAATTCTTTGAACATTTTAGGTCTTAGATTTCGCCAAAAAAACATTGCATCTATGTATCTATCTTTAAAGTTGCCAAAAGATATTGTATTTGTGTTAATTTAATGATTAAGACGACGGATTAATTGAATAGCCTCTTATAAAAAGCGAATTACTATAGTAGAAACTTACCTTGTTGTATATTGAAGTTATTTCAATTTCTGTATTAAAGTAATAATTAAGATGGTGAAATGTTTAAGAACGTATGTTACGAACAACCATTTCAATAAAATCATGATTTACCGTTCATACAAAAAACTATGTAATTTTGTTTTGCTATTATCTTTATTAACATGCTCTTTAATGTGTGTTTCATTTATTGGGTATAATTTATCTTACTCATGCATATTTATTTAATAAATAAAACATTCTTCCTTTCATCCTCATACGTTTACTCGAGTTCTTAGCTCGAAATTATGCGCCCTCTGGGTATTCACAAAAATTGGATTTACTTGGAAAACGGAAGCTTAAATAAGCTAATAAATGTGCCAAAACTAAACTAGGTAAGTTATCATGACAGTTAAATATTTAAAAAGTGTTTAAATGTTGGGTTAGTTTTATTTTCATTACAATATTTCATAATTTATTAGACTATAGTACTTCAAGTTACTAATGATAGCTCACCTTCCTAACCTAATGTAATATAAATTTACTGTCGATATTAACTTTGTAGTCATTGAATAAGTGTGTCGAATCTAGAATTACATATTTTTGTAAGAAAGCAATTTTTTTATTTAAATAAAAAGAAAAAGTTCCAGATCGCAGGAATACAAATTATTAACATTATTTAAATGTAACTACATATAATGTAATAAATATTTTATCGTTAGAATAAATAAATAAATAAAAATAACTAAAATGTTTAATTTCTTGAAATACAAATGTATTACAGGAACCGAGAATACGTAAACATTACGTTTAGTATAATTATATTGATTTATTTATAATCTCTTAGTGGTTTTATTAACTTGTTAAGGTCTCTTTTAGCCACTGGCACAACAGTGCCAAAGGATCGTAATTAAATTTCGCTGGACAACCTTTAATCAATCGCACGCTCACAGCGCAGACACGGAATAGGAAATATCAGTTTATAAAAAAAAACGGTTCATAAAAATGTTATATTATTGAATTTGTAATCTGTGATTCCTTTACTTCACATTTTAAGTAAAAAAACGCACTCTTTCAAAACTTAATATTTAAAATTTAAATAAATAATAAGCTCATGGACCAGCCAATAGCTACTAATTTTTTTTTACTGACTCTAATACAAATTCACTTTTTGCAATTTCGGCTCATCGTACGTCTGGTTGTCGAATAATAGAGAGGGAATGCTGGCATTAAGGCATTTAATTCCTTCGCACAATCTATGACGTGTATCCTGTTGAATACCGAGTGGCTGGCAACTTTTTGGTCTGTCTTTTGGCTGATTAAATTGGATTAACCAAAGTTTTGATTACAATAAGCCTTTTTACACGTCGATCTACGGAGTCCAAGGCAGTGAGGTAACATTTGTCAGCGCCACACATCTGGACCTGTGCTTTGTATAAATAAAGAAGCTATCCCTGCGTCAAGTACTACACCTCTTTTGCGAGGATGCCAGGTTTTTTTGCAAAACAAGGGTTTAAAAAAATCTCAATGACTAATAACTGAAGACGGTCAGAGTATTCCAACGACACATTCCTAAAAGTTGGAGACCTCTTGATGGTGAAACGACACGCTTGCGTTTTGGTAGCCCTAAATTTCATAAGATTATTATCATTGGTCTATTCGGCGACAGCTTGAAGTGTGAAATTACCATGATGTGCGATAAGTAGGTATTAGCATAAATAATTTCTTCAACACTTTGTCTACCAGAATCGAGAGAGTAGGATATTTGGGAAATCAAGGTGACACAGACGCTGACAGCAAATGTCATTGCAGGTATACACACACTTCCTCTGAAGATAGTCAAACTGAAGAGTATAATCTGAATATGCAAGGCACGCCGCGTCTGTAGGATATAAAATGTACGTATCTCAGAAATCCCCATCCAATACTCACATTCGGTCGTTAACCGGCACGAAGGTGGCACGCTGTGATTATACACAGACGTATTGGCAGCCTTTCATGAGTAGCTAGCACACTAATTAGTCCCCTTAACGAATGCGGGAGGCCAGTGGAGCGCCTTTTTGTACTCGGCTCGAATTACAAAGCAGCTGTTCAGTCCCATTCTCCATACGACCTCATCAGACGACATTCCGGAACGAGAAAAGTCGGATGACAGCATGATTTTGTCTGATGAGTGGTAATTCTAACGGCGGCCAAATGTTATTTCATCCCACCAAGAAAAGTATAGTTGTTATTGCATTACCTTTTACGCTTTTCAAGAAAAATGAGCTGGAGACGAGATTGTCGAATGTCTGAACTGCCCTAATCAATTGCGCAGTAAATATTGAGTTTAACAGGAAAGTGACCCAATAAAGCGGGCTGAGAAATTATTGTGTACCAATACCCCGGGTCAATATTGACTCTGAGATTGATCGAAAATCGTTCGACATTATGGCTCTTTTGTAGCTTAATTCTTGACTTATCTATTAAAACTGTGTAACCATATTAAAAACCGTTTTGGTTTATTACAATACTTTTATTAATATAGCTATCCCATAGCATATTTGTCTTATAGATAAAATTTCTTATATAAATATTATATTCAAATCATATACATATTTATTACTCCAGATCGGTGTTTTTGAAGCAACAAAAACCTTTTCTTTCATATATATTTTTTTATATTTTAAAACTAACTAAACTATTTTAAAAACATTTAACAGTTATATTAGCGCTGTACATCCTGAAGCAAATCTGGTTCAGTTTGTAACTACTAAACTATAAACCAACCTCTCATATTCTTTTATATGAAGGCTGCATCATAAACCTCTGAGTACATTTTCACGTACCTCGTAGAAGCTGCATTTCCCGTGTACGTGATTTTACACTTAGGGTAATTTTGATAAAATATAAGTTTATTTTTTAATTATCTATATTCCTTATTTAATTCTCCTCCTGTTTAAAATCTATTGAACGTTTAAAAATATAATTCTGATTCAGTATTTTTATATAAAATAACAAACAAACCTTAGTAGTATGTATAATTTAATTTACTTTTTGACTTCATTATAAATATTTTGAACATTTTAATTAATCTGTCTCCTATCACACAATAAATATAATGGATAAGGATAAACCACATTATAATAAGTAAACATAACAACTCTATAAACTATGTTTAGTAATTTACTGAGAAGCACAAACAAACAACAACTCCTGCAACAATAAAGCGTAAGGAGGGAACACCAATAATTAGGTTTCGTTCGGTTCGTTTATTAGCAGTAACTGCGATGTTGACTTTAGGGTAAGTTTACACTGAACATAAAACTTTCTTAATTACTTTGTATTAATGTGTTTCGGCTTAGAAACATTTGGCAGTAATAGAGTTTAGTAATCAATAGACAAAAAAACAAACAAGTTATTGTATTTCTTAAATTTAGAGATTATTTAAATAAGTACAATTAAAAAAAAATCCGTGAAGCTAGATTGATTTCAGAATAACTTATTACAACTGCTACTTTTGGAAACAATAAGTATGTCATTAATTGCATATATTGAGGTTATTTTATTTATTGTTAATTGAATTACGATTATAAATATCCATCATGTACACATCCTTACCTGTTTTGTGATGCAAAGTCCCATGAGTCTGCTGGATTAACGATTCAGATGCTATTTTATCATACTGCGTTTTTATTCCTAATAACGAGTTATAAACACGAAAATGGTGACTTCAGAGATGTTCATATCAAATTTTATATAAGTCAAACTGAAAGTAGTAATTAATATTGATTTTGAATTGTCCATTGTTAAAAAACATTACTATTTCTTGTAAAAAAAAACCTTTCTCTGTGAATCGTAAAAGAATAAAACAAGCTAGATATACGTTAAGGAGATATTTTCAATAAGAATATGAGCTGATTATTGTTATAAACAATATGAACCAGACACTTTATGGCCACTGCTTTAGATCTGATAAATATATTATGATATATTTATCTAGCAAATGCTTTTAAGTAATTCTAAAACTTCTGACACTCATCTCTCAGTGAGTTTTTTCTTAGATATGTTTTGTTTACCGCTAACTATACATTACGATGGCTATAAAATCAAGGTTCTTTAAAATAAAAATTATGACTCATGAAATATTAAATTTATTCTTAAAAGCTTTTAAAGACATGTGTTTACTAATGTACGTAAAATAAACATGTAATGAATTAAAAATCCCTTAAATATGACATCACTGTGGTAGAGCTAAACATTGTTAATAATCTGCTACTTCATAGTTTTAAAATCATTGTCATCAGTAATAATAACATTGTCACCTTTGTTATTAAACACCAAGAGTGTAGTGGAAACCCACTAAGATTTTGATATGTATATAAAAAGCTTGATATGAAAAATAGTATCAACCAAATAGTAGTTCTTCTTCCACGTGTCTGACTCTAAAAAGATATATCTTACCAATAAAAGAATAAATCCAATCGTATACAAAATAATATATATAATATATGTAATTAATTTGTAAAACAGTTACAATAAATCTTCTTAATGTGCCGTAAAAACATATGTAAATGAATTGGTTAGGTAAGACGCCAATTATAACTACAAAATCTTACAAACTATTATAATTTCATCAAAATTTTATATCATAATAGTCCACTATTAGTACAGTCGATGTTCTATAAACGATTATTTCCCCATAAAACCTGACACGAACATCTCTTCGTATCTTTATGGCATAAAATTTTTTGCCTTATGCCCGAATACTTAGTTGGTATGGAAATATCGACCTTGTACATTTAGGATAAAGGTTCACATGCTGCAATGTGTTAAAGAGGAAATATGAATAAAGTATGGCGCTAATGTTTTGCCGATATGAAAGAAATTTCGGCTCTTATTTCAACCGTTTATATTAAAATATATCTCACTAAAACGCGCCTTTGGTCACATAATGTTTTTGAATATTGCAAGAATCTAGACAGTACTGTTTAAATAAAATTTTAATTATTTCAAGATTTTTCTTTTGCGTCCCTTAATACATGCCTTTAAATATTTTAATTAATAACTTATTTTTATAAAAGTTTGTAAATTCAACTTAAATGATTTCCACTAAGTGGATGTGAGTAACTCTATACAACAGCTACATCAAAGATACCATTTGAAAATGTTTTGTCCAGTTGTCTGTTCATTCAATCCATTATTTCGAACGGCTGGACCGATTTAGACGAAAATTTCAGTCGCAGGTAGGTAATAAGGAGTTTCTTAGAACACTTTTAAAAGATAGTTCTCAATTCGTCTAAATTTTTTTACACCATCAGCCCTTCAATTTAAGATCGATTTTCAAAATATATACTTTAATGGAAAGGTCTTGAAAAAGTTCAATTGTACCTTAGTCAGATCTTAAACAAATCTAATATAAAACCTCATACTGCCGATAATGTGAATATTAAAGGACGGTTAAAAAATGCCGAAATGTCAATATTTCCAAATATTATATATGGTTAAATTTAAGGTCGACACTCTGCATTAAGTAAACATCGTGTTTGATAAGAGGTGACATGAAGAATTAAATTGCCACAAACATATCTATGCCAAAGTAAAAATAATCTTGATTTTCTATTTAAATATCATTTTGAATTTTATAGGAATATGCCTACTACATCCTAAAATTTGACATTGACTAAGCTGTCATAAGATACTTGATTATTTTTTTATCTGCGGTTGTATGCTATTGTGAATGACGGTAGTATATATTGACCTATATATTACTTTAGATTTATTCACATGTAGAGAGACCTATCTACTGAAATCGATTTAAAACTGACACACTGTAAATCTATTTTATAAAGCAGTATTGTATAAAAAGTTCAAGCATAAGTACTGCTCGTGCTGTTTTACGTTGCTGAACTAAAAATACATTTGTGTAGATATTTCGAGCAACTGACGAACTGTCTGCAAAATCTTTTGTATGTTAATATAAGTACCATATGTGGAAATCATTATTCTTAACAATATAAAGAATTTTGTTAATATATATTTTTTTAATTACCCCTTTAACTTTTTATTTGAGTTTTATTATTAAATACTACTATTATGAAAGCATTTTTTTCTGACTCATCGAAGTATTGAACATTTATAAACCCAGTGCTCTGTGGTAATCCAACGTTTTAAACTAATGTGATGTATCGGATATTTAAAATATTTCATCACTTTAATAAAAATCGTCTCCATTAGTGGGTTTTAATTTACTATATGTTATTTCTTATTTTTCTTGAGAACCAAATGTTGATGTCAAGACAAAATATATAATTCCAAGACAGTTCCAAAGAAATGTATAAAATAAATAAAATATTATTTATGTTTTCCCACGCTAATAGCAAACAACATCCTGCGTGATATTGAACGGTCATCCATCCTAAAGACACCTTCAATTCTTTTTTCTAAAATGAACAGAGTCGTATCCAATGATAAGATTGCTTAAAATATTCATAAATTAATAAAATTAAGATGTTAAAGAAGACAAAGTAGATTGGACGGGCAGCGATGAGCCCGGCGAGAAATGCTATTGTATACTATTTTCAAAAGGCTTGAACTAAAAATGATGTGAGACAAAATTAATAACGAGACCCTTTAAAAAATTGTTTACTCCTCTCTTGAAGGGTAATATGTTGTTATCCCTTGGGATAACCTCAGCACGAAATTTATTCCATGTCGCGAGCGCTCACAGATGAAAATTCCTCTAAAACCATACTATGCGTATCCATTTACTGGCCAAGGTATGGAGATGGTCTCCCTGCCGATAACGTATTTGCTTTATAGTGATATCTCCTAGACAACCATGAACTGATAGGATCATTGACGTGCATAAATAGAGTGAGGCAAAAAAACTAAATAAAACAATTTACTTATAACAAGTTCGCATTATTACCACAGTCCCTCAATTACATACCTATATTCACATAAAATGACTTTTAACATATGACAATATATCATCAATCATCAATACATTTTATAAAATAAAGTCCCTCGCCGCGTCTGTCTCCCTGTATGTTCGCGATAAACGGAAAAACTACTGCACCGATAATCCAACCAGTTATCACCACTCAATAGCGTAATTTTCGAGGAAGGTTTTAGTATATAATTTATAAAGTTTTTGTATTTACTTGTGTGTACATTAAGGATATTTGTGGAAGATGTCGGGAAAATATGAGCCGTCTGAGAGCTTTTAACGAAAACGCTGCCTAAAGTCTTTGAGATATAACAAAATAATATATGGTGGAATTGTGTATTTTATATAGGTCTACAGAAAAGTCCGCGTTGGCATATTTCTATCCCTTTAGGATACATACTATATCCATTGTACAACTTTTAAAATTGGCATTCCTAAAGCATTTACTGGAAAGCTATTTATATGGGGTTTTCCAATAGGGACGCTTGAACTTTGACAGCTGATTGCGGCCATGTTGTTTGAGTGACAGCTGTCAAATGCAGTGTGTTATATTCATTCCGTCCTCCCAAACCACCATGGCAGGTTACAGTGTCGAGCAGCACGTGCAAATCATAAAATTGTTTTATGAAAATGGGTCTTCAGTTCGAGCAACGTTCCGCGCACTTCGCCCGTTTTACGGTCGCGATGATCGTCTTGCCGAGTCGACTATCCGTCGATTGGTGGACAAATTCGAGTCAACCGGGTCAGTTAACAATCAGCCGGTTCCCGTGCGTCAACGTAACGCGAGATCTGCCGAGAATATCGCCGCTGTGCGCGACAGTGTCCTCGAAAACCCGCGGCAGTCAATTCCGCGTCGCGCACAGGAACTCAGCCTTTCGCAGACGACAACTTGGCGAATTTTGCGTTGTGACTTGAGCCTGCACCCGTACAAGATCCAGCTGACCCAAGAGCTCAAGGTTAATGACCATAGACAGTGCCGTGTGTTCGCTGACTGGGCATTAGAGCAGTTGGAAGTTGACGCCGATTTTGGCAAAAAAATCATCTTCAGCGACGAGGCGCATTTTTGGATGAATGGCTATGTCAACAAGCAAAATTGCCGTATTTGGGACGAGACCAATCCACACGAGGTTCACCAAGTGGCAATGCACCCGCAGAAAGTGACTGTTTGGTGCGGATTTTGGGCCGGAGGCGTGATTGGTCCGTATTTTTTCGAAAACGATAATGGTGTGGCCGTCACCGTCAATTGTGAGCGATACCGGTCGATGATAACCAACTTCTTTTGGCCTGAAATCGAGAATATGGATCTGGACAACATGTGGTTTCAACAGGACGGCGCTACGTGTCACACAGCACACGCTACGATGGAAGTTCTGCACGAGCAATTTCTGGACATGGTCATCTCGCGCGGAGGCGACGTGAACTGGCCACCGAGATCGTGCGATTTGACCCCGCTGGACTTTTTCTTGTTGGGTTTTCTTAAGTCGCAGGTCTATGCCAACAAGCCGCAAACCACCGATGCCCTCAAAGTCAACATACGCCACGCCATCGATCAAATACAGCCCGATTTGTGCGCCAGAGTCATCGAAAATTGGACCTTTCGTGTGCGCGCCACCAACCGAAGCCGTGGCGGTCATTTGAATGATGTCATATTCCATACATAATGGGGTCGATAGACCTTCCAAATAAAAAAAAATTCGCAAATATCTTTCCTACATGTATTTTTTTTTGCATTTCAAAGATCAAGCGCCCTTAATGGAAAACCCTATATAAGTTGTGTTGTTCGAAATGTGAACTAACTTAATAAAGTTGATGAGTCGTCTACATTAGCTTCGGAATAAGCTCAGAGAGAAATATATATGAAATGTACTAAAACAAAAGATATGGTAATTGTCCGGCAGCGACGTCTTTAGCCTGTGTCACGTGACTTCATACAAAATACACTATCATGCCTTGATCCTACGATAATTACACTTCATTTCGGAGTATACTAGAGCCGATATTTTATTGTGATGTCTAAATTATATTACTGTATCGTTTCATCAAACCCCTCGAAGTAGTTTACGCGTGAAACATCACCAACCATATACATACATACAAACATTCACTCTTATAATATTAGTAGGAACTAGTGAAATAGCGTTATACACATGTCGCATGCTATAAAATCATTTGTATATATCTTTCAGCTGACACGAATTTTACTGTAAAATCAACTGACGGCGTTCTAAAAATATAGTTTTAAATTATGAGCGACGAAATCTGTATTTATATTAGCAATCATCTAAAATCTAAATCGAAAAGTAACAATCGAGCACTCGTCATTGACATCGATAATAAACCGCGAGCGATGGATATTATACGGAAGGTTTGGATAAATAATAAACAGCGAGCGATGGACGGAGGAATACGAGCTGTGTGTCAGCGGTCAGCGAGCAGGTGGATGTTGAAATATGTTTATGGCACAATTTTTCATCGCCGCGATGACGTCACGAGTCAACCGCGTCCCAAATACACGACCAACAAAACAAGAGCCTTTGGGAACGTATTGAGATATAAAGATGTTACTGTTAAAGTTATTTCATTTAAAACAAAACAATTTAATTAGTTTCATGTCAAAAAATTATATTTTCAACTTCGACACTAAGTCATATAAATTTTTATGTGTGTATGTTCCTCACTGAAAGTGTACGTAAAAAAACTAAAGAACCATTATTCAAGAGGTTTTGATGTTTTTTAAATACTAAGTTAATGAATGGGTTTTTTATGAAGAACTTTAAATTCCAATGGCATATAAGAATACTACTTTTATTTATTTCAAATTAGTTTTGAAGAGGTTTACTTCAGTGTCATAAAAAATAAATAAAATATTGTGGATCAGTGAACTGAGAGGAAGGAAACAAAATAAAAATGTATTATTTGCGGTCTCTATGCCCAACGTTATTATTGATAATAAAAATATAATTGTATCCCTGTTCATTGCATACATATATGAATTTCTTTCGCATTATTCCTACTCGAGATCATTAAATGTCATTTGGGTAGACCTCGTCTTGTTTTAAGTGTATCTTAATAACATATAGGGTTTTCCATTAAGGGCGCTTGATCTTTGAAATGCAAAAAAAAATACATGTAGGAAAGATATTTGCGAAATTTTTTTTTTATTTGGAAGGTCTATCGACCCCATTATGTATGGAATATGACATCATTCAAATGACCGCCACGGCTTCGGTTGGTGGCGCGCACACGAAAGGTCCAATTTTCGATGACTCTGGCGCACAAATCGGGCTGTATTTGATCGATGGCGTGGCGTATGTTGACTTTGAGGGCATCGGTGGTTTGCGGCTTGTTGGCATAGACCTGCGACTTAAGAAAACCCCACAAGAAAAAGTCCAGCGGGGTCAAATCGCACGATCTCGGTGGCCAGTTCACGTCGCCTCCGCGCGAGATGACCATGTCCAGAAATTGCTCGTGCAGAACTTCCATCGTAGCGTGTGCTGTGTGGCACGTAGCGCCGTCCTGTTGAAACCACATGTTGTCCAGATCCATATTCTCGATTTCAGGCCAAAAGAAGTTGGTTATCATCGACCGGTATCGCTCACCATTGACGGTGACGGCCACACCATTATCGTTTTCGAAAAAATACGGACCAATCACGCCTCCGGCCCAAAATCCGCACCAAACAGTCACTTTCTGCGGGTGCATTGCCACTTGGTGAACCTCGTGTGGATTGGTCTCGTCCCAAATACGGCAATTTTGCTTGTTGACATAGCCATTCATCCAAAAATGCGCCTCGTCGCTGAAGATGATTTTTTTGCCAAAATCGGCGTCAACTTCCAACTGCTCTAATGCCCAGTCAGCGAACACACGGCACTGTCTATGGTCATTAACCTTGAGCTCTTGGGTCAGCTGGATCTTGTACGGGTGCAGGCTCAAGTCACAACGCAAAATTCGCCAAGTTGTCGTCTGCGAAAGGCTGAGTTCCTGTGCGCGACGCGGAATTGACTGCCGCGGGTTTTCGAGGACACTGTCGCGCACAGCGGCGATATTCTCGGCAGATCTCGCGTTACGTTGACGCACGGGAACCGGCTGATTGTTAACTGACCCGGTTGACTCGAATTTGTCCACCAATCGACGGATAGTCGACTCGGCAAGACGATCATCGCGACCGTAAAACGGGCGAAGTGCGCGGAACGTTGCTCGAACTGAAGACCCATTTTCATAAAACAATTTTATGATTTGCACGTGCTGCTCGACACTGTAACCTGCCATGGTGGTTTGGGAGGACGGAATGAATATAACACACTGCATTTGACAGCTGTCACTCAAACAACATGGCCGCAATCAGCTGTCAAAGTTCAAGCGTCCCTATTGGAAAACCCCATATCTGCATAGTCAAGAATGGAAAGAGAATAAAATTACCATTATAATTTTGGTTATGATGAGGATCACGATTCCGAGGCATAGCAATGAACACAGAGCTGTGAATATTTTTCTACCGACCTTCTTCGGTGAGCTACACCATGAAGATATTTTGTTGATATATTTATGAGGATATTTGGTTTTTCAAGGCAGTATGAATACTGATAATTTATTAGATTGGAACTGTCAGATAATTTATCGGATTAATTTTGAAAAAATGCATTTTACTCCATGTTAAAATTTTAGTAGTTTCATTGAAGTTTTTTTTTAATCAGAGCAAAGGCAAGAGGCAAGTTTGCCTAGCTCGAAGCATAAGTATTCTCCATAATATTATGAAGTATACTTAAACATATTTTAAGTTTTTTTTATCAATGTTTATTGTTGTAGATATCAAGTCTTAATAAGTTTAGTAGTTGTCTCGCAAGCAATCGGGTATTAAGAGCCCTCGTTATAATAATTTGACTATAAAATGGAGTTAGGTCTTAGAGTAAATATTCAAAAAAGGAGAAATAATTTATATGGATTGGAGAACTTTTAATTGAAATATGATTAAACTGAAAATAATGTAACGAATAAAAAGAAATGTTATAATCTTTGTAAAGAATTATTCGAGCAATAACATATTAAAACTTAGTATAAAAATTTATTTTAACAAAGACCAAATATGTTGCAGACAAATATTTCAACAGATCAGTCAAAAACCTAAAGAAAAACAAAAAAAAAATGGAATTGAGTTTGTCAATTTTAAGACTCTCAACGACCGCTCATCAAATACGTTTAAACAATTTGTCGTCCTGTTTCGTAATAACTATTTGTATAATTATCATACTATTAGTTTATGATATTTTATGGCTTGTACAAAGTAAGACGCGAATTGGAAGCTATGCGCCATATAATTATCTAAAATGAATGCAATTACCCGGCGTTCCTCTGGGAAATCATAGTTTCTGTGCTTTCGACCACGTCATACATTATTTAATATTTTTAGATACAGTTTGACGATGCATCATACGTTCATATTTAATATTACACTATTATAAATAAAACATTTAAATAGAACCTTAAAAATAAATTAGTAAACAATTTATTGACTATAAACAGAGGTCTGGAAAAAATAAATTATCAGTATTGGATTATTACAAAAAAATAGAAGAAATACTACTCTATTCTTGTATCAATTGCAGACAACGGTCAAATAATTCCCTATTATCAAAAAGATGATTTTTTAAATAAAACCTCGTTAACAGGTACCAAATATCTGCAGACCTCACGGGCCAATTGAGTTTGGCATTTGCCAGTTTCATATAGCTTTCAACCTTCGTCATATTTTTTCTAGAAATATAATAAACCCGAACATTGTCTATTTTCGTACGCTTCATACTTTCAGGCAAAAATAAAAATTCAAATGAACAATATTGTTTTAGTCGTAATCTATGGAAAAATTATATAAATATGTAGGTACTTCAATATGTTTCAAATTGTCTTTTAAAAAGAGGCAACAATATTGTTTGATTTAAAATTTTATAACATTAAGTATTATAGTTTCTTACTTTGTAGTAATGAAATTAAAATAAAAATTTGAAAAAAAAATATTTTATTTAATATTTGATATTTAATTCTTCGAGAAACAAAACATATCTAAAAATTTTTATCTTTATTACGGTCAACCGAAATTTTGACCATAGTAAAATTATTTTTTAGGGTCGGTTTAAATGTTGATCTATGGTAATGAATAAAAAGTTACTATAAATTTAATTATAAAATATTATATATTATAATAGATTTTTCAGCCTCCGTTGGTGGTTGTTCAGACAAAAGTTTGAATAAAGTCACAGCCCCCTAGAGAGTATCACAGACTAAGTGACCTTATCTACAACAGTTTTTCATATCAACAAAGTAAGTTTTAACGACTTTGGTTTCTAACTACTGCCAAAAATAAGTGACTTTTATCATGAGACGATTAAAATGAGGTTTTATAATATGGTTGTATAAACTCTATGAAAGTTAGGAATCGCTACAATAGTATGAAGGTGCCTTCTATCCAGAGTATTTTGTGAGAATTCTATGTAATGTTAGAATCGTTACCGTGGACAATGTAGACCGTAGTTCCGCTCTATATACGAGAGACAATATGCGTGTTGTGGCGATTTGATGGCCGAAACTATTTTGGAGGTTGGAGCTCATTATGAGTCAAAGCCATTCGCTACAAGATTTATCACCTTCTTAATTGCTACGTATCTTTACATATATATATATTAATAAAATCAATATTTAATTATAAAAAATCAAGGAAATAAAAGCCAAAAACTTTATTTATTTTCATATCGATTTACTGTTACTTGTCATGTCTTTCATACAATAATAATTCTATATAAACATATGTATATATAATCCTAGATTGATGGGGTTACCAAACTTGGACCTCATTTCATATAACGCAGGAATTAGCCCCCATTTTTACTGTAGACTTTCGTAGGTGGACAGCAGGGTGGTTCATTACAAAATGAAATGTTCCTAGGTATCGCGACGCTTGTAAAATACGCATGCGTGATACGTTCCCTGTACGTCAGTGAGGCGTCGGATGCCCTCAGAGGCGCGCGCGGTCGTATTAACATAACTATCGGGTCATAAAATGGAATTTCAGAATGTGAACGATGTTATTTGGATGATAAACTGATCTTCACTCTCAGTTCGTGTAGTGCCGCGGGATGTACATGTGAGTGGAGTATTATTATTTTTGTATTTTTTTTAATGTATTGCAGTCGCTGTAGCGTGTTTCTGTATGTGAAAACTGCGGCCCTTTTCTGATATAGTTTACTAAATTAAATTACTTAGTTGCGTGTGTTTCAAACTAACCAGCAACGAACTTAAAATTCGGTCAGATAGTTATCGTACATTTACGAATTGTGTGAGTAATTATCATTGCTTTTGTTATTAATGTTATTTACTAAGTCTTTTATAAAATAAATAATAACGTAAAAACCGTATTGTTGTTTGTTCGAAGCGAACAATTGGAATACAGAAACCCATTTCCTCATATGAAAGTAGAGCAGGAAAATTAAAATTTCAAGGCGATGTCACTGGTGTGTTGTTAAATTATGTAAAATATTTGCTATCTCCCCGTTCGATTGCGAGGTAGTTTAGATTTATTAATTGCATTGTGAAATAATATTTTTTTGTTATTCCAAACTAAAGTCATGTAATGTTTTAAAAGAATATTTTCCATTATAGATCGACGATAGTTTTTATTCTCAGAAATAAATAGCATTACATTCTAATATTCCCTTAAATGAAATAATATTAGCTTGTAGGATATTTTTTAACATAGTAAATCATTATTGGAATCGTGAACAAACTTATTAATATATTTCAGATATTTGTTTTTTTTTTTTGTAAATTTATTTCTTAAATAAGAATTTATGAATTTAATAAATTATAATTAAGAGTGAAGTAATTGTCAAAACTAGGTAAAGTCATTGAGAGATTTAAAAGTTATAATTAAATTAATATCAGGAACTTGACATGGTTCTAGCGATCAGTCAAATCTGAACGCGGGCTCGTTAAAAACAATTTACTAAATAATGACTTATCAGAACAGAAAGATTAATTATCTTGACAACTCAATCTGGAAAAATGTGTTAAGTATATTTTTGTTATATTAAATAGCAGTTAAAATCTTTCTTAAGACAATTTAATAGTTTTTTGGTACTATTCGTTATATATTTTTAATTTTTAATAAATTAAAACATAAATATTAATTAATATTCACTTTATGATCTTACGAAGAGATAGTGTAACGATATCATTTATCTATAAAAAATGTCAAAATCAGTATTGGATTTCATATTTAAAAAATATTCAAATGTATTTCACAGTGTTTCATTTTGGAGACTGCGGATATTAATTTCCTTTTATGAAAGAGAGAGCCATTTATATAATTAAAATTTGGACTCATGGATATCTTTTTGCTTAGAACGAAGTTTTACAAAATTATTTCTGTGTCCAAGGCTTATCTATATCCACCTTTATATTCTTAAAATGTAATTATTGTTATTTATTTATATCATAAAATATATTAAAACAAAAAAATCTTTTTAACCGGTGGCATCAAATCGTGTAGATATTTAACCAAAAAACCGTAAAAAAATATTCATTTTTTAATTTCTAAAAAGGGATATTTGTTTTTAAATATCAACATTATATCTGAGCATCTTGTTAATTTCATTAATAAATTCCATGCTTGTGAAGAAATTTGATTTTAAATAAAATTGTTTACTTAATTTACATAGCTCATCATGTTTCTTCTAAATATTTAACGCGTCAGATTATTAGATACTTGAGAAAATAAATTGGGTAATAACAAGAGGAAAACAAAAACATTGTTTAAGCCTTTTAAGTCGACAAAGAAATTAGTCGTTATGGTTACAAGAAAACATGAGGAAACAAAGCGGCGTGTCGACTCTATCATATTATTTCTTCATCAAATCGCTTCATACGAAAACAAATTTTTGGTAATTTTTACATAACAACCATTAGTTATACTATTAAAAAATAATAGAATGTAACACTCTAACGCCTCTTCAAAGATGTTTATACGTTAGATATTTTAGGGATAGTGGCTAGATTTCTTCACTGTCTCTGGGCTGACGAGACATTGACTTATCAATATTCTAGAGATGCAATGTCTCTATTAATGACTGTCGTGAAGTCACAACATGAGGAGATAGTTCTTCTCTATATTTATTTCTATATATATATATATATATATATATATATATATATATATTTAAGAGGAGTGCGCAACGGTTATTATTAAAACATCGGTTCAACCAAAATTAAATTAAAATATATATGATTTATTAATAGAATATAAGTCTTTATATAATCGACGTCTATCTGTAACACATTTATGTTATGCTTGTGCTTGAAAATACTTCGCTTAAACGGTAGAAGGCTCATTTATTATACATTTTCGAGGACGCATAAGTGAAATGCATACTCATATACATAGGTTACAGTGCTGGGACAACGCCAAGCTCACCTGAAAGTTAAGTAATGAAACGGTTTTTGTAAATTATATTTAAAATCGGGTCGATGTTTGGACGGGTTGTTGAAGAGTTTAAAATCCTGTGTGGTTTTTTATGGCCTTTAGATTAAATCAGAATAAAATTGATAAATAAAATATTATTCACGACAAAACCTCCTTTTAAAACGGGTTGGTAGTAAAAGTAATTGAGTTATATTAAATACAAAATGTATACACTATAAATGTAATTTTGTAATATGTAATTTTGGCTTTAAGCAATTATTGTGAACTAACCACCAGTAGTGGTTGAACTAATTACATAATAATATTTAAATTTAATTCTACAATCTATTTTCTCCATTATATCTGACAGTTACCAGATTAAGCCTGTGTTAGTGGCTATAATTTTTCAAATAGTAAGTGACAGTCACGCATTTAAATCACGCGATCAAATTATAATTTAAGAATAAAAAGTATTAGATTTGATGTTTTAGAAAAATAGATACTTTTTGTTGGAAAAATAAACGCTCTCTCGTATTTAAGAGTAAAATATAATGTTTTTTTTTTTGTATAATTTCTCATCAACAATAATCTTCTCACATATAACGTGGATTAAACATATATTGTTTTCTAAATGCAGGATTATCTAATGCATTGTATAAATTTACAGTTATCTGAAGAATATATAATTTAATATTTTGTGATTTTTAATTTATTTGAAACAATACATTGTTACGTTGAGTGAACTTATAATTTTACTAGGCGTACTCAGACAACAGAATTTCCAGTTTTAATATAAAATTCTTTTCATTTGCCTTTTAAATAAGTTAGTTTCAAAATTAATAAGACAAAAAATATTAGAATTCGAGATAATCGTTGGGGTTCTGCTTGATTCATATTACGTATGTTTGAAGTGTATTCATATTTCTTATCTTTTGCACGTACATTTGTGGGCAATATTTATCGTAGATCCTGTATACCTTTTATCCCACACACACACACGTTAGTGGAAGGGCACTCATATCAAAAAAATATAAGCCAATAATATTTAATACATTCCAAACCCGTGTAAAAAATAACCATATTTTAATGTCAGTACTCATGTTGTAATATATAATAATTTTAACGTTCGTTTTTTTTTTTAAATTCTAATCTAAAACTTTTGTACACTTTACTAAGGATTCTGGGGCAAAATATAAAATTAAAATCTTAGAACAAGTATCTTGATTGGTAATTATAGTCACTGAAATTATAACACCTTACCTCTATCATATAATACTTAGTTATTTTTATCCAACTTATTTCATACTACTATCGTTTTTCGCGATTTAATATTTTCAAGAGTTAATGACTTCTGAAGATTTGTAACAATAAAATCCCCTATAAAGCAGTGCCTTTGTTATTGCATCAAGACAAGTGGTGTATTTTCTAGGCGTTCTAGAAAAATGTCTTTGATTTTCTTTCTAACTAAAACAAAACTTTAAAAGAGAATATCATCTCTACTTTCTTGAACTATAATTGATTGAACATATGTTTTGCATTTAAGTGAAAACATTTTAGTAAACATATGTATAGGGTATATTTTTAAGGTGAAGATTTCGAATAGAACGAAGCGAAAATGTGTGAGAGTTCAGAAGGGGAAGTTTGGCTGGATTGAAAACGATCATGTAAAGGAGACAGAGAGTTTAAGTATTCCTGTAAAAGCGAATAGACAGCTACCTTAGTCTTTCACGAGAAAGGTTATATTTGCGTAAATCAAATATAAACCTAAGGCAGAGATTTTTGCAAATGCTGAAGGTAATTCAGCTGCTCTCAGTAACGTCTGGAAAGCATCAGGGAATATAAATAAAGATAGAAATGAGAATATAAAGAGAGAATAGGCAAGCATGATATAAGTGGTTGTTTATAAAAAAGCAGAATTTTTGCAGACCATGCTGTGACAAAAATGTTCTTACATATGTTATCAATATGCAGACCACAGGTTGGGTGCGGATCAAAAGTAATGGACAGGTTTTCTCTATATATTCAACTTTCTCCATAAATTAAACTTGAAGACATTCAATTTCCAAAGGTGGTATTTTGGAGCGATCTTCCATACCTAGCAATCTAGAACTACCAGTGGTAATACAGTCGGAATTAGAAGTGTAGAAAGAAGGTTTAATTCCAAAAGTTTTTAGATCTTTATTAAGTTGATTATCAATTTTTATGCTTTAGTACTCTAGACAAGCAGTATATTTGTATATTGTCTACAGAAATTTGGGAAGGAAAGGACATTTAATTGGTAAAAGTATTGATGAAAATTGATAACAAAGGAAGGGAGGCAATATAACATTTTACTGAAGTCCGACATAAATCAAAGACCAATCAGAGTAAAAAGCATCAACCCTAAATGTTTGCCTTTGGCCACGCAAGTAACAATGAAATCAATCAATCACCTCACTTTAGGAGATACTATATTAAGAAGATCAAGAATAACTAATAAGATATTAAAGATTGTATTGGATTGAAAGCGTTACTAAAATCTAATAACTTTAATACTGATGCCTGAAGTTTCTCCATGGTACTCTACTGTCATCAGTAATTTTAATCAATGAAGTAGTTGTACTATCACCTTGATGGAAATGGGTTCGGAAAAAAATTGAGGCTATGTTTTTTTAGGAATTTTTTTTGTTGTTGGTTGACATGACGCTTAAAAAGTTTAGATAGATAAAATTAATTTTTAACTAGTTAAAAAGAACTTTAAAAAACCAACATAGGAACACAGGGAATTAAAAATCAAAAATATATTTACACTTCAATCCTATTTTCTAACCTAAACTGGCTAATTATATTTTTTTCAGTATCTGGACAAATGGTTAAGCACCTAATTTAGATAAACGGACACTATTTTTATTTACTTTCCAATAATCTAATTTATTACCCGCCTCAATATATATATATTTTTAATATCTACTCACCTTTTGAAGTCGATGCGTCAGGTTTACAGCTATATGGGTAATATTTCTTAGTTAATAGAATAAATGCAGGTTAATATTACTATTGGTGACTAACCTACCTGTATTATGTAACGCGGTAACGTAATTATTTATTTGGAACTTGGGTGCAGTTCGTGTCTACACTGCTCCATACGAGGTTTTTCTATTTCGATGTCATTATTTCGCTAAGGAATAGTTGATCATATCTGTTTTTTTTGTGTTTGGAATAAACGATATTTAGTTTTAGTTTCATACTGATTACTTATTATTTATTTTATTTATGGAGTTAGTTGAAAATAAGTGTAGGTTTATTTAGATTAAGGTTACTTACAGGTAATTTTTTTTACGAGATAATCGTGTTTAGTTACCTAGCCTGTAGAAGGCACCGAGCTCAATTAGTGAGTAGATATTCATCATCGGCCTATAGGCGCCCACTGCTGAGCGAAGGCCTCTTCTCACATGGAGAAGGTTAGAGCATTAATCACCACGCTTGCTCAAGACGGGTTGGCGATTTCAATCTTATAATTTGAAATTATAAGATGAGGTTTCCTCACGATGTTTTCCTTCGCCGTCCGTCAGCGGTGTCTAAATACTCTTAGAAAGTACATATGACTCGGAACAGATTGGTACTTGCCAGGTTTCGAACCCGCGCCCTCACGTATAAGAGGCGGACCTTTTAATCTCCAGGCCACCACGACTTTTAGAGTAGATATTAAGAAGTTGTAAATATTTATTTAGGTATCAAATTAGATCGGCTTGAAAAGTAAATAAAAAAGTGTTTCTTTTACCTACATTAGGCGTTTAGTAGATTTTTGTGCAGATTTAGAATCTCTTATTAGATAGGTTAAGTTAGGAAATAGTATTTAAGTGTAAAATTATTTTGTGCTTTTTAGTTCCTGTGTTCCTATATTGTGTTTTTGATGTTTTTTTTATACATGAAAAGTATTTTATTTTAGTGTAATTATAAAAACTCAGAATTACACTCAGTGTAATTATAAAAACTAGTACTTAGGATAAAGTAGCTATTTCAAGATGGGGACACCTTTTTCACGTGCATATCGTATGAGAAAAAGTCGAGCTCAGGAGTTTGAAGTTGACAAAGATGAGCGTCTTAACCGTAGTAGAGAACGAAATACAGCACGTGGTCTTCGAGAGTCATCTGGAAAAAAAAGAAAGAATTTCTCAAATACGCATTTATACACGTGTCCCATAAGTTCCTTCAAATTTAAATTTTAAATATGATTCAAATTGCGCGCTGAAATGGCGTTCGGGATGTGGGGGAAGCACCAAAGGTATTTTGAAATTTAGTCACTATGGAGCTTGTCGCCAGAACAGATCGTGCTTTTTTAGGGCGTACGTTATATTGCAACAGTGATTCGTAAACCATTGCATGGCGTAAATTAAGAGAGTATCGCAATTTACATACGTTTAATAAATGTCCTAATGTTCGGACGATTAAGAATTGGGTTACAAAGTTCGATGAGACTTATATTTAATAAACAACGATCTGGCTGACCCATGACATCACGGACTGAAGACATCATCGACGTAGTGCAAGAGTCAGTTCCTGAAAAACCTATTTAATCAGATCGATGTTACAGCGCACTTTCAATACCCGGACCTGGTTTCAAAAATATATATTGGGCAACTGCCCATACTCCTAACACCGCTATGTCCGTCGTCCGTCACCTTTTTCCTAGCAAAGGGATAACTCGAAGAGGCGTCCTCAAAAGCAGAAGAGAGAATCTTTCATCTCAATAATATGCGTGCCCACGATAGGAGAAGTTTGGAAAATGCGTAACAATTTGAATCAGCAACGATTTTTATTGATTTCCCTCACTTTTTAGGATATCCCATTATAGAAACCTGACGTGGTGACAATGGGACCACTTGGGGGTTGTAGTCATTCAGATAAAAAATCATTTCTTAAATTGGTCAAAGAGTATTTGAGAACCACCTCCTTTTTTGAAGTCAATTAAAAAGGAGAAATGGAAATGGGAGAATAATCATTACAGAAATAGGGATTTATTTTTTTGCGTAAAAGGATAATTTGGACGCCGCTCCTATTTGATGGGAAGTTTTTATTGCAGAGAGAATATTGAAAATTTTGAAAACAAATTAATAAAAGATGAATAATTTACGAATTATAACAAGAGAACCAATTTAATCAGAAGTTATATCTAGAATATGTGTATTAACATGTCTTTTGATAAAATGATGAAAAAAGAAGTTTGAGAAGGGGCTTTTGATGCTCTTAAAATTTTACTTATTAACACAATTTATTTCGTCAAATGATGTTGATTAAGAAGATTTAAATTTGGGTAAAATAGATTAGTATCTCTGTAATTTATGCCAACACCCATAGACATTAGGAAGTTTATCGGAATTCAGTAACTGATTTATAGATTTGACATCGTCGTGCATCGCTACACATGTGAGTGCAACGATTACGGATCTACGTATAAAATTACATTCAGTGAGTGATGTCTAGTGTCTGAATGAAAAATAAACAAAACTTACTCAGTGCAACAGCATATAATTATACTTAAATTTAATACTTCTACTAATTAATGCAATAAATAATATATTGAAATAAACAAGTATGTTTAATGTTTTAAATACTTAGAAGATTATACATTCACAGCGACAGTACTAGGGCAAAAGAAAAAATCATCCTAAAGATTTCTCTTTACGGGGAACTGCAGTCTACGTTCACAGACTTTATACTTGATGTTGAAAAATTTGGTACACTAAGTGGGTGGCGGTAACGTCGGTCAACTGGACAAGATGGTTTTCATTCTCATTCTGCAAATTTACGAGGCAATTTATTTGAACTATTAATTTGAAAGTTATCCTTCTGGTTACTAAGAAAAATCAATAATAAAATCAGTAAAAGTTTAACAATTGTTTGAATGAAGTTTCACCTATAGAGCTCCTACCCGCGAAAGAAATACGGAAAATTTTAACGTAGAACTCTCGAAGTTACGGTTGCTTGTTGTAATAAAATAAAAAAACAGATATGTATATTGTTTACATTTACAGAAAAATCATTATTATTTTGGATATATGTGTGACACAATTTGTAAAACAAACAAACCTTCCAAAAATTTGAATATGTTAAAAACTTAAGCACCTTATAAAATAAAGATACTCTTAACATTGGGGTCCATACCCATCGATGAGCAAAATTTAAGCCGTGTTGATATTTTCCATAGATGCTATAATTTCAGTCTTTGGAGGACGTTAGAGCCGAGCGTTATACGTATGGAAAGAATTAATATTTGATATTCTATTCACGAAACTTCACACAAACGCAAATTTTATTACAGTTTATTTAAATATTGTTGTCATATTATTTAGCATAAAGCTTTTTTTACTCATTTTAAATGTATCTGGTTTTTACGTGTTGTTTTACATAAAGGTATGTTTTTTTATTCTAGAATAGTATCGGATGTTTATTTTGAACGAATATATATTTGTAAATTACATTACACTGAAAACGTTTATCGATGATAAATATCCTGTACAATATTAAAATAATTGTTATAAATAATTTTGTTTACACAGTTTACGTGATTGTATAAGTTGACTAAAGAATTTAACTACTGTAGTTGTGTGAACAACACAAATTTGAATTTCATAATGATATACTGCCATTTTAAA
Organism: Danaus plexippus; assembly: GCF_018135715.1. Classification (NCBI taxonomy): domain Eukaryota; kingdom Metazoa; phylum Arthropoda; class Insecta; order Lepidoptera; family Nymphalidae; genus Danaus; species Danaus plexippus. The sequence goes on along the minus strand of NC_083548.1, from coordinate 689,858 downwards.
GCGAATTGTGGCCATTTTGTGTTCTAGATTACGTCATGTAAACAAATTCTAAAACAAAAAACCAAATTTTACGAGCTTGTTTAATCTGCGCACTGAAAGACTTTTTTTATATGTTTATGGTGTCATAAACCCCGGTCAGAGCGCGGATGCATTATTACCTAGTGTCGGTTTACCTCAGAATAAGTTTATTTATAAAATATTTCGTTCTGTGTCTTTATGAGCATTCCTTCTCACTTTTACATTTTCTTTACAGCTTTGATATAAAATTCATAGCTAAACCACTGAATTATCTACGAGTTTTGTCTAGACACGTTACCAAAATTAATTGGGTATTCACTAGACTGCTGGCATTAAATGAAGGGATCGTTTTTTTTCATTACTCCATAACTATCATTCTATTTCTTATGTTGTTATATTAATTATTTATTTATTACAATATCAAATTTTCATAAACCAATCAGTGTTTGTCGAGTTTATACTCTGTAGTTGTCAAATTTAAATTCCCATGGGATTCCAGTGGTCTATTAAGTGATGATAAGCTCTCCTGAATTAGATTATGAGCTCTGGTGCTCAACTTCATTCAAATTAGTTTAGTTACGACATTGCTTTAATCCTTTATTAATAGTCTCCTACAAATTTGCACTTTTGGCATCAATTCTCATATTTATAAATATAAATTAATACGAAAGCTCATTTGATAAATTGAAGATGATCTTGAAACTATTAATCCACAGAATACTTTTTATAAGAGAAACAAACACCGCTTCTTATTATGTCATCCGATTCATCTGATGACAGAAGGGTTGGATTATTTTTGTACAAAGCATTCTCGACTCTATTACCTTTGAATATACGGTTGTCTACAACAATTTTGTGAATGTATCTGGACAACATTTACCAAACAAAATTAAATCGCTTATGTTTGGAAGGAAGGAAATAGTTCTTTAGTCTTATAATTCGTTTCGAGTGTCAAATGTTGATCGGTTTTCTAACAGTATTAAAATAGTAACATTATAAAGAATAACATAAGACAAATGATAAACTGTTATAAAAGAAATCACTCTTCGTGCAAAATAATTGATAAAATATTAACATTCAAACTTTAACATGCATATAAAACGAAAAAAAACGAAAGTATTACAACTAAGGACTTCTCGATTCGATATTTAAGCTCCTTAAAAGTTCAAAGTTTAAGGATTATACGGAACAATATAATGTCAACACCTCCACGATTCCTTTATTTCTAAACATAATCTCAGTATTCTAAACAGTTAGCACTTTTTCACTAATTTATGTATCCATCATTTCTATGAAATATTGCGGAATAATTTATAAAAGCGTCTTTGGTATATTTTCATTTCGGTTTGTGATGAAATTCAAAAACACATTAAACTATTAATTCGGATGAATTATGGATGTTTCGAGAATCATTCTGTCAACGTGATTAATGTATTTGCATATTTTTGTATGTTTCAGTCAATTGTAATGTAAATATTATTTTAAGGTATATGTTTTAGAATCATTTAACAAGATTCACACGCATGGCTTTTAAGTTATTATTTTATTTTATCAATCTGGTTAGTTATGAAAGTCAATTAATTAATTTCGAAAACTCTATTTTAGCACACGTTTCATTGAAACGTAATTTTGACGGAAGGCATATTAGAATTATTTTTGTTAATGGTAGTGAGAACTTTAACATTTTGCTTGTTTTACGATAGTCTATGATCATTTCTGTGATTCCATATAAAACATAAAATTATATTATATTTCATTGACAGCTATAACCGACGCCACATATTATTCCTTATCTGATCTCATATATTAAGATGGATCTATTTACCGCTCGTTTATCCAAAGCCATTAATCCATCGAATCCTTAAGCTAAACACTTAAGATTAATTGGGAATCCCATTCAATATTTACTTAGGCATTTTATTCTCATGTTTATATAATTGTTTCGCTTAAAATTATATTAAATTTGTATTTTTGTTAAAAGAAATGTGAATTGACATCTCGTCTGCCCGTGATCACGGTTGCTGAAAAGTAACCGAAACGTCGGGAGTATGTAGTTTTAAAATAATAAAACTCGCGTACTATATCCGAAATATATTAGTTTCATTTAAATGAATAAAACTATACTATAATATTACAATTGTTTTTAATCTAAAAATACTTTAATCTTGTTTATGTCTAACTGGTCTAGACTCAAAATTATATGATATATTTAAATTAATACGTATAATAGTTACACAAATATCAAAGAAAGTAACTTTATAATGGATGGATCGTACACTGGATTATAGTCTCTATAATATACATACATTTGGAAGAGTAACGCACAATCAGTCTATCAAATATTTATGTACATCGATAAGGATTCCCTGAACTTATATTTTATCAACCCAAGCGCTGAACTGTTCTAATCACTATTATAAAACGGGGCCAAAGCGCGCGTGTGCCGTTCACATTCAAGTTGCGATCCTTTTTATGGTAATTATGTTACTTTTCCTGGATACCGGATCGTGTTAATGGAATACCTTATATAAGTTTAACGCCGCGTGAATATATAGGTCGCTTGTATAATATATAAATGCTTTCCATTTTATTTATGTATCATTTTAAACAAATGTATTTGAAATGTAAAAAAATATAAGAATGTAAATATAAGCTTGTATACAATATATGGACGGTCAGAATTTTTATTAAAATACCAAAACCGTGCACTTGATTTAAGGCTCCAATAAATTGAAACACAAATCATATTCCTGTACACACGATAATTATTCATCGTTTATTTCAACAGGTATCGGTTGATGGTTGAAATTATTGATACATTTTTTCAACTCCAATAAAAAACGAAGTAATTCTTTTAAATATTTCTGTTTCATTCACAACACGAATAGAAAATTTTCTCGAACATTCGGAATGCTATCCATCTATACGAAGTTGTAAATTTCAATATTGCAAATATAAAACTCTGAACAGATTTCTAGGTTACGACATTCTAGGAATAAAAACAGAGATAAAGTTTGTATTGAAACCGAGTGACATTCCGATGACCCACATTTTTTAGTTTATGGTAAATTGAGATAGTACTGAATACAATCAGATAAAAAAATATATCAGTTTCATATATGTACATATATTGCATACTATGTAGGCTTCATTATAGTAAAGGACATTGAACAAAAAAATCTATTCCGACTCAATCTGGAAAATGTTCGTAATAAATTTGAGAAAGTGTATTAGATAATTGAGAATTGGTCTCAATATCGTGCATTTCATCTAAAAAGTTCGACAGTTGGTATCAGTTTTATCAGTTGGGCGGGGTTGCGATTACTTACAATATCTGTTTTATAGCTCTGCCTATCTTGATGTCTAGATTTAAAAGCTTTCGGAATACAGATAGAAGGTTCACTATTATATATATTTTAAGAGACCTCGTGTGTTTTAATAGAATAAAAAGTCTGCTACCAATGTTACAAATAATGATAAAATTAGCAAATAAAAAAATGTAAGCATATTTTTTTTCATTGCAACGTTTGTTTCATTATGAGATCTAAGACTTCCGCGAGTTTTATTCATTTAAATGAAACTAATATTTTTCGGATATACTACGCGTGCTTTATTTTTTGTTATCGCGTCTGCCCGGGATCACGGTTGCTGAAAAGTAAACGTAACGTTGGGAGTATGTACTTTAAACAAAAAATAAAGCACGCGTAGTATATCCGAAAAATATTAGTTTCATTTAAACGTTATTTTCATTTTGTTAAGAAAAAGGAAAGTTCAGTTGTGTCAGTGATTCAATAATAAATTACTCAAACGCGGCCATGCACTTAATATAATATAAATCAAGCCAATTAAATTAAATAGTATTCTGTAGGAAACTTATTATTATTCTTAATCGATACCTAATTTTCTAAATCATCCGTTGCTATGATATGACATTACAAACAAAAAAGAATTACGAGTATCATAGCATTCATTATAAACACGACTTCAATGATAACTGGGTTAGAACACTCCTGTAAAATATTCATATTTATATCTTACAACACTAACATTTAACATAACAACGTGGATAAGTAGATAGAGTACATCTCAAGGTTCTATTGAACCTAAAATAAAATAAAAAAACAAATATAACAGATATAGTCTATATATTAATAAATTTTATACTTCATAGATTATAAATAATGTTGTTTATTTTGGTAATGACAACATTTTATCTTAAAATAACATACTCGTCAGCTTCTATCCGCTGGTTTGTTTTTATTTCCAAAAAGATATACTGACTAAATCTATTAAAAGTGTTCAAGGTTTTCCGTTGATTCATACTTTATTGAATATGTAAATACTCCTTTATTTTGGAATGATATAAATACTTATGGGTTTTTTTTATAAATAGTTCTAATATAAATTACTAAAGACAATGTGAAGCGCTCTACCTAGAGACTTATACCTAGACTAGTTTACATTCTAGGCGTGTTGACGGACAAACAAACCGCGTCACAATCAAAGCGGCTGACCAAATAGATACTGGAGGTATGGACACACAGCATATACCTGAGACGGTTCTTATATACACGCAATATATTCTTCGAGGTAATGTATTTTAAGAGCAGCTTTTAAATCAATAATTTTCAATAAACTCTTGCCATTCGATATTAACAATTACATTATTTTGAGACCTTTCGTTAAAGACGGGAAGATAAATGTTTCTAGAGTACCCGTTCGTGTATTTGTTACTATGTAATAAATCAAGTAGTAATGAAAACTTTGTATGTAATAATATTATTTTAAGTGCAATTGTTTTGTTCAGATCAGTTTGTAACAAAGGGCTTATGAAATAAAGATGACTATAGTCAAACAGGCCTAGCACAAGCTTGCGTCATCACACTACAAATAAAACGTTGCCCTTTTCTCATTTAATAACCTACGGTTACACTACATTGGCCGAGGTTTACAGTTTTAAGATGAAATCTTGAAAGAAATTAAGAAATCATACGTTTTAAATCATCCTTATATCACCTTTTTATGAAGGTCAGACGATGAAATAAGAAAAATATTTTTCTTATTCAAGACTCATGTTTTATTTAACGTGGATGCGACTTTTTATAACGATTTTTTATTTATATCGCATACTCGTATCGACTAATGAAGTGATACTTGAAATATGACGGAGTAATTTAAACCATTTTTGTTTTAAAAAATATATAATTTTCAATCCAGTTTTCCATATATATGCAAATATAGGTTAAACATTGTACGATATTATGATACGAAATCTATTCACATTTGCATAGCCAACAAATGTAATTATTGTATCTGTATTGATGAAATGCTAAAATTATGCTAACATTAATTTAACAAGTGAAACTCTTGTCATCATTAACAGCGAAGTAATGTAATGTATTCCTTATTTAATGTCACTATTTTTTATTCTTCAATTAAAACCTTCAGGAAATACGATTACCAAACAGACATGTTTTCTGTTCTTCAAAGGCCTATTCATTACACCAATAAGATTTAATTCCAAGGATTGATGATGGTTAATTGTAAATTTTGGCTATTCTTAATTTTTTATTGAGCCGTTTATAGCCTGAATTGTTAACATTCATTTAATAACCAAATTGTTTCTTGAACATCGCAAAGACTATTCATTATTATCAAAGTATTTTTGTACAATTATGAAATACCAAAAATCCAGAAAGAAAATATTTTCCCTCTCTCTCATTACAAATATCAAAAACTTTACCATTTTAATGAGGAAATTATAAAAGTACTACCCTGGATACGCGACATAGGTCTGTAGTAAGGTATTATGTAAGATGTGGGGATCTACGTAGTATATATTTAAATATTTTAACTCATCTAGATGTTTCACAAAGCAGTGTATTCAGTTATATTTACGGATGATATTCTTTAATTCAAATTATGAATTATTTAATAAGCTCGTTAAAATATGTATAATAACATCAATAAAATTTATTAGTTACTATGTAAATAATCAAATATTTAAAAATATTTTAATTCGAAAATATAATATATAAAGTTAGCAAAAATAATGAGATTTGTAATATACATTATTAACAATCTCTTACACTTACTTATAAAGCGTATAGTTGTGTTTATTTATTCAACACAAATGCCAAAATGTATATCAGAACTACGTTTAACATTCAGATTTGGATCACATCACTTCACGGGTTCGTGTAAAGTAAATAAAATTACAACATAAAGCAGGTATGTACCTAATGGAATTGTGAACATCCACAAGATTTATACAGATTAAGATTTATAGATTTATATATTATAGAGTATGTAGTCTTCAACCAAAAATAAAGTACGCGTAGTATATCCGAAAAATATTAGTTTCATTTAGATGAATAAAACTCGCGAAAGTCTAAGATCTCACTATTTATAGATTTTAGCTATACCAATGGCCACATTTTTGAAATATTCTCTTATCTTTCATTACGCCATGTCAAATGTGAAGTAGGAATTTATATATATATATATATATATAAAAGAACGAAGAAACATTCCGAACCAGAAAATAATACATACGAGTTTGATACTAATTAATGAACGCTTGTAAAATTAGAGCAAAATTTTAAATAAAATATTGTATTCGAATAACGAACAAAAAGGCTTCGATGGACGGTAAGGTAGAGGACCCTCCAGTCAAGAGCGATCGACTCCAGATCAATTGTTAATTGCGTGGTTATTCTCGATTGTGATACAAATATTGACAAAAATATTACCTACTATTAGTTTGATTGAAATTACAAGAAATGATTGTAGGAGAATATATATTAATAAAAATTTGTAATATTTTAAAAAATTTTGCCCTACTACATCTAAAAATGTCTATGTTGAAAACTTTATTATTTTCGGTATGTAATGGCATATGGCTGTTAGCTCTGTCGCTTTGACAGCGTCACCAAATGAATAGGCGGGTCCTGAGACCGAAGATACTTCATTATTATAATCACTCGGATAGCGAGTAAATAATCAGTGTTGCCCCAAATATAGTACAATATGACATAAGAATCAAATACTTTATTTCATATCATATAATATAAGGATGTAAAATGTATTATTGAAGTACCACTAGATAAGGCGCATCCTTTCAATGAAGTCTCTAATAAGGCTTAGATATCTTGGCTTATTTATCTACGTGTAGTCAATACGGTCTTTCAGAAGGAAACTGGGAGGAAAATCCGATCCACCAGATTTTCATCATTAATCCCATTCGTTACCTGAACTTGAACCTTAATCTCAAAGCTCTAAATCAGAAATTCGTATGTTCAATTCGACCCTCTTTACTGAACGAGTAAGCTTGAACCGCAGTGGCCTTTCGTAATACAAACCTGACATATTTCAATAATGATTGATTTTATAAATAAGATAAAAATAACAAAGACACAATACTTTTGAACAACAGAATCATCACAATTTCCTTAGAGATATTCATGTATAAAAATTATAATGTCAGAATATTGCTTAAAATGCTCATAAACTAACCATTTTCCACAAGAAGCATTCAACTACGGATGTTCGTGTTTATTAGACCATTTCACTTATCTCAGTCTTCCTTTGATCTTCTATCTTTGAACACACTAAATTATATTATGTAATCTCTAGAAGTGGTTTATTTCAACTAAAAATAAATAACGTTCTGTAATGTGGAACTGTTTGTTGTCGATATTATCATGTGGGTTGTACATATGTAAAATAGTCAAACATTTCTCCGTACCCTTAATATTACAAGTAAACTTAAATGATTATTTATTCTGATTTCAAATAGGTATAATAAAAGCAGTTTCTAATTTCATTTAAATATTTTTTTTAATATAACCTGCTATTCGAAGTCGTTCCGGGCGGATCTTTGATCGTACTTCCAATATTATAAATTAAGATATAAAGAATCATTTGAATGAAATATCTTTAAGGTATCGTTTCAAAGATTTTGTGTTTGAAAGGAATTGTAAATGTAAAAGAAGGCTTTATTGATATTGAATTAATGGTCGTACATTATTTTCCTTTTATTTTAAGATATAAATGAACAGTTAACTTAATAGAACTAGTGGCGGATAAAAGTAGACTATAGAAACTCCGTTATTATGGCCATTGTTATAAAATATCGTGTAATAAATTTTGTCAAACACGATCTGACAGATATGTTTATAAGACTTTATATCTATATTGGCATCAAGAGCTTTCAATGAAACTGATAGTTGTAATCGTCTCGACACAAGGATCCGTCCGTGTATTTGCACAGAATTTCACACTTCATCAAATATACGATGAATTTCTCATATAAATGGAAATAGCCGGGATCGGAAACATCGCTCGGACAGTTCATAAAAATTATCTTTGGCCTTCAGCCAACCTTATTTGACGCTCGTTGAACAAGATGAAAATTATTCTTTTATGGGATATGTATCGATAATAACACTTTTATTAGAGTTGACTTAAAATAGTTTTAAAGTACTATATTAATAATATTAACAATATATGCTCCTTATCTTATTGCGACTCCATGATTTTTCAATATACGTATATATAAAACATTGTACAAATGTAATTAAATAGACAGCGTATATAAAATGTTTTGCTGGAATTGATAATGAGGAAATTCTGTTACTTGTATTACGCGGAAGATTATAAATAACTCACATGATAATGTTTTCTGGTAAATGGGACGCGGTATGAAAATGGGTGTAGAATTTCTTCGCTAGAATGGCTTTCACGAGACCTCCCTCGACGTGTCGCCCGTGACGGTAAATCTAAAGATGAAGATGAAAGCTAACAAATATATTTCCTTGTAACTTTTCACCATCGAAACATCAACTGTTTAATGTTTTTTTGAAACAACAACATATATTTATTTATCCATATCTCGAGCACCATGTACATACACCTATAATTATAATTCACTACATAGTATTCCTAGGAATTAACAATTATAGTCATAGTCGTAAGTTTGTTTTAAAATTTACCTACAAGATAAATCTTAAGTTCTAAGTAATAAAAAGATAGCGGTTACGTTGATGTAGTTATCAAAAATACTGTTATCAAAAAAAAAAATAGAAATAAGAGAATTTCATAAAAATGTGTCCCAGATTTCTATTAATATATTTTTTTAAGAATACTTTTTCATCTGATGTTTAATCTTCAGTGCACTAAAATAGCTGTATAAAAATGCGCAGCTTAATTATAAATGATAATTTTATTAAAACATAGGAGAGACAGATTTCATGCAAAAATAAAATATTTAAAAAGTCGCTTTAAATAATAAGACGAATAAAACTTTTAATAATGAAGTGCTCTTCGAATCGCGTTCCAGTCTACCGTCGAAGCAAAGCAACAGACCTACAAAAACAGTCCAATCGCCTCTGAGCATGTCAAAACCCAATCCTTCTCGAATTGTCATGATTTAAATTCAATTACACTAACTCTTTTTATTTATGATATTTGTAATAAAAAGTAACTTGAGGAATTTCCGAGCCAGTTCTGAAGCTATGCCACATTTATCATATATATATAACACAAACATTTGGTGAAAGAATGTTCTTGTGTCGTTTTCCTAAGGACTTGGATCTTTAATGGAAACGTATGAGCATTAAGAAGTGTCCAAAGATATTTTACCGCCATCCTTAGTTTTATAATTGTATAACTTAATCGTATGCTAATCCAAGTAATTACAATTTTCTTTAGTTTGATAATCACAATCTCCAATATATGCATAGCCTTTAATCAATGTTGCAAAGATATTAGGTTTCGCCCACGACTTCCTGTTGATATTGTTAATCTATGCTGTGGTTACTTTGTATAAACTTTGTAGATGTAGCCTGTGCATTATTCTGTTGCCTGGTATTTATATATATTTCAATTAAAGATATTTTTGTGTGAAAATAAAATTTCATGCATCCGTCAATCTGTTTGTCCATGAATCTAGTTTTATTTTACTGTATTAATAATTCCATTCTATTTTCTTTATATATATATATATATATATAATTAATTTGCATTTATCCACAACCCTATAGTGTACTTTTCAACTATGGAAGTATTTAAAAGTTATTTGATTGTACTGTGAAAGTATTGAGAAGTTTTTAATATATTACAAGTCCTAGTAAGAATGAATACCAAATGATATGTCACTTTATATTTTTTTGTTTATTTTGTTTTAATACTTATATAATAAACATTTGATTTTTCATGTTTTATTTGTTGTAAATTAATATGTTTTATTCGTTAAAACCTTATCAAGCATTTTTAATTTTATCATAAATCGTTCATTAAAGTATGTCATACATCACAAAGTGAAAAGATTTTATGTATAAGGCGATGATTTTGTCTGTTACAACTTAAAAAAATCTTTTTTATCAAAATGATATCTAAGATTTTCGAGTGTAAACATTTAAATGGAACTAAGCTTTTCGGATACAACGCGTTTTTTATTATTTTATAATCCCGGCGTTTCAATCCCGTTACGGCAACCATGATCACGGGCAGACGAGATGAAAGTGACACTTTCATCGAGTAAGATATAAAAATATAAAAAAACGCTTATTAACCAACAAACTTAGTTTCATTTAAATTTCATAGCAGTTTTCAGATGATTATTTAAGAATATTAATGATGAATAATTAAGTTTTTCATTTATAGAAAATATAAATTTTGTGGAACCACATTCACAAAAGTTTGTAGTTACATATATATATTAATGATGAATAATTAAGTTTTTCATTTATAGTAAATATAAATTTTGTGGAACCACATTCACAAAAGTTTGTAGTTACATATCGGTACTAGCGGAAGAGGGTAACTTCAGGAGCATATTTACGAGCATTATTTAACCTTCACCTCATATAAACTGTCATTAAAACTAGATAAAGTCTGACTTAATAAGGCTGGCATAAATCTATTAATTACATATTAAAATATATACGAGCCCTTAACAACCAAATCAAAATCTATACGTTTCGTACTTCACAACGTTACATTACCTATACATTATATACCTATATACGTAATGTCTCAATCAATCATCTCCAATTACCCATATTTATCAGCTATCATGAAAGCATGTCAGAGCGTATTAGACTTGGACCCTTGTTTTGGTATTCTATTAGAAAAGATCAGTCTTGGAACAAGCTGCAACTTAAGTCCAAAATCTCTTTTGCATGTTTTGTTTCCTTTCCTTCTTAAATACTTATAGATTTCAGGACGTAAACGTAACAGCTGATCGATTCACATAAGATTAAAAAGTACCCTTTCTCCTTACTTAATTTCGATTAATTATTAAATTTGAATAAATTCTGTATGATAATATATTTATAATATAAAATTGCATCAAATCTCAATAACAGCTGTATACACATCAGAAATGAAAAATATATACATCTAGGAAACAGCTGAAGTCTCATACATAGCATTCTAAATTCAAAATGCATTGAAAATTCCAGATGTAGGTTGTAAGGAAATGGAATAAATCTCAACGTATTCTAACTTATCTCAACAACTGGGGCGAAGATTGTTCAACCATGACTTTATTTCCGAGACGTGACAATCTGTCAAGTAAAATGAAAGATGGCGTTAAAGACTATCAAACGATTATTTCATAGCACAGAGTTAATAGAAATCGTAGTTATTAGAGTATAGTGGTCACAGTATTAAATGAGTGAACTTAGAAACTGTACGTTGACATAAATGAAAAAAATAAATAAATAAACATTTCTGTTTCAATCTGACTCTCACCTAATACAATATAATTTAAGATTAATAATTATGATTTTTCTACATAGTTTATACAAGTACATAGGCAACTTTTCTTGCCAGAACCGTCTGCTCTGTGCCTTATGTATCTTCAAGTAGTAACTATCATTAATCACATCATTAAGAACTTTATGTTAGTAACTTGACATGAGTCTTTCGTTTTCGTCTGTGATGCGACAACTCTCAGTTGGTTGGGGTGCGACAAAGCTGGTTGCTGTTCATTTGGATTTTCTGAACCAATTTTTAAAGATCCCCGACAATTGCACCTGCTCCTCCTGACAAATGTTCCACTGCGTTCCACTCTTAGGTTTCAAAAGGTCACTACCGCACACTCGCATGTTTATCTCGTAGTCGGTTTTTATGAAATCAATGGGAAAAGGAACTGACCCATTCAAACGCCGAAGACAGCACGGTTACTTATAAACCATATAAAGAAAAAACATAAAATAAAACATATCTTTAAAATTCAAAATATTTGTTAAACACTAGTAAAACTTTTTACACCTGAATTTATAATTAAAAAAAGTATAATACTCTATTATTAATTCCGTAAATGTAAAATTATCGAACAAAATAGGAGTCTAACAACGTACGCCTGCAATCTTGTTAGTTCCTATTTAATTACAACGCTTTGAGAAACATTTTGAAGCAAATCGCATTAAGGTATCAGAGTCGCTTTGATTTAAATTTGCAAAACTGGAGAAAATTATTATATTAATGAACCAAAAAAATTACATTCACAGAAAAATTAGGCAGTTTCCTCTACAAATATATTAAATAAAAAATGAAACTTTATTTTCACTTCCAAAAATTATTACTTAATGTCTGTACATCCATATAATCGTCTTTCATTAATAAATTTAAGTTGTGTGTTATATTTAAATAATTACTAAGACTATATATAAGGAAACTTCTAAGGAAATATCGAAGTCGTTACTTACCGTTGTATATTAAAGTGACAGGTAATATGTATAATATCTCATATCATTTTAATTATATTACAATATTATCAATAAGTGGTTTTTCTTGGAACGTTGATAAAAAGGTGAATAGATTTATTAGTTTTCTGTTATTGGCCAATCATTTCTAAATATAATCTTTGGATATTGATATTCAAAGTTCCTTTTAGACTTAATAAATATGAATTCATTAAGATTATTTTTGCTTATGTTAATTGCTAGAGATGGTTTTTCATATACACATAAATGTATTTGAATAAGTATTAATTGAAAGGAAATAACAAGCAAAGATGAATAACTTCTTGGTATGAATCTTTATGTCTGGATTAACGCTTTGATAAGACGGAGATAAAAAATAATTTATTCAAGCGATCTATAGATTGTAGACCATTATAAGTCAACGATCCATTCAGTTTCTGTGAAATCTTATAAAATATAAAACCCTACGCATATTTGACATTTACCAATTATACTGGTACACTTCTCCCACTTGTTTGAGTAATTATGGGCCAAAAGTGACTTACTTAATATTGGAAGAGCTGATACTCTTACATTGCTAGACTAATACTGACCAAACTCAGCTTAGGTACGCTGCAAGGTAACTGGCTTTCAAATGAAAACAACCACATCAAAATCATTCGTTCTAATTGAAAGTTGGAATGCCACAGACAAACAGACGCGAACACCCGGACATCAATGTCAACATTATAACACCCCTGTTTTTGCATCGGGACTTAAAATACGTACAAATTACTTTAAAATGTTCTCATTTCCCTATTACCATGAGTGTATTCGTTGTTCTGCAAAATACTCTCATAGCTTTATAACGACTAAAAGAACGCTCCAAAATTAACATTTATGCGTCCCATTCACTTTAGGTTCATAAAAAGTAATGACCAATTTCATTATCGTCGGTCGTATAAAAAGTATGTTACCTGAAATTGAATATTTGTTACAAATCTGAATGTTTGCACATAAAAGTTTGTTGGTAATCGTGATTTCTGTGTTATTAGAAAACTACTTTCTCCTAAACCACTCAAATATGATCTATCAAAGTGGTAATAGCTTCCAAGTTTCTTCAGGCATAAAACCTAAAATCACAATTCATTTTCTAGCATTAAAGTTAAAATTTCTTATATATTTCATCACAATATTGTTGTTCTAATTACACAACTCCTTGAGTCGATTTTGCCTTGCAGAATTTTAGTGTTATTTCTATAAAATAGTTCTGCTGCTTTCTTAATAGTAGTGTTTTTATTTACACAGTAAATTTATCTGTATATAATGACGATATTGTATTATATACGAAAGTAGTTTATAATTCGACTCATTGCAAATAATATTTTTGTTATTTTTATATGACATTGATGCATGATGCGTTGATTCATTTGTTATCAATACTGCCAGTGATATGTCATGGTTACTTCTATGCAATTGTGAATACAAATCGAGTAACTCATAACGAATCAAATCGATGCTATATTTTGTTATAAAATTGGCAGAATCATTATTTTAATAATAAATCTTACAAATTATTAGTTGTCATTGTACAAATTGTCTAAAATATAAACGGGAAATGTAATTTTGGTTTAAAAAACAAATAATTTATTTTTTCCTTTGTTCCTAATCACAGGGATGATGGAAAATATTGAGTATATTCATTACTAGTTTTAAAATATAAGGATTATTAATGTATGTTTTATCAAACTTGGAAATAAATCTTACTAATTTTATATTGATGACACTAACAAAACTATACAAACCCCTATTTTATAAGAATATTTATATTTAAATTTCAAACACAAAGTCAAATATTAATGAATTTTTTTTTTACTCGTATGTCATTGAATTCCTCTCGAACGACTGGACCGATTTGAATGAATTTTTTATATACATTTGGTGACGAACCAGAAGGTTTTGATTTACTAATCAGCCAGGCAGATGGCGCTGCAGTCGATATTGAGGTCATTGAAAATAAAATGGCTGCAACGTAGGTTACTATATGTATTGTTTCAACACACTTTATACATGTCTCCCTTCACTCAACGCGCACGGAGACGCCGGCAAGAACTCGTTTAAAATAAATTAAAATTATTTGTTTCGCACTTTAAAAATATTGTTCATTCTTCCAATTCAATTACACGTAGCAAAGTTTTAGCATATGAGTTATGTGTTCTGCCGTTTTATAAATCATAATTTATGTTCGAAACATCTGAAACTTTGTAATTGATTACCTTGTGTTCTTGTTAGAACATGAACGCTTACACACAAAGGATATGTCGACTATGTTCATTCCTGCGAAAGCTATTGGAAAGAACCAATGTTAATTTAAAATATGACCACAATCAGAAAATAAGTCAAAGAGAAATGAAAAAAAAACACTAAAAAATCAGAACATGGTTTGACATGCATTTTCATTTAATTTTCTTCACTTTTAACAAACTATTCAGTGAATGCAAAAAAACTGACAACCTTTTATTTAGCTAACAATTAAAGTTTGAGGCGTAACATATGTGACGTCATTCAAAATCCAAAATGGCGGAACATTTAAGATGGTGAACATTAAATTTCTAATACACTTCTTCAATAAAAAAACGGGGCTCACGGGAAAGGGACCAAGCAGTAGAATATGGTTTATGCTTTGTAATGTATTTATATTCAGATGCTCTTTTTAAGTTATAGTTAAATTTATGAACAGGATACTTTCTACCTTTTAGTCTAGGAGGTTAATGCAAAGGGTTAAATACTACTTATACGATTTTAAATAATAATAATTTTAAACACCCTTAGTTTACAAATTAAAAGTAGAAATTTTAGTTATCAAATTTTTCAAAGTATACATACAAAACAAAAGAATAGTATTGTAAAATATCAGTAATCATGTTTTACGTCTTATTCATTTCTATGGTGGACCTGAACACCAATGTTAAAAGTTTTAAAGATAATACTTTCGTTACCTCTTTTGTTTGTCGATATCTATAGCCTCTAAATTCCCTCGGGGTGTACATTGTTTTCAAAGTTTTTATTATAGAAAATCGTTGTTATATTTATTTTGATGTTTTTGTTTACTTTACCTCATGAATATGGAATAAAAGTAAAAAAAAAGTTTTTCATATTGTTAATAAAAAAAAAATTAATGTCGCTTTCACTAACAGGTTTGATTATTTTAAATTTTATAAGATAAAAATAAACATGGGAATTAAAATGTTTGTTTTGTAAACATTTTAAAGTCGAAGTTGAATAACGCCGGGATTGGCATTCCGATCAAACTTCAACATTCGACTTTTAGATTTAAAAATATAAAATGTCAAATACTGTTACAGGTTTTTTGATTGGAATATACAATTAAATTAATAAGAAAGATGACAAAATTATTCTATAACGTAGAGTATGTCTAATGAATATAACATTATGACGTCATTATATATTTCAAAGAAAGACTTCTGATGTTAACTTATGTTATCAAAACATTTTCCTCTTCCAAAACAAGGCTGAGACACCATCTGGACGGAGTTCAGACGAGAATACACAATCATGAACATTTATGAAAACGAATGGCAAATAGGCACGTTTATTGGAAAGAAGCCTATTCAACCGCTACTCATACGAATGATTAACAACTTTCATGTTATATATATAGAGTTGATTTTGTTTTACGAAAATTATTGAATGCTATCCGGGTATAAGAAAAAACTATTGTATTTTCAACCGATTAGATGATAATGTTTTTGTTGTATAGTCTCGTTTCTTAAACTGATATCTCGTAAATAAATGAATTAATTCAAAAGATCGGTGCTTTCTTAGAATAACATGATGATAAGTCGAATTCCGTTTTTCAAAGAAAACTTCAAAGGATCGGTTTATTATTATTTTGCAAATTTTTTGCTTATCATTTTCTCGTAACAGATACTTTGTTACAATATTTAATAACTTCTTTCAAATTATATATTTTTTAAGTAAATGCGTCATTTATCTCATTAGACCGTCAATGTAACCTTATACCGCTAAGTACAAAGTTTATAAGGGGAATTTTCTATTAATTTCAAGACATCACAATTTAAACGATTAATACTGTAAGTATGTCTAATCTAAAGTTTAAAAACGAACAGGATCTATGGTGGAATTTAATTTTTATCAAACTCATTCAGGAGATTTAAGTCCTTTTTTGTTTTAAAGGAATCTTCCTATCTCATATCTTGTTGTTTCATATCTTTTTAATTTAAAAAATCGAAGAATCGGCTATAAAAATCTCAAAGTATTGTAAAAAAAGAAACATTAAACTGTCTACGGTTTTATATTTTTTCGAATAAAACCTGTTACTCCATCAGGAAACGTGTTTAAAAATTATTCTAACGTTGAATTAAAATTTTTACAAGACTCCAATTATCTGGAGTCCCTCAGGTATACACGTTACTCTTATAAAATTATACCATTATACAATTCATAGCGGATATTTTTTGCGACAGAATACGACCTTAATTAAAAATATATATTTCCATGTATTTCTATACGAATGTGGATTTTTAATTCGTTTCTCGACACCTGCGCATATTTTACGTTATGGAAATTGGAGTTCTCGGTTTACGTTTTACGTTTATTGGTTTAATTTTTACTTTTGTTATTAGCATTTATAACAACGCTTTGTTAAATCAAATTCAAATTTTTAAATAAATTGATTTATTTTATGAGCGAGATACTTTTCTATTATTGAAGTCTTCGCTATCTTGTTTTAATTATACGTAAATAGTAAATGTACATAATAAACTTCAAACAGATTACCTTTCTCTAATAAAATCAGCGCTTTAATTAACGACTCCATTAAAGTAAGCTTAATTAAAAAGTTACAGTAACTACATTTCAGTCACTCCGAACTCCAGAGATTCATCTTGAGACTTTTTACAAGATTTATCTCAATTATTACTCGCAAACAGCTTGAGACTTTAACTATTTTTAACTATTTTAGTGCTCGCATACCTTTAAATAACTTTAAAAACCATTTCTCTTTTATTTAATGATATAAAGTATTAATTAAATAAAGATTAGAACAAAATAGTACACTTTATACATATGGTACAATTATAATTATAAATGTGACGAAATTCTATAACTGAACTTCTAAACTTCTATGATATCCTGTGATTGCTATAAAAATAGTTGCAAAATTAGATTTTATTTTACTATGCTCTCACGTGTCTATTGTATCTAAATGTATTTTCCGAAAATCCTAACTATTAAAACTGTATTTGGACATTAGCACGTTCTATTACCGCTCATTATAACCAAGCGTTCATTCTGTGCTTACAGGATAAGCGAAACATTATGCCTCGGAAGGCTTATTCTATTAAGTCATGTTCCTGTTTGCTCTATTTCGCTTACTTTTTCGTACAGTTCTTAATTTTTTCCATACAGTTTCATTTTAATAGTAACGTATAACTAAAAGTAACTTTTAATATGAATATATTAAGTCTTACCAAATACATTGATATTAGCGAATTTTGTCTACATTATATAAAAAGTTTATAATCCTCTATTCGTTTAGATATAAACTTATATTTAACAAAACCTTTGTTAATTAAAATAGTTTTATGATTTAATTGTTGTCCTATCCGTGTTATATTTCATATATTATATGTTAGGCTTAAATATTTACAAAGGTACAGTTAAAATATTTAATAATTAAACCTAAGGAATTTTAAAAGTTTTCTTAAAATTATTATTTATAGAATAAATTTGTTAAAAATGCAAATTATCTTAACTAACCTTTCAAAGACTATAGATGCTATTTAGAATGAACGGTCTTGAGATAAATCTATGAAGTTTGTCGAGTGAATGTGAACTATTAGTTGAAGTTCCTACATCCGGTTTACTTGGATTGACTCATTAATTGAAGTTCTAAATGAAGTTGGTTACTTTATTATCTGTTTAATGGAATTTAGACTCCGTTTTCACAATTACGCTATGTAAATGAAACTAGAATTTTTCGGATGAACTACGCGTTATTTATTTTTGTAAAAAACTACAAGATGACATCTCGTCTGCCCGTGATCACAGTTACTGAAAAGTAACCGAAACGTCGGGAGTATGTAGTTTTTTACAAAAATAAATAACGCATAGTTCATCCGAAAAATACTAGTTTCATTTAAATGAATACTCGCGAAAATCTTAGATCTCATTACGTGTATGTATTTCATTAATAATCGCTAAATGATTTAAGATATCAACACACATAACAATATCTTCGTCTGTTCTATTTCACGATGTCACCAAACTCATTGCATAAACTGCACTATCTGACTGCATAAAGACGAACAAGAATATACAACCAAAAAATATATTTAAAATTATTTGTAGAGAGACTAAAAATGACGGACTCTTGGTTTCTTGTAATAATTTAAAATTTCATCTTACAATGTACAACTATCAATTTTGAGTTAAACTTTCAAATTATATTTCCAAAATAAATGTACCTAAGATATAAAATAAATGTAACTTAGCTCAGCTTAAAAAAACTAGCAATGGGTAAATTTGAATGAATTTTTGCATCTGACGTAACACTTCAAATTTTCTACAATATTTTATTAATTCGCTGTATATAAGTTATGCATTACATAAGTTTTATATCTATGACAAAATTACTCAGGTGTAGCTTCAAATAAAATATCAGCCATATGGTTTTTATTAGACTGAATGATGTAATGTCAGAAGTTATTGTAGTCGAGGCTCTTCTATTATCGTAATAAAAAAAATTATAGTTGGCTTAATTTCTGTATAATTAAATGCTATAAGTAAAAAACGTATACGTACGTAACATCAGAAGTAAGAGTCCAAAGTGACTACTTCGCTATAGTCTCGTTATTTTGAATTGATGATAATGCCGGCTCTCCGTGGATTCTGGTCTATTGTGTCATTTCAGTCAAGTGGCCCTCCATTCCATGATAATCTGGAAACATGCCTATTTCGTACTATTCCATAGATATTTAGTATTTTTTTACAATTCGATCTCACGATTGGTATTCGAGTTTATTTTTTATCTAGAATGGTACCTCATATCTTTTTCTTTTCAAAGTTTTTGTGCCATTTAAAGTCGTAATAAAAAACTATATTGGACTGTTATATCAATAAAAAGAAATTAAATAAAAATACTATAAAGTGGCCATTAGAAGCCCTAATAAAACAATAACCTGCTTCTTTTAAGCGGAAAAGGTGAATTAGCTGTGGGGGAAACATTTTTCTACATGCAATAGCTGTTTTCCTTTTAGCAAAATACTAATTTCCTCTTTTAACTTTACTCAGTCAAAACCATATTTTCTCAAAGGATAAAACAATGGCCTATTACGTTTCCATTGCACATAATCATATTGGTACAGAACCACAAAATCTGTTATTTGACGTAAACTTTATTTATAACAAAATCATCCTGAAACCGGAGACTTGATCTGGTGTGTCACGCACGTCAGTGTCAGGCACTAGTGTCACGGTTGCCATGGCAACAGGGTAAAAACAATACAGCTCAAGGTGAGGCAAATTACTCGCTCGATAGACTAACAGTCCCAACTGTGTTGGCTGGTTATTTAGACGAGGGTGACAAAGTAAAGTTTGTATTATATATCACAACGTTGAAAACCAGTTGTTCCTAATTGACATTTTGATAAAGGTACGACTGTGATATGTTATTTATATATCAGGAGGTTTCAACATGATTTTTATATTTGGTCTCATCACTCGTCTCACTTCATGTTAAAAGCCTGTACCAGACCACCGTTAATAAACATGGCTAACCTTTAACTGTGGTGAATATCATTAATTAATTACGTTATAAATGACATGCGTTACGATTTTCTGGCTTAAGCTAATTTAATCATACTAAAACGGTAAAGGTCAATAAAACCATAAATTAATCGATATATTAATATGTTAGGCATTTCGGTTATACATTTTAAAGGAAGATACATCTATAAATTATAGGATATTGTAATAATAGAAATATTATTTATAATATTTATCTTTGGATCAAAGGGATCCGTACATAATATGGGCACTTAAGCGATTTAAACGTTCACAATAAACGTGCAAAATTTCCGTCATGAACTCGTTTTAATTGTGGGATCTACGTTTTATAAGCATTTAGACATTGAATCTGCTTTAATGGTATACAAATGGATCGTTACACAGTTATCGAGTAAACAAAGTAATTAAATAGTTTTATTTGTTTAGTTTTATTATTAGTTTTGCTCTCGTATGACCTATTTAAATGAAATTATGAATCTGGGTTTTACTACGTGATTTGCTAAGACGTTTCCGTTATTTTACAACAACCATGATGACGGGTAGACTAAATGGAAGTGTCTGTAAGACGAACAGTGCTTCGCTCAGGCCGATTAAACTTGTAAGCTATTGAAATTAAAAAACATCCTTACTTCGATTGAGAAAATTGCTGGCAACTATCAAACAGCTCAGGGTCCTCTTACACTTCCAAACCTCAAGATACCCTTAACGTTTTCTGCGTGCATCCAGAACAAGAATATTCTGAAATCGTTGGCGGTAGATGAAAAATAAAAAGACTAACTGACAGACACTTTCATCTCATCTGCCCGTGACTACGGTTTCCGTAAAGTAATCGAAACGTCGGGTAAAATATAAAAATAAAATATTAAATAGCGTGTGTAATATTTCTAAATGTAATATTTTCATTCGAATTTGTAGGTACTTGTGAATATCTTAGATATTATAATGAAATGACTTTATATTACGTGTCATTTAGTATAATATAAGACAAAAAAAAGTAAATAGAATTTTCTTTCCGACATAGGGTTGTCTGTTAACATTATCACAGTATTCCGATGAAATACAGAGAGTTTCATACTGTCAGCCACCCAAACGCTACACACTTAAACAGCTAAGTTGCTAGAACAATACCTTGGTATTATTATTACTAAAAATATTTATAAATGCTAAAAGTCATGAAAGGTTCTTATCACGAACAAAACCTATACACAAACAACTATATTTGTATATCCTATTGACTTACACAAAGCCATTGTGTTAACTAGAATCCCTTTTGTTTTGTCACACGGACCGTAGATCGAATTAATTCGACATTGTTCACTAAATGTATCATCCTTATCGTAGATATCTGAAGTTGGTTTTGTTTAGAGGTTTATCTATAGACATCTTTGAGAAGACCTATTAATACTAATCATATTTCCCACATAAAATAGGACTCGTAATATATGTCTATAAAACAGATGTAAATTTTTCAATCAATTCCCCGACTACAAACAATCATTATCTGCCGAGGTTTTAATCTCTTTGTGTGGTAAATATGAAGCAGATTAATTCAACTGTGTCCGCGGCGTTTAGAAATGATAACTGCAATGCGACCTTTCTCTGTTAAATATATTTTAATACAACAACATGTGAATTTATAAATTCTATATATTTTGATGAATATATTGGAACTGTGTTAAGGATGATTATCTGTTAAATATATAGCGGACCTCGTCTCTCCCTCAGCTTGACCTCTTTTTTGGAGCCGTAAATGAAAACCTTTATACATAACACTCAACAACCACATCTTGTATACAGGTTGAGTCTAAACGGCAGACAATTTGAGTCTTTGTAGCGTAGCCCATTTGCTACTTCAAAAGCCTGTGGAAAAAGAAACTGTAGCACTTTCAGTCTAAAACCTTACAATGTCTCACCAGCTATTGACACCAACTTGCTTTTATATCGATTTCTTTAGTTTTAGTATTTCGTTTAGTTTAGTATTATATTTGGAACAGAACGTCACTTTTTCCGTAATCATACTGATCTATTTAACCCCTTTTTTCGATTGTTTATCTTCAATGAGATTCCGTGTGCACATGATCAATAAAGTAACTGTATCATTTTATCAATTATTTATTGATATAGATAAAATTATTTTTATTTATCACAAAATGATCCGTCTAGCTTTATTGCAAGCACATACATTGTCTGCCCAAAATGATCTGTTTCTCGAAATTGTTAAAATAATTTATAAAAAAAAAATATTTTCCATACAAAATGTATAACACAATAAAATTTCGTCGGTAATCGTTCTCATTAAAATTGTCAAATTAAATGATTTTAATTATTACATAACATAAATTGAAGTACAATAATGAATTGCTTTCGATCATTTTTTGATATTTTTTGGTAAAAAAGTGTTTACACACAATGATCTCTTATACATTAAGATTTTACTTTAAATAATACTATTGATAAATGACTGTGAACATAAAAGAAAGAAATGATGAATAGTAAAAACTAAGCAACTATAATTTTCTTTAGAGAAGTCTAAACGAAGTAACGGGTTAACTGAAGATAAAAATTCATTTAGTTTAACTGCATTGACGCGTTAAATCTCCAAAATAAAAAAAGCCAAATGTAAATAGGTATTAACGAAGCAAACATAAAAGTAGTTTTTACTCAAACGATATCTTTAGCGAGGCTTCAGACAAAACCTCGTTTTAAATAAATGCAATTGAAAAATGGCTTAGCGTCGAATTGAAAAGGGAAAAACGAAATTTATACAAGATAAATCTAGCAGTTGGATATTTGTTGCCAAAAATTAACTGATTACTTACTTTGCGTAACATCATTTTCAGAATAGTCAACTATAAATACAAAGTTCGAATATTCATATTTTTTATTTCTTTCTACCGCTTCTATCAGTGTTTTAAAGATTTTCAATTAAATTTTTTATACTGTTTTATCTCACGATGTTTGTAAAGCCGAGGAGCCCCTTTAATGAGTACTTTTAAGTAAACTCAGACCTCTCATGACTTATTCAGAAAAAAGTTATTTAGATTGCAGCTCTCATTTGAGCGCTATTTTTTTTAACCTTATATGTTTATAAAACGAATAAGTTAATTAAATTTTTATGCGCTAATTTTACTAATTTCAAAGAATTATGAATAGAGACTGATATAATTTGATTTGTCCGCTCATATTGATTCTAGCATTAAAATATTTTTGGGAAAGCCTTTTCGTTTTGAATATAACTGAAGTAAATTAATATAATCTCCTGAACTGTCCTATACCATTGGTATTGGTATTGAAAAATACAGTAGTAAGAGTAATAAATACAGAGAAAATTACTTTTCATTGTAATTTTGTAGGGCGAACATTCAGTGCGTTCGTCCCAACCGTTTCTAAAGTCGAGCACGTATAATCGCACGTACAATAAAACAAAAAAAACTGTATTTTTCAATTCGCCCACCTTCATCCTTTGTGTTTCCTTAAAAAATGACGAAACATCTTTTTTATCTATTTTTTATCAGACAATTTTCACTCTGAAGCACATCCTTTGTTCTACTGTCGAGAGAGAACCGCAATATATACGAATTAAGACTTTAAAGCTGGACGCTAAAGATTATTTTGAAACGGCAGCGTCATTTCAGATGTAATGCCCATATAATAGTGGAATGTTACAGAATAAATATATTCTTTAATAAGGACAGACTCTGCGAAGCTTTCTTTGTATAACGTTATAACAGTAAACTAATTTAGCATTGTGTTTATATTTATAACAAACGGATTCTGAATTATTCTAATGACATTTCTAAATTTTTTTGCTTCTCGTCTCCCATTTAATATTTCCTTTGTGATGTTAATATATTTTTGGGGGATTCATTATTATCTGGACATAATAATTTTTTTATAAAAGCTGGCTTAGCTGGTTAGACTTTTACTTTGCCTTATGTTTAAATAATATTAGATTTAAAACATTGCAGCAAGTTTTTTATTTTTGTTAATTTTATAGAACAATTATTACTTGTTAATGCTGAAGGGTCGATACTCTGCTATAATTATTTTTTTATTTTTAGTTTAATAGTAAAATAGAAATGTTCACGGATTGATGTAATAAGCATGTGTGACAAAATCATGCTTGTGTATTATACTTAGTTTAAATTATTTAACGTAGGTATTTCTTACACAATATATATATATATATATATATATATATATATACATATACATGTATATATATATATATATATATTGTGTAATATATATGAATCTCTTTATGCACACTTTCTTCATATAAACATTGTGTCTGTTAAAATCTACTTTTACTTTAATTCTTTTACAAATGTGTAGTATCAATAAAATGTATGTATTTATTGCAGATTTCTTCTCTACCCTAGCAATGACAAGTCACAAGAGTATCAACGGACAAGAGGATGAATATATAGAAGTAATGGGGCGACGCGGGCAAAGTCGGTCACCGTAGCGTTGTTTAGTGTAGGCATTGAGAAGATTTAAGTAAGTACTTACGTATTAAAAGCTTCAATTGAAATATTCGTATAATAATAACAAAGACGAAGAGGTTCTGTTGAAATGCTCGCTATAGCTAATTTATATCCGAGGCTTGCCAATTTCGATTGTCATTCCACTCGAACCGTAAGTTGGCAATCTTTGTAAAAGTTTCGTTCGAACAGAAATGAATCTTCTCAACACGGATGCGGAAAACCGCGTGGTGTTGAACGTCGGAGGAATCCGACACGAAACTTACAAGGCCACCTTGAAGAAGATTCCCGCGACGCGCCTCTCCCGGCTCACGGAGGCTCTAGCTAACTACGACCCCGTTCTCAATGAATACTTCTTCGACAGACACCCTGGCGTGTTCGCACAAGTCCTGAATTATTACAGGTAACAACATTTGATAACGTTTTTCAATCACGTCACACTGACAATGTAGTGCTCTGAAAAGGATAGAATTAATTTCTTACATGAAACGAATTAGTTTTAATAAATAAAATTGCAAATTAATTAAATTTTTGAATAATTATATCAATTATAAGCACATAAATTTGTAGATGCAAAGTGATTTTACTTGAAGAGATAACCGCTATCACGAATAAAACTGTAAAAAGGACAGAATTTGTCTTTAAACATTTTCTCACTGTAAGAATTTAATACCTTAATTAGTCACTTAACACGGTGCATTCGAAGTTCTCGAAACACTTTAGTATATTGTCGTCAGCACCTCACATTATTCATTAGTTGTTATCAATATAAATAAAACTAATATTTACGAATCACTATTTTTTATTTTATTATTTTAAAACTGCTTACTCTCGAAGTTCCAGTTTCTGTAAAACAACCGTGATCACGGGCGGACGAGATCAGAAATTTTAAAATGTAAAGAAGCTTTAATACAATAAAATAACGCGTTATAATCAGAAAATATTAGTTTTGTTTAAATGAATACTCGCGAAAGTGTTTGATCTTATTATTTGTTACCAATACGTTATCAAAACCTACACTAACCTCCTTTCTCCAAATAAGATATTATGTAAAAATTCTAAAAAAAAATCCGAATTACCTAATTTTCTAATTGAAATAAAGATAAAGGCACTTCAAATATACATTTAATAAAAAGCTAGAACAAAACAGTCTGACACATCATAATTTAAACAGAGCAACAATTCAGTTGTTTTCAAAGTATTCTCGGCTTGAATGCATTAAGGAATTAATTGATTGTTTTCTAGAACAAAATATTTCAAATATACTTCAATTACTTAACATACAATAATAGGATGGTTAAAATAATGTTTTTATTCATTGAGATTAGACGTCACTTTAAGGAATATATTATTTAAAAAAAGCAGCACGTGATAGACTTCTGTTGTACAAACATGATATACTTTTATAAACACTGATGCCTTCCAAACAATTTCTCTCTTAAATAATGAGCCAAACTCCTTGTCAAAACTAAAAAATATGTACCTAAACTTTACACAATATAATTTATTTCGATAAAACAACACCTTTTATTCTCTAAGGGTTCCTACTGTTGAGGTCCAAATTAATTTTATTGATAAGGGCTAGACAGTTCGTTTGTTTAGAACCTTGATATTGAGGTCAACTGTTATAGGATACTGCGTGTATTTATACGTGTTCAAGACTGTGTGTGATTTCTATTTACGATGAATCGACTTACTTAAAATAAGGAATAGTGTAAAGCGATTATCTTAATCTTATTCCTAAATACGTTATGATAATATACGAATTTATAAATTAAGTAACATATGAAAAGGTGATCTGATATCACCTCACAATTATGCTAAGGATTGACTCATACAAATTGTGTCTGTTGAGCCGTATGTACGTACAATTTTATACATGTCCGCTATGAATGTCAAATTATATCCGTACCGTCTTGAGTTGTATCGTCTGACAATAAATAAACAATGCATCTCTATTGATTTATTATCACAGCCGAGTTTAAAGTTTGCTGAAGGATTTCATTTTGACGGATTTATAACTGTGTCCGTCATCTTAAATAGCCGTGGAGATCATAGAGCTTTATATTCTACGGACGATAAATTTAATGATCCAGATAAATTTTTAGTTTTATCTGACTTTATAGACTGAAAAACATAAATTTTATATCTTCTCTTGTATTAAATATACATAAGCATTTAATGCCAAATATAAAATTTTATTGTATTATAGCGAAAACTATATTCAGTTCCAGTTGAAACTAGATTTTATTCTGAGCATAATTTGCGTTCGTTAACTCAGAGTGGTATGTTGGTAAGTAACAGAAAAATAAAATAAAATGTTCTTCAGACAAAAACTAGTACAAAATTACACTTTTTTATATTCTGCTAATGAAATAATTTAAATGGATTAGCATCAAGAATAGAAACGAATAAAGAAAGTAACGAATAATATTTTGAATTTTAAATTAACCTATATATATTTGGCCACGTCGGATTAGAGTAAACCGTTAATTAATGCGGAAATAACGCAGAAAAGAGGTCCATTAAGCTCCATCAACAGAACTGAGGACAAATTGACACGATTAATGACTGTCAAATTTCACATTATTATATCGATAAAATGTTTTAGGTTTTCACAAGGCAACATTTTGCATAGATATCAATCGATATTTTGTTTCTAAAGACTTCTTATAGCAGCCCTGCCCCTATTTATACGATATTTTTTTCATAATAAATTGTACTTCAATGGACGACCGGACTGAAACTGAAACAACAAAAATTACAAAATTTATGAAAAAGTATCCAGCTAAGACAAAGAGAGAAGTTTATTTATAAATTTTAAATAACACCTACAAGTTTTCTTCAACTTTATATCTAACTTTTTAATTCTGAATGAAAGTTTTGAAAAATATTTTATATTTCTCTGAGAATATTTCTTGTTATTATGAAAACTAAAATTCTCGAGGAAAAGTATAACTTTTCTTAATAATGGAGCTCTAGGGTTCAACTGAAGGATTTATCTTACATATATACTAGTACTAAACAAGGTTGGATATGATCGTTTCCTCATCATTATTATCTTGGTTAAGGAATAATGGGTGTCCCATTATATCTCGAGAACGAATGTTTTAATACTTGTGTTCTGAATAGAAAGCTTTTAAGTACTTCTGAAGTTTAAATCTCAATACGTAAACATGTACTAATTGAAATCATATTTGCCGACTCCCAGAACCTTAAGTCCCTTTTTGATTGACAGGTTTAAAACTTTCTCCACACAGCTGTACAAATTATTATTTTATTAAAACACAGTCACAATGACTATTTAATTATGATATTTTATCCCCAGGGGAGACTACTCGGTCGAGCGTCCATTTTGGATTTGTTAACGTTATGTTAAAATAATGACACTTGGTTTTTGAATTCACGAAAGGCTGGGCTTGACATAACTAAACACGTTGGCAGCAACGTTACTTTACTTTAAAATTACTATCATGTGTTTTGATATTTAGTATAAAGGAAATAGTTCAGTATCTATTCATTTATTATATATTTATTTAGTTCTGATTAAAATCAATCAATCCAAGAATAAGCTCAGTAAAAATCAGTTATTAGAGAAAAGCTTTTGATAATTTTTTAAAATTTCATTTACTAACTTTATACTTCGATTAATATCATGTCACAATATAATATACTTTTTTCTATTCATATATTTTATGCACTTATAAAAAAACATTATACAATGTGGAACTGTTTTATTATAGATACTACGTAAATATAATTGCCTTACTCATAAAAGAAGGTTGGGATCGATAAACAGCTATGAAACAACAACTATGTAGGTCAGTCAGTCAGAAACTGTGAAATCAATTTAAATTTCACAGTCAGTGAACTGAAATACAAACTCATCAGTCTAAATCGATACATACACTCATATACGTATATATATCTATATGTATTATGTGTGAGTGTTACAATACAAAGTCAAGCGTTGTGATTAATTGCCAAACTACAGTTGAGGCAACTGGCTCAAAATACAAAAAAACGTGGATCTAGATCATAATGCTTCTCTTTTTGAACTCGGAACTTATTGAATATAGTCGGTTACTTTACTATTTTTTTATTTACGTACTAAAAAGGTAAAACTAACTCCATCAAGTTCTAGCATGAATCTCATATATAAAAAAAAATATTATCACTAAATTGAAATAGTTATTTTGTAGAGAATATTTAATATTAGCCATAAATTTGTTTCTGCAGGACAGGTAAGCTGCATTATCCAACGGATGTGTGTGGACCCTTATTTGAAGAAGAGCTGGAATTTTGGGGGTTAGACGCCAACCAAGTAGAACCTTGTTGCTGGATGACCTACACACAGGTATACATTAACTAAACTGACAAATATTTATCTACAACATATGATTTAGTTACCAAGACGTCTGACATTTTAAATCTATCTCATCTAGACGAGACAGAACAAAATATTGAAACATATTAACAAACTCAAATAAAAACATTATATCTGTTTAATTGTAAAGTTACTTTCAACAACAATTATTTTACACACATAGTATAAATACACTGAAATCTTGATAACAGTAGTAAGTACTAGACCACACTGTCACTATTTAATTAGTTTATCAGAGTCGTCAGAGACGCGTTGATATCTTAGTATATTCTGGCCGTACGGCCTTGTATACACGAATAGAATCGTATTAAATACAATTAAATTAAAATATGACATCAAGTATTTCAACAATATTAAAATATAAAATTATTTCACACTGAAACGACCGAATTTCCCATTACCAGATATTAAATAATTTTTAATCATAGCAAATATTTCTCGTCACGTTTAAATGAAAAATATATTTCTATACCTCAATAAACTCGTTCAATATTCATTCATAATAAAATATAAATTGTAAGTACTGAAAAGAACTCATCAACACCTATTTCTATGGCCATTGAAAACATCCCAGGAGACGTTTCAGCCGTTACAATACATCCACAGAATGAACCCTGAATAACTTGGGTTTTAATAATGAAAGGAAAAACTCGTGTTATCCTCTAGAATACATCTCCCAGCATAAATTACAAAATAATTACATTGTAAAATTAATACTATATTTAAAAAACATTTACTTAAACACAATGAATAGTTGTTCGCATTATTTTATATTAAGTTTTAACATCAATGCTTAAAATAAGTCTCGAACTCTCATTTGCAAAGATTGTTAAAGATAATTAGCCACTTCATTATAATAATTTGAATCAGTATAGAGGACTTCAGTTTAATATCCACTTTATATCAAATTGTACCAGAATAGGGCTGGATAAAATAGAAATTGGTAGTGTATAGCAGAGAAACCGAAAAGTAGTAACCAAGACCAATCTGTCGAAAACTGTTCAAGCATTAAGAACGAAAGTTTTACACATCCCAAACTTACACAACTCCCTGTAACGATTTATCACACGACTGGCTTATTGGATTTGACCGCTATCATCACAAAATGGCCATAAAACTAGAAGTTTTACAATTCTATTTTTGAAACTAAATATTTTATTATACATACATTAAAATAATCGTATTGAATGCGAGATTTAACCACAACTCCGTCATTCCAAAGTAAACAAATCCAGGTTTTCATTATAATTTAATATTTTTTTTATAAATCATAACAGCATAAAACCGTAGCATTTCTCATATAAGGTATATGAAAGCACTGTATAACAAGCTACTGCTAGCATGAACGCAGAAATAAAGAATTCAATGTGAAGGAAAGTATGAAAAACGTTAGAATAGGAAATATTAACTTTTAAATTTATTTTTATATTCATAAATATAATATTAATTAAAATACATTTTTTTTTAAATTAATATTTAATATTAATGTAAATTTATATTTATTTTATTAATTGCTTTCATTTGTTTTTTTTTTATGCCAAAGGAATTGTTTATTTATTTACACATTTAATATACCGAATACTCAAAAAATTCGATACAGAATGGAAAGCTCAATTTCAAAAAGTATTATTAAATTAGTTTTTCTATGAATAGTTTACACAATCAAACATTAAATCTTTGGTTATACGAGAAATATGGTTCAATTATAAGACTACGTCATTAACTTTTTGGACATAACATAAAAAATATTACATTAGGAACGTTCTCAATTTTTTACCAAAGAAATACTATAAATTATTAAATATCTAACTCCTAAAAATCTTAATAATCTAAAAATATAATCTAACTCCTAAAAATCTTAATCCCAAGACATGTAAGATTTTTGACAAATCAATTTTGTGGTTACATTTAACTCTATTGAAACTGTGACATAAATTTAATTAAAGATTGCCAATACAGATAGAAAATGTTGCAATAAAGTCACGCCGAAGGTCAAGGGCAGGTTTATATTTAGTCTATATTATTGTGAAAGTGTATCTGAATGTCTATTTAAATATCAAAGTTGAACGTCAATTTACATTTTATCGTTATATAAACGACTTAAAATTTTGTCGGATTCAGAAATTTTGGCTTTGTACATATTTATAAACCAGCCCTTTAGATTACTTCACTTATCTTAAAATTTATTTGAGTAAATATATTTGTTTATCCTCTTTATTTAGCATCGAGATACACAAGAAACTCTGGCAGTGCTAGATCGTTTGGATCTCGATACGGAGAAGCCTTCTGACGAGGAGGTGGCGAGGAAATTCGGATTTGAAGATGATTACTATAACGGCACAGTGTCCTGGTGGCAACAACTGAAGCCTCAAATGTGGTCTCTATTTGACGAACCTTACAGCTCGAACGCGGCTAAGGTAATTCCTATAAGTTGATATTATAATTTCTTTTCGTATATTACCGAGATATATGTATATAGAAACAACAATTAATAACATCAGGATTAGGAGCTATATGTATTTTTATTTAATTATTTTTAAAAATAGTTAATAAGAATCAAATACCTTTTTAAAAATACCCTTAGTCAATTAAAATATACTGAAAGTAAAAAGGGTGAATTACTTAAGTCCAACTTACTGAGTCACTAAGTTACTTATTATATTACGTTTAATTTTTATTACATTATGATTATAAATAATAAAAAATAGCCACCCAACAATAAATGTCGGAACGAGAGATCCATTAACGACATTACAAGTGTTTTAAATATTTATACCATTACTTCCTCTTATAAATTCATTAACGTCCGAGTACACTCTAAAAGAAAATTGTAATCCTTTGACTTTATGAAGTTATTAACAGGGCAAGAGTTTTATAGGGTCACTTTTCAATTCAAATTTATGTAGATAGTATTAATTAACACGGTAGCCTTCCTTTGTTTTTGATATTGCAGAAATAGAGGGTAGGTGGAATTCCTAATTGAATCATTCCGGAGTTATATTGTACGGTATTTGTAAGAGTGTGTTATTTATTTAAAACTTAAATGGTTCTCATGTCAATTTCTGCACCAATATGGAGAAAAGCCTTTGATATTGGTACAAAGTAAAAAATAATTATAAGAATATTACAAAATGAACAAAAAAGTAGTTTGCGGGCAAGTTGCGGTCGGAAAACGGGAGGAGGTGAATTTTTTATGAGCGAAAATCGGTTTATCTTGATTTCTGACAAAAATTTGTAGGAAATTCGTAGAACTACAACTTTGGAATTTACGATTTTTCTTATAACCTCAAAGTTTATTTGAAAATTTAAATAATTAAATTCTTTGTTTTCCATTTTTATCTCATGTTTTGTTTTTACTTTCCATGTTATTCCCCCTACATATGAAAGTTAAGATACTAATTAATGAACTTATTTAATTTCGAATACCCACTTAAATTTCAATCGGAAATTGTCTCATCCATATATCTTGTTTTCAAAAAAGTCTAGTTTTCATTAACAAAAGTTTTTCTTTTCAGATTATCGGTGTGATATCTGTGTTTTTTATTTGTGTATCAATAATATCATTCTGTCTAAAAACGCACCCGGATATGAGAGTGCCAGTGATCAGAAACTACACAGTGACAACCGCTAATCAAACCCAAAGTTGGGCATTGGACAAAGTGCAAACAAATGCCCACATAGCGTTCTTTTACATCGAGTGTGTGTGCAACGCGTGGTTTACTCTTGAAATCCTCGTCAGATTCATATCGTCGCCTAATAAGTGCGAATTCGTAAAATCATCCGTCAACATCATAGATTACATAGCAACAATGAGCTTCTACATAGATTTGATTCTTCAGAAGTACGCCTCCCACGTAGAGAATGCTGACATTCTGGAGTTCTTTTCCATCATCCGAATCATGAGGCTTTTTAAATTGACCCGACATTCGTCCGGCCTTAAGATACTTATTCAGACATTTAGAGCGTCAGCGAAGGAGTTGACATTGTTAGTGTTTTTCCTGGTGCTCGGAATTGTAATTTTTGCCAGTCTCGTGTATTATGCTGAGAGAATACAAACGAATCCACATAACGACTTTAACAGCATACCATTGGGATTGTGGTGGGCGCTAGTTACCATGACAACTGTAGGCTATGGTGACATGGCTCCGAAAACATATGTCGGTATGTTTGTCGGCGCCCTGTGCGCGTTGGCTGGTGTAAGTTGTTTGAATTTAATGAAAATTAAATAATGATGGTGATTATCAATTATAATTTCTGAATTCTTTACAAAGGTGTTGACGATAGCTCTGCCGGTGCCGGTCATCGTCTCTAACTTCGCCATGTACTATTCACATACTCAAGCTAGGGCAAAACTGCCAAAGAAGAGGCGAAGAGTTATTAACGTAGAACCGACGAGACCACCATTACGTAAGTTCCTTTCAGAATTATTAATCCGGAATGCACTGACTGATATTCCGAAGATAAATCAGTATGCCTAGATGAATCGTTTTACAGAAACTTTTAGCCAATAATATTTGGATATGAAGTTAATGGCTCATTTTATTTAATAATCAAAATTAGGAGCGCCGGGAATTCCAGGTGGCCCAGCAGGTCCAATTGCACCTGGTATGGGTCCGCAAGCTGTGAACAGAAGAATGAATGCAATTAAAACAAATCATCCGAAAGATATGATGGGACCTAATATGGGTAAGTATAAAGAAAAAGAGAAAAATAAATAAAACTTAAATAAAAGCTTACTGTAAATAGTATCAGTAAACATAATAAAAATTTTCTTTCTAATAATAGAAAAATAAATAAATAAATAAGTGTTACTAAATCAAAATTAATCTTAAAAATTTTAGAACTTTTCAGCACAACAAAATTGGCACAAAGAAAGCATACCAAAATTCATTTCAAATACGACTGAACATGACAACTAACTCTCAATAAAAAAGTGGACCTACAAAATTTCTCATAACATTTTCAGTTTAGGCCAAAATATACGTCAAAATTTATCCATATTTCTTATGCGTATGGTTTAACTGAAGGTGTTTTATAGATAGTTATATAGAACATCACAACTAACAATTTAAGGGATATTTTTAGCTTCGTTATATCTAATTTTATATTTTCTCGTTACTTCTAATTAAATCACATTAAACTAAACAGTTTACAGAAACCAAACTACATGTAATTGTTTTTTATATTCCAAGGCTAAGGATAAATAATAATTTATATAGAATAAAAAAAGATTATTTATACTCCTTAGTCATCAATCAATCATAGTCTATGATTAATAGAATCTTTGTGAACATTTACTTATTATGAGTGAATCTTAGATAAATTTGGATGCTAAAATTATCCCTGGAATGTATAATAACTTTAGGAGCTCACAAAACTAACAGCTTATGCAGTGTAATCCTCCACAGATGGTGATCGTAGCGAGCTTGAAGCTATGATCCAAACAACACCAAACAACTGCAAAAGAAAAAATTTAAATATGCTTTAAAAAGCGACACTGGCTGGCTCCGGGAACGGGCTTAATATGTCGCCTGCACAAACGGAATTAGCTTATGGGAATGTTATATAAACACTAACAATCATTAACTCACTTTGCACATAACAAGGCATCTTCAAGCAGCACACGGATCCATAGGTCCCATTGCCTCATCCATAAGGAGGAAGGTTCGGATTTCAATGTTGTGTGGGGCCTATAATGTAGTTTAGCTGCTTGGCTGCTTGTGTTTATACTGTTCTAGTTCTTAGACCATTACTCACTACACCCAGTTCTAGCCTTTTGAAAGACTACGTTACATTACTCTCTAACCACCAAGTTTTATACTTCTCACATACAGTAAAAATATCTTTTACAACACTAGCATTTTTCTACTCTTGTATTACTTTATAATTTTTAATGTTTCATAGTCCAGTGTTATTTCAGGGAATCTCTTCAATACTTCGACTATTTGTAAGTCCACACCTCAACCAGATCAGGCACCTCTCAATACGGCGGTACAAGTGTAAAATCAACATTTACAATGGTACTTACTATAAGAACTGTTATATGAAAAAAATATTAATATATCGAATAAAATAAATCAATAATTGTACATATAATATATGAATGTATGTATTTATAATCTAACAGTTCATAAAGTGGGTACTACCAGAACTCGTAACACCTAACTACATTATTAAATGACGGCTATAGCGATTATTATTCATATGAATATTACATTGGAAGTAGAGTACAAAGTCTGTTTTAAGTGTCGCCACATTGATAAGTTGTTATTTGAATGAAGTCTAAACATAAAATATTTTGTATCCCACTCAAAATTTTATTAACAGGATCTGATGATAAGCTCTCAAAAATAAATGTAAATAGACCCTCATTCATCTTACATTTAAATAG
The DNA here is from genome assembly GCF_018135715.1 of Danaus plexippus. Taxonomy (NCBI): domain Eukaryota; kingdom Metazoa; phylum Arthropoda; class Insecta; order Lepidoptera; family Nymphalidae; genus Danaus; species Danaus plexippus. Next base: position 654,056 of record NC_083548.1, on the reverse strand, counting down.
TCATTAATGTTTGAAATATAGCAGTGGGCCAAAGTTATCCTTTATGATGGATTCATCTCTAATGAGACTAAATTTCTGGGGATCCTGAATAATTAACGCGATAGTTGTCATGAAACTATACACACTCGCCATTTTGTATGAAAGCTACATTGTACATGTGTTTTTCTTCGTTGTTGAGTTGAAATGTCAGCGTCCGTTTTCTTTGTGACGTCACTGTGAATGGGCGTAGAGTAGAAATATTCATTAAGCCTCACGTTCGTGTTATACAGAACGTTTTCATAAAATAATTTAACTTTGGTGTTTACGCAATATGTTTTCGCATTGTCAGCATGGAGACTTCAGTAACAGTTTTTGTGTACCAGTGTTTGTCTTTTATATTTTTAATCACAATTAAATTACTGCACCAATTTTATTATTTTATTAATGCTTGTGTTTTCAACAGTCGCCAGCCTAATGCCAGGAATGGATTTAACGGTTGCCACTCGTCTTACCCCAAGTCCCCGGGATATAAGTCCAGCTCTGGCTTTAGCGATACCAATGATGAAGTCTGTAAACATAGTCCCAGCGCAATGCTTCGACAATATGGCGTATAATAGCGAAAAAATAGAAGATAAATCTAAAAATGAGAGCAACAGCACAAGTAGACAAGATAGTATTGAGAGCAGTAACACTGTGAAAGCAAATAATTATAGCAATGAATATGAAAAATGCGAAGAAAAAACGGATGCACGTACCCCTTTGTTAAGAGACCACAAAATCGAATCTCTAGATGAGACAAAACTAAGAGACAACAAAGTAGAAAAAAGAAAATCATCGGCTTCTACGTAAATAAAAAAATAATAATATACGATTGTGATTATTAAGGTAAAAGCTACTTGACTAAGATTACCACAATGGTTGAAATTAACATATTGGGAAACTATCGCATTCGGATATTAATATTATTTTGTTGGTCTGTAGTAAACTGAATATTTACCAGATTATCCAGGGCACATTTTTAAAACATTACTAAGGGATTTTTTTTTGTACTTTTTGTCGTTATTTTTAAATTTTGAATTGACTTCGAACCACGATTTTAAAGGCTTTATGCATATTTAAGTACATTTTAACTTTTAAAGTTCCTATATTATTTCATAAATTGATTTTGGCTATACTTCTAAAACTAAACTTTTTTAAACATTTTCATAATTTTTTTTTGATCATCTGTCATTTTATTATTAAAAGTTATTAGATTCAGAACAATAAAATTGTTATGCGATCAACTATAGCGGTTGGTTCAAATCATTTTCGTCACCTCTGAGTTTCTTCTCGAACAGAAAAAATATTCTACACAAATAATATGAACAATTTAAATACGAAATTTAATCGAATGAAAATTAATAATTATAAATAAATTAAATTAACATACGTTCTGTGAATAAATTTTACAGCGTCTTTAATATAAAACTTTTGTCATATCATTATTCTTTCGCCAAATACATAATAAAGTCTCCATCGAGTTGTTCGCTACCATATACACCTTAGCATCGAGTGAGTGTCTAGTATTAACGTTATAGTCATTGAATATTTTATATAGAAGCAATATTCAAAACATATTTTAAATGATTCGATGTTATTCAGCTGTATTCTACACAGATATTATGTCATTCGACCATTAGTAGATTATATTACTATATATTAATATTAGGTACTAATAAACAGTCCATATTGATAATTGCTTGTTACGTGTACAAAATCGAAAAGTCTTAACGTAGTTTTGAGATAACGTTCAAAATGATCATTTGAAATGATGAAAGTGAAGCAAAATGAATACGGAACAAGCAATTTCTTAGTGAAAAATAAAAATATAGATCATTGTATATAAAACTATTAGCATTAATAATTTTATATCTCAACAGTTATTCTAATCACTAGAAACATATCATCGGCACTTCGTTCTTGGTGTAATTATTTTTGTATTAAAATATCATAATCATAGCATAAGATTAGCTAGTTACAAATTAAACGCATAACGAAAGCTTCTCTATCGTGTCTACGATCTACCGACGGACAAAAATTGCCCGGCGATGGATTTTATATGAATGTACTGTCCATTAAGATTATAGTTATTCTAGATAATTGGGTTGTAACTATGTTGTAGCTTCCTCTATCTTAGAATATCCGTTTGAATAATATATATAGATTAGAATTTAAAATGTTAATAAATATTACCTACGAAATGTAATTTAACCCACGCTTAATTAAAATCATTACGTTTGGCATCATTGGCGATTAGTATTTTATTTATTATTGAAATCTTTCTTAGTAACAAGAAAGCATTAGCATGAAATGCAATAATGTTTCAACCGTCATTTATATCACTGTTTCATTATATGTATGTATGTATGTGTAGACATATTATATTAATGATATTGTAATCATTATACCGATTAGTGAGATTTTTGATGATAACTTATCATTTAATGTCATCGTGTCTTAAGTGTATCTGAATATTTATTTTGCTATATCCTATTAAGAGCTGTTTGTGAGTATAGTGGACCATTGTTATGATATCTTATAAGACAAATACGATGTATTATAAAAATATTTAATTATTAATTTCAATATTGTTGTTTTAAACAGTGGTATGCCCGATTATTTCTCATATAATTGTTACCTTTACTAACTTAAATTCAATTGTTTACAGACAAATTGATATTTCAAACAACACTGTGTGTCGAGTCCATAGTTAGGTTAATTTAGATATTTCTGTTTTATCGAAATTCAGTACAAAAACGAGAACAAACGAAATATTAGTATTAAATTACCAATACTCGAACGTGTGTGTACCATAATACTTTTTTGTGGCTATTTCTTACTTTGTTACGGCACAAAAATATATTAAGTGAGGCTTACAGTAAGCGAACAGGGCTTGTATCTTATTGTATAGCATTCTATATACATACATTATATACAATTATGAACAATACGACTACATATATAAAATATTGTTCATTAAATATTCAAAAGTAATTTGTGGTTTTAATTATCATCCCTATAGAATATAGAATAAGAAAGAATATATAGAAAACTAAAGTATAAAATTGATAAAAAAATATATTTTTTTAAATTTAATATGAAATTATTTGTCCTGAATTCTTGTGGTCAATTTTATTTATTCATAATTTTTCTGGACGTGAGCAAGATTTTAAAATTAATTAAGAATAAACGTATTTCAGCCATTAAACATTCTAATAAAGAACATACTTATAACATTGATCTAAACTTATTATGAGAATGTATTAACTTTATTGAATCCTAAGATTATTTTTTTTTTCAAACAAAAGGCTAGAAATAGTTCTTTAATATCATACTAATCAAGTATGTTACTGTAAGTCTGTTAACCCACGTACTGTAAGTATGTTAACCCACGTTGGGAGAGTGGAGGTCAGCTTTAATCGTATCTGGTGGCTTAAAAATATCTATAAATGCATTACCGCCTAAATTTCATAGAAACAAAATTATACTTTTAATATTTTTAAATAAATTAGTGACTATACAGCTATACAACATGTGATCAAAATTACATATACGTACTCTTTTATATTCTTTGATTCTTGCCGTTTTCTTAGAGTTGTCACCAATGTTCTGTGAATGACGTACATATATGTAGAGGAAAGTTTTACCTTAAATTTCAAACTGTGTCATGAGTATTGAAATATTATTATAATTTAAGATCCCGAATCTATCCCACGAAATAAACATCCCGTCTGTTAAAGTTGCGTATGTAAATAACGTTACTCGTGTAAACATGTGTTAATTACATAGAGGTATGTTAATATTATGTTAAGTTATGTAATACAGTATCAGTAGAATATATATGAAGTGGTAACATTTCATTACATTTAAAACGATATCTTCACTAACGGATCGTAATCAATGTACAGATCTTTTTTTTTCATTAATTTCGAAGTGGTTTAAGAAATGTTTCAGCGCTTAACAATCCTGAAGCGAGCTTTTAACTGAATGCAGTTTCATTCGTGATCTTCGCCGTATACTTGGAGGCGGTGTCTTTTATCCACTCGCTATGTACTTTTTCTTTCAGTTCACTTTGGAATTAAAACATAGTCATGCAATTGTTTCTTAGAAATATAATTGAAGAAAAACTTTGTTTTATATATTAAAATATAAATTAGTTGGGAAGTTAGTCATCCAGTTAGGCAGTCTGGTCTTAAACAATAATAATCAATAATCATTATTTTAAAAGAATTAAAGACAAGCGTTTTAAAAGATACGTACTGTAAGGCCAAGTTTCTTTATTGTTTTCTATTGGATTTTAAGGTTCCGCTTATATTTAGAAACTCAGAAATTATTCTGATAATGTTGCCATTCAACATAAAAAGAGAGTTTTAAGAAACTTTTAAATGGTTTGAAGTTATATAAGTCAAATTTCATGAAAATCATATTTTTTCTCCTAAGCAAATTAATTATGATCAATGTTTATAGAGTGTACGTACGTATAATGAAAAATATATGTAAGAAACTTCAAAGATTTTTTCTGAGTAAAACTGTCAGAAACTAGAGAAATACAACTGTTATGATAAAGATGTTACCCGGAAAAGTTGAATACATTAAAAACTGGTCTGTGAGGAATTTTCGTGCTGATATTATAGTAACATTATCAAAAAAATCTAAATAATCTGATCCAATTAAATAAAAACTATGATATTCAGATATTACTATGCGTTTTTTATTGAAAGATCACTTCCATGTCGTCTGCCCGCGATCACGTTTGAAGCAAAAGAACCGAAAAGTCTGGAGGAGTAAGTAATATCCGAATATCTTGGATTTGTTTAAATAAATACACTTAAAATATCTTGTTCTGATCTAAATTTCATTCCATTAAACCATCTTTATTCTTTATATTAGCTCGATATAAAGGAAAAATAATAGAAATTAAACCGTCCCCGTTGCGGTGCAAACAAATCTCTGGAGAACGCCACGTTTGCACTCCGCGGCGATTGTTGCCCAAAATTCGATTGTATCAGCCATCTGTGTTTCAAAAATATCAGCAATACCCCTCACTATACTGCATCGTATACATTTTTTCCAAACCTTTCGTCACTGTGGTGTAAACTTTTCAAATACTTTCCATTAAATTTAAATCATTACCCTTTTTCGGTCTTCTTCACTTGTTTTATTAAATCTAAGTTAAATCCCGAAGATATAATATTTTGCAACTCTCCTCTGAAAAACTTAATTTCCGTCACCACGTCAACAAATCAGTCAGAATAAACAAACAAGAAATGTTTGTACATATAACTAAACATGTTGTTCGGAGCTAATATTGTGAACAAAATATTGTGAACCAGCAGGTCAACCGGCCGGGCAGCTGTTCGTTAGTGTCCCTTCGGCTATAAAATACACAGCGGGGTACCACAATTCCATCCTTTTTGTATGTATTCAGCGATAACCATTATTCCGTAGTAGAGATTTTTCCTCGTTTATATATATTTTTTTCTCGTTCATTTTATTAATTACAACGCGATTTATTTGTATTATTTATTTTCAATATGTTATCTATCATATATAACCATCGGGAGGGGATTTCATTCGCCAAGAAAACAACATAAAAAACAAATTTCTTCTAACATTGGTTGATCATTCATTTAGTGTTCTTATAAGCGTTATTATTATAACCTTACAATGTTATATTCTTTCATCGTTTGTTTGCAGCAGTGCTGAAGATTTATCAGTATACAAATGAGACATTATTAGTAGACGTCGCATTTGTAGGGGGTTGAAATAGGATAATGCTGAAGGGCATATGTTTTCAATTTAATAATTTGTTAAGTAATAATTTCGATTGTAATGTTATAGGTACTTACGAGGAAACTTCAATATCAAAATTTATTAATTAATTTATTTCTTACTTTGTGTTTGTTTCTTGTTTGTTGTATTTATATCACATTTGATGTTTTTTTAAAGTACGTAAATTAATTTATTTGAATGTTAATTTGAATGTAAACTTGAAATTGTATGGTTTTATTGATTCTTTAGTAAACAATTATTTAGTAAAAATAAAAATCTTTAAGTCAAAAAATGTTTCACATACGTTTAAGATGATAGTTACTGTTATTAACCCAAATTAATTCTTAGTAATTCACTCCAAAAATGTCTTTGATACAATAAAAATTTTACTTTGAAACAGTTCTTAACCTTCGACAATTTTCTTATAACCTTCCAAGACTTAATCTAATTCTAAATGAAAACTTCGTATTCAACCATCTCCACATAAGTTAGTATTCTCAGGCTGTAACAGAAAACCCATTACATGAACAGTATGACCTCAATTAAAATTGCTCTTAGTATTAATTTACTTCTCTTTTAAATTCTCGACTCTTGATGGAATATAATATAGAATGTAATATGCAGAATTTGTATTGTACTATTTTTAGTATGGGAATACAACAACAGCTGATTCAGCTGAATATTTGTGGGCTAGTTTAGTTTTCATAAAATATATATGGTTTGCCAAGATTAAAACCTTGTCATGTTTTGACTGCAATGCAAAATTAAATATATAAAATGTATATAAGTAGGTATGTATGCATATTAAAAATTATGACTTTGTTTAGACACAACAAAAAAAATCATATTTTAGAACTGTTTGGTTTGAATTTGTCTATGGTTTTGTGTTTATTACTGTTATTACTAGCAGCTGTTAGAAGAAAACGATTCTGTTGAAATTTGTTCCACACAACGGAACATTCAAAGTACATGTGCTTAAAGTAGGTCGCTGGCAAATTATTCCAACGAAACGTATTTGAAAACAATAACATAAAAAACACATTTTTGCTTTTATTACACGAATAAATATGAAAACCAATATGCACTAGTGAATTTTTAATTTAATTTAATTTAAACTTTGGAAAGAAAAACTTGTGGATTTATTTTGAACCACGTAAATCATTTATTGTATTACTTTTAACGGGCATATAAAATTTATTTTCTATTTTCGTTGCAAAATAATGTATCTAACATTACTTCCCAGCTAAAGTAAATTTAGATCATTAATGATAAATTCAATCTTTACAAACATCACACAAAGTCAGAAAACGTTTAAGAATGTCAGGCAAAAATAAATGTCTTTTATAGCTATCTTCTGCAAACATGTCCGGTCAAGCCGAGGACCCGAAGCGATTTATAAATGTCGTCGTCTTTGAAGTGACATATGGAGAGATAAAGGCAGTTCTTATCACAATGTTGAGTTAGCTATGAATATATCATATATGTATGTAGTTGGGCAAAACAATTTGCTTCATATATGATAATATGATAAACATGTTAATTAAAGAAGTTAAGTCTTTTGAGGTCCTTCTTAAGAAATCAAATGTATAACAAAAAATCACACTGTTCCAGTCTTCCATTTGAAATAAAAAATTATAAGTATTTAAATAAAATATATAAATGAAACTAAGGTCATGGTGATCACTGTTGCTGTGAATGAATCGAAATGTCGGGATTATGTAGTTGTAAAATCATAAAAAAATACCGTTGTACTACCCGAAAACTTAGTTTTATTTTTTATTATTATTTAAATCTTACATATCATTATATAAAAAATTTAAACTTTTTAATTTAATATTAGAAACATTCTGTTATCCTAATTATCAAAGTTTGGGAAATGTAATTAGGATCAGCCGCTGTAGTTATGACTTTAATATATTCGTTTGAAACATATCATTTTGTGTCAAAATATCCTAAATTTTATGTAATTAAAATGAAAAATGACATTAATGTTATTAGTATAAAACTCAATGTGACATAATTTGAATCCTTATGTGATACAAATATATCAAACCTAGTATAAATTACTTTAACTATAGATCCTATTACAGTAAATGAACTAAAAAATATATCAGTTGTTCGACTGACTTAACCATAATGCACTTGGTTTGTGATTCTTATAGTTCATATTCTACTAACGAATTGAAAAGCAGTAATATGATTTATTTTTCTCTACTTTACAGGAAGATGAATTTACTTTTATCTAAATCTACAATCTATAATCTAAAAAGACTATCGGAGCTCGTTTCAAAAGAGAAGGTTTCGTCCCATAAAGCATGAATAATTGTGTAAAATTGAAACTCCTCACTAATATGTCCCAAAACAAAACATACAACGGTTATTAACACTAAATTAAACTGTCCATTGCACAGACCTCCTATAACAAAAAGACAGAAAATCTGAAGACAGAACATAAATTAACGCATGTTGTTGTATTCACAAAAACATGAGACAGCGTTGGGGTCCTTGAGTGATTTATTCTTGTCCGACTCAATATTAGGGTAATAATGTGTGCCGGCAAGATTAATGACCCTTATATAGGTACACATATATACATATATTTTAAACAATGGATGTTAATAGATTTATTTGGTTCTGAAGTAGATATAGACTTATAGATTTTTAGACAATATTATAGTTTGCGTGTTTGTTTCTATCTGTTTTCATCTATTTCTTTAACACTTTCGAGTTGCTTTTTATAATCACCAATAGTAAATGTTTCATTAATATAAAATAACGTTACAAAAAATAGCAAAGAATAACAAATATCTTAAGTGATCATTTACAACGCTTTCACCTCAAATACTGTTGTCCCAGTCGTCTCTCAATAGCGTAAATTAAAGTGATCTTTACTTTATTATTGTCGTTAATAATTGTTAAAAATATTTTTTTTATTTTTGATTATTTGCAAACTAATTGTATTGTTAAATTTTCTTTTCTTTCTTTCTGGTTGTTCTTGTGTTACATATCAAAGTATTTGATTTTATTTTTCCTTCATTGAATACAATTACTCTTAAATATAGATACACGTATGCTTGTATGTATAAATTAAAAACCAAGATTGTTCCAGGGAAGATACTCATATGACATATCAAATTAAAAATCTTTTTGAACATACCCACACTACTTATTTTTTATTCCCTACATTAATAAACCAGACCAAATTTGGTCAGTAAAAATTTTATGTTACATTTACCTCTTACCCAAAGCAATTAGTAGTTTATAAAAGAGATATTGGACTACCTTACTTGGTTAAGGCAATAATATTTGCTACGCAAATTTAATAAAGGTTCTTAGACCTTAATCAATCAAGCATTCTAGACGTAAAGCGACTCTTATTCTACATGGAAATAGAAATAGCATTTCTCCCAAATCTTTCTTTGTCCAATTCTTAACAATCCATTAAGATATTAGGATATAATTTCATGTTAAAATATGTTTTACTCAACTTATTTAGAATTATAATCTAAATAAATTATTTAATTCTCACTTTTTAAATTCACTCGACCTAATTTTATATAAAACTAGTCATTAATAATGAAAAGGAAACTAGTAAATTTTAATTCCAGTAACTTTAATGTGAGAGAGGTGATTTGCTTAAGCTTCTATGGTTCATATAAAATACATTAAAATTTTCTGAAAACGCATGATGACAAAATGTATTTTATATATTATCGATCATAATGATTGAATGGTTTAAATCTTTTCCGTTTTTATTTGTACGAGGTGGGTAGTTCGATCGAAAAAGTAAGGCTTTCAGGATTCCGTCGGATTTTGGAATATTTAATATAAAAATATATTTTACATCAAACGAATGAGACGAATAAATATCAATAAATAATGAAGCTTGACATAAATCACAATTAACGATTATATCACAAATTATCACTCAGACAAAATTAACTTTCATATGTATTTATGAACAAGCCTAGTTTATAAGTAACAACATATGTTAATTAATTACTTGTATAAGTCTTTTACTATACTATCGTTATTTGATCAGATTCGTTATGCATTGATGAAAATTATCATTATATCTGAACATTTTAAATTACTGAGCTATGAAATTTTAGAGAACACGTATAATTTTTTTGGTGACACAATATGATTATGTCTCTTATTTTTATTGTCACATGTTATTTGCTTTTAAAATAATGGAGATCATTTTTTAAGCATATTTAAATATATGTGCACATTGTATTACGTTAGCATTCTTTTGTTTATCTTTTGAATATTTCACTGTCAATTTTAATATCTCAAATGTTAACAATAACAGAATATTTTTTTTTCAATTTGTCGAATGTGTAAAATTTAATTCTGTATACTCTGTTCCGTGACAAATTTTTTCCGTAGTCTAGTTCCGGTTAGTCCGGTGTTGAATTAATATTTATTTCCTTTAAACAATTAAATTCTAACATTTAATAATAAAGTTCCATTAACTTTTCTTCTACGTTCCTCAGTTTATGTTGTTCCGCTCAACGGACGAGTGCTGCCAGGGGGGATTTAACGTTAAAGCTTTTAATTTATGTTTGAACCGAATTTAACATAATATTTTTGTAAATGTCACAATGACATGTACATATTAAACATATATATGTACTTCCACAAACAATGTGGTTCCTTCTGTAATTATGTTAATGTTTACGACCAAAGAGTAGGCACTGATATATTTCAACCGAACCATGAATTATCCGAACGTTTATTATTCTGCCACATAATCACACATCAGAAAATAAAAGAAAATTTAATTCTATTTTTCATTATATAAAAAACATCTACGTTTAACGGAGAAAATAATGTATTTACGTACTCACAATTCTATGTACGTCTTTTTAGAAATTCCCACCTCAACCGATCACATTCCACACTCTTATTAATCTAGGGACAAAATTAAGGAATGTATTTTATGTATTTTATTACGTGTTTCATTTATTATATAGGAATATTTGAATAAATTATTGTCATATATTGTCTAATAACTATACATGTATATTTATTTCTGATTATGTGACCAATAATGTTAATTTGATTGATCTTAGCCAGATATACATAATGGGAATATAATATAAGATATATTTTTTCTTATTAGCTTATACTAATTTATATCAATAATTTACAATAAGTCACTCGTTTTCTCGTAAGAGGATAATCCGCCATTACGGATTTAAGACAAATTTATTCAATAATAAGTTAAAGCCGATCACAACCCCATTTGTATTTTCATTGAGTTCAACGAATTCGATTAATCTTTGGTTTTTATTTTAGTTCTAATTATAATTGTTTCTAAAACAGATTATTATCTATGTCACCTTGTACATATAACCATTCATAGCTAATACTCCAATGCCATATAAAAATAATGTTTTTTTTAACTCAGTCTATATTAGTCGCGCCAGTAATAATTCTCTGTAGATATAACCATTTTGAAACAGATATAGAGAACGTATTTTCCCTAGCAATACACACCTCATTCACAATATGTGTGTATATAGTCACGAAAATAATAACATGGCTTAAACTACTACAGTTTGTTGCGGAACCCTTTTATCTGTTACGTTATATTCTGTGAACTTTGCAGAACCTTAATTTTACAGAATGATTGTTATTTTATAGATGCATATGCTTAGAGGATGGATGGATGGATGTGGATGAAATATGAAAGGATATATGACGTATAGATTTTTGTTTCTCCGTGACTGTCTAGTACGCAGGTCAGAGATCAGAATTAAATATAAGTCTAAAGTTCACGCGGACACATCCTAGGGAGGAATTTAGTTATTGCTACAATTTTTTTCAATAAATTCTTAACATTTCTTAGGCCTGTGGTGTTTCATTCTCTTTTATGTGAATTAAATATTATTCACATCAAATATATTTATATAATATTTATATAAATTATATAATATCTTAAAGCGCGTTGTGATGATAGAGCTTACCGTTCCTTGGGAAACCAACATCCCCAAAGACCATACCATCAAGGTCAACAAATATTACGAGCTCACAAACGAACTCACTCGAAATAGATTCGTCGTGGATTTATATGCGGTAGAAGTGGGAGCGAGAGGTATAACGGCTAAATCTCTCTACAACCTACTAAAAGACTTGGGCCTGTCCAGAACTCACATCAATTCGTTCTTGGAACGTACTTCGAAGGCAGCCCTAGTAGGTTCTTTTCAAATATGGTTAGGTAGGGAGAGGAGCTTGGAATAGTGGAGGTGAGCGTTTAACGCGCGTTAGTTAGGGGCCCCTTAACTGTTGAAGCTCCACTCCCTGCAACGCAATGGACCCGGCATCCGCACGGTGAATCCATTGAATGCTAAGAGGTTTCGTCTCATTATAAAAGTACGTGTATTTTTAAAATAATACATAATATTAAATGTATGTACCAAAAAATAATAGCAATTTAATATACTGATTGTTGACTGAATCGTAAGACGGCCTCGTCTGATACGATGAAAGTAAAAATATCCACAACTATGTTTATATCGTTTCAGATTATTGATGGAAAACAGATTTCTTAATACAAAACAATTTTAGAATCTTAAAAAAGTTTTGACGATAAAAAATATTATTATTAGAGTATTGGAATCAGGTGAGGTGAACATATTCATTGTAAGGTAAATATAAATCATACCATGAGTACAGTCAACGACGTGGTAAGAAGCTCTTCCTTATGACGTCAGTCTAGACTCTGACTAAGTTTCAACTTCACAATCCTCGCACTTCGTTTCTCAAATATATTAGTATTGTTATAAATATTAATAACATCTCCAACACAAGCCTGATATGCACACGTCACTGTTGCTACACTGAAACAATTTTGTTTACACACTATCAATACTATAAGTATTTTTAAGGCATTACTTTTTTACCTAAATCTATTTAAAGAGTACGCAAAAAGTATATTTTAAATTACGAATGAAAAAAATAGCATCACAATCGTTTCATCTGTTTGAGAGGTTTGATGCCACAGGAACACACACGTAAACCCAAATGCACACTTACTCTCAAACACACACATACACACAGAATAATGGTATTGAACTAATATAAAATTGTAAAATATTATCACACTCACACATATAATATAATAAGTAATTAAAAAAATTATTAATCAGAAATCGCAAATCATTTATATGAACAAGTCCATCGACGAAAGTTTCAACATAATAAAGTCCACGAATCGATTTGACACAATTTATTCCATACAAGTTAGATCCTGTTACGACCCAAATTACGTTTAAAGTAATTTTACTAGTTAACCAATTATTTGGGTATCGGTAACGGGCTGAATAAGACCCTAGCTGTATAAATATCCAATGTACATGTATATCTATAACTCACCCTATTACCGTATTTATTGACGAAGTTTCGTCGTTAAATTTTGATTAAAACGTTATAAATGTATCAACATAGCCCTAATAATTCCTGCTACGTTATGTTTTAAGAATATTTCGATCTATTTGTTTCAGACACATTATAATGAAAGATAAATAAGAATTCACTGGAAAGTCTTCTTGAACATATTTTCACAACGCTATCAGTGTGAAAAGTCTGTTACTATTCAGACATTTTTTCCGAAAATCTTAGCAAAAATTTCATGTTAATAAGGAAGTCCTCGAACCAATATTTATGACAGTCAGGGCATTTAAATCTTGAAAAATAAGGTTAGGCTCGTTTAAATTAACTAAATACGACTGTGTGGATATTCAGCGTTTCATAGGAATTATGGTTTTATTTTGTTTCAAACATATTTTTTATTATTCTTAATTAGATTTGGTGTCAGTAACAGCTGACGGGTGAAATTATTCAAGAAAATTTATTTTCACCTTTCTCTAAGAAATGAATATGGAAAGATTCTTCAAAATATTATTTTATTATGCTTTGTTAGATGCATGTTTCTAAGCATTGTAGTAGTACTCTTGGAAAATCTGACAACCCTTTATTGTTATGACGTAAGAATTTAACATCACAAAATGTACTCGTATCTTCAGATAGTTCGTACATTGAGCTACAAAACTGCTTGCGAAACTGGAGGTTTCTTGTGTTTTCTATGTAATAATAGCATGTTATTCATGGAAAGTTCTGGTAAAATCATTGTAATTGCGATCAGCTAAATAATTTATTATATTGTTTATTACATTTAGAAGTAAAGTACAACAGGTGCCTTTATAGACACAAATCTATTATGGTAATTACCAAATTTCCATGTAAATTTCAATCAGAATAACTAAATAATTAGTTTAACTTCAGTTAAATTCAGATAACCTTCTGTTTGTAATTGATTTAGAATTAAATCGATTTGGTTATTGGAGTTCTATTAACAATAAATGCTCGTGACTTAGTCGGGTTAATTTATTTATTAAGTAAAAATCAATACCGCTATTACTTCGGACCAGAACTAAATAGTTTTGTCTATTCATCTATCACTTTGAAACTAGTCTACCAACTATACAGATATTAAAGATATACTTTGTAACCTGCCAGGCATTCGGGGACATAGTGAACCATATTAGAGTGTAATAAAAAAAAAGGTTAAAATTCAAAAATAAACTTCAACAAGACTGTGCAGAATTAAGAAAAATATAAGTGCTTCATCACTAATTACCCTATTAAGGAAAAAATATTTAACATTTTACAGAAAACGATTAAAATATATCCGATATATCTAATAAAAATTAGTTAGTCCAAACTAAGTTTTAACGCTTTTTAATTATTGAGATTAGTAAACAAGCCTTTTTTTATACTCTTTGTGAACATTAAATTCTTTTTAAGGCCTCTGCTGAATTGTACTGAAACCCTCAGCTTGTGTCATTCAATTATAATTTTAACCTTAATAACTTTCCGTTCCGTAACGCTTAACACTTTTGTTCATAACGATATACTTAGTCTGAAGGCTTGTTGATTGCGTCTTAATAATGCAACTCCTCTCAGAACATCCAAGACGAGATTATTGACTCGGATAATATGAAATATTTAGAATAAGTTTAAACTCGGATAAAACCTCACATTATTATTAGTGTCATATTTAAAACCATCTTTAATCTTAGGGTTTTCTGGAAGTTTTTTTTTTTTGCGATACCACCTACTCCAAACCATATTTATAATCTTACGTTTCGGAATAAGTTAGCGACTTATTATTGTTTTATTGGTAATCGTTAAATTTGCTGTCTAAATAAATAAACTGCATACAAATTATTTAATGAAAAGAGTACAATTTACATGCCAAAGTTCAATGACAAACCTACTTTTAATTTTTATTTAATAAAGTAAAGTTTTATATTATTTTGATCGTTTGTTTTGTACCGTCACAATTATAATAAATATGATATTTCTGTAGTGGTCCGTATAAACATCAATTTATTTTCGGTAATGGATATTCATTATAAGATTTAAGCCAACAACTTGAGTTATGTTCTCTCGGTTTCCTCGTAGCACGTCCACATCATTTTAACTTCAAACAATGTGATTTCGAATATGCAAATCCAACCTGGGGATTCAGATTGAAAGTCTCTGAATATATCAATATTCTTATTTCTTTGGCCTCCATATTCTTATGTTTCTTTCATAAGTTATCGTTTAACGCTTTAAATAAAAACGGAACCACAGAAATATACATCTTTAAAATATTCCGTCATTCAGCACAGCATAAGATTTCTGGGAGCTGAGGTCACTACATCAAACCTACGTTTAAACACCTACAGCGCTAAATTATACCTAATAATAGACGGAGGGTATTTCAAATTATCAACTTTCCCGACTCTTTTTTTTATTTATAATACGTATAAACAAATATAAAACTTTATGAAAGTAATAATTGCAGAAACCAATTCTTTTTAATTTTGACATAATTGTCTAAATATCTCAACGGCTATTGGTTAGGTAGAGAGTCCGCTTGGACAGTGGAGGTGAGCATTTAACGCGCGTTAGATAGGGTTCCCTTAAAGCTATACCTGGGTCGCAAGTCCCAGACACTGTTGAAGCTCCTCTCCCTGCAACGCGATGGACCCGGCACCCGCACGGTGAATCCATGGAATGCTGATAAGTTTCGTCTCTTAACAGACACTTTTAACTATTTTTTTTTTAAATATCGGAATGTTTAATTTATAAAACACAAAGACGGACAAACTGACCTCCATGCAAATAAATGATTATGATTATATGAATACAAAATACATACGCTCATGGTAAGTAATAAGTAATATCTGAGGATTGATAAATGCAGCAGTTTGCAAAGCCTTATTAGGTATTAGATAGCTTTTAGTCGCCATCAACGTTAAGTGTAGGATTAGACCGTTGATAAAGGTGGTAAGTACTGCTCACTTCATCAAGTGATGAGCTGACACAACTTAGATACGATTTTCGGTAAAATGTCAAAGTATAAGGTAAATGGTAAAAGTATGTTTTTATATTTGCTTAATGGTTGGGTTACCGAATGCTAATATCTCTTTGAAGTAGACTGTTAGAGACTGCATAATAATAAATCCGCCTTCCATTCACCGGATAGTCAAATTTACATAAAAAGCACTCGGCTTCAGATGACGTACATAACGATGCATTGATGTAAAATCGATTTTAAAGTCTTGCCGACCATTCAGTTATAATAAAGTTTTCATCGTACAAAACATATATTTAATATTTTTTTCTAATACGTCACAAACATACATACAACATACATCATACTTAATTATATACGCCAACAATAAATATGGCCAATTAAACAATATAATTTAAATATTGATGTGATAGATCATCAAAGTAATCTTTAATATTTTAGGAGCGTTTACAAATTCAAATGAAGTAGAGTTATCTAAAAATTAATATAATATTTACATTAAAGTCTAAGTATTGTTGTAACAAAGAAAATTGTTCCCAGTTAACCCTCAGCACATAACGCTAAGGCAAGCTCCAACAAGAAACTTTAAAAAGAGAAAAGTCGATTTAGCCTCTTGCATTATTAAGTGACTAAGCCACACGCGCTTACAAATAAGGTGACCTTGTTAAAGATTTATAAAATACACGATAACGTTTATTTCAATATTAATTATTGTTTGAACAAACAGTATAACCGCAAAAGTTCGTGTCCTCTGCACTGTGTAAATAATAAATACGTCAATGAATGTCGTTCAGGCATAATGTTTTTGTGCGCTCCATGAATACACAAATGGGAGCTGATTGAGCCGTGGGATTTGCGGAAAAAACCGCGCATTGAAACCAATAATTTTAAATGTTATTAACATATGTAGTTTTAATTTTATTTGTATTATCTACTGGTTTTTACATAGATATTATGGGTTGGGAAATCGAAGGTTAGTTACGACTTTCCATTTCCAGAGAAATGGGCTTTCAACACCGATCAATGTTATTAATTAAATATTCATAATATTTTATAAACAGTTTTTTAAATTATGCTTCAAAAGTTCTGTATAAGATGAATGCGGAAAAATTATGAATAGATAAATATAGCATATATGCATATGCGTGTATATATATATACATATATATATATATACACGTTTCTATTTTATTTGATTAAGTAGGAAGCAATAACGTCAACGTTAACATTTTTCTTATATTTTCAATTATATTTAAAGATATAGTATTCGTAATTTTAAATTTCTTAGAAAGAGAAACGAACAAGATTATTTTCTAAATTAATATTCAAATGTATTAACTAAGTCCCTAATAATGTTTCGTTTATTTGAATTTTTTTTGCATTAACTGCTTAAAATATGTTATATTCTATAGAAAATCATCGCTAATTCTTCGGACCATTATATAAAACGTTGCCAGTGAACCAATTAGGTACTAGTTGGGAGGATCAAACACAATGGTTCGTAGGGAGGATTAAAGCGGCTTACTGGGGGCTATTTATGGCATACAGATACAACATTTAAAGTGGACAAAATCTAGATAAAATAACACGTTTTAAACATTTTTTTCCGATACTAAAATAAAAGTTTATTTTGTTAGCAAAATAACAGTTTATTTTGTTAAAATGATTACAGCATATAATTTATAACAAATAAATAGCCATGTGAAAATATGTAAATATATGCGGTGAAGTTGTCGTATTTGGAAATATCCGTGTATAAAGTGATAATTACAGAGTATAGAAAAGCGTTCAGGAATTCAAATGTCGAGCGAACACTCCTCTTTAATTTGTAGATAACCTATTTATGAAGTCCCTTTCCACTTAACAAATCCCTATACAATTTTTAAGGAACCTCTTGGATAATCTCCGTATACATTCCTTTTTACTCATCAATAAATTTTACTAAGAATTCCATTACAAAACAACCAAAACAAAACTTTAGCTTATCATAATAAGAGTATTTGAAAGTAAATACATATTTTTTATATTCAATACGAATTCTCAAAATTTGAAGCAAATGGAATATTTACTTAAATATAAAAAACAATCTCAAAGGTGATAATATTTTCCACTATTAAAGTGTGACTGAACGTCAATAATTAAGAAAAAAAGCAAAAAAATTACATTAATTGAATACGTTTTAAAATTAACATTGGATAACGGTTAGCGATATGGATTACTTTTGATTAACTGATTGATGAAATTGAATCGGACGTTAATTTTTAATGAATATAGACCTCATTATTTACAATTACGAACATAAATGTGAGTATGATTTCATTGCTTTTTTTGTATTATAGCTTATCAAATCTCGTGACAGTCTGTGTGATCTGTTCACAAATACTATACTCATTGATAAACATGATATTGAGCTCCCCAATTCACTTCTAGAACCCTATTAGTATTTAATAACCCTATTAGTGTATTTTGTTAAGTTATGAAAAAAATCTCATAACATCTTTAAAAGTTTTTTTAAATTTATTATAAAAAAAATCAAATACCCGTTTAAAGCTAAGATGCACAAGTCCATTCAGCGGGTGTCTTATTGCAAATTCCTTTTATCTTGACCCGATAGCGTCTGACATTCTTATTAAGGTCGAAGCCAGGAAAGACTTATCAGATAGAATTTACACTGGCTTGAATTTATTCGCCATGCGATAGTGGGATCGCAAATAAAATATGACTGCAGAAATATATATAGTATATACATACATTTATAATTTACTGGAGTAATATATATGTATATATTATATATATAAATATACTTACGAGTTCATAGTGTTTAAAAAAGTGAACCTTGTGTTAGAAATACACTTTTTATAATAAAAATCCTTCAGCTAACTTAATCTATCTTCAATGTCATGTCTTTAAGAGTATGGGCGTTTCCCAGACATGGCCGAAGACAAGAAAATAGTAAAAGAAACTTTTATTTGATCGTTTTTCTTCAGAGTGACTAAAGAATTTGAGTTTTAGTTTAGATATAGATAAATAATTGCTATACGTAAAAATATCTTCTTAATATTCGTCCCCCAAAAAAGTTTAAGACCATAAAGTCTTCAAGGACTCGTTCCATTAATTACCTGAACTAATTAATTTATTTTACTCTTATATTTTCAACTCTAGCCAGTATACAAACGTAGTGTATTATATCCAGTAGATTAAGAAATACGACGTAACCTTATCTTCATTCTCAAATAACTATTTCGTGAGAGTATTTGTTTTGTGTCACTCTCATGATAGAGTCGGGGTTATTATAACAATCGGATATGTCATATATGTGACAGAACTTAGAATGAAATAACAAATAAAATTACATGTATGTTATGTTATTACTATTTAATATTGTTCAAAGATATATATTTTAGTACCGAACATTCTTTAATCAACTTTCTACAGGATGAGACCTAAGACTATTTTTATTTAAAATTTTAAACTACTTGATTGACTCGGAATATTTACTGAACGAAATTCGACTCGATTGCTCTCGTCCAACATCACGTCTAAAACAGACTTTTTGTGTACCATTTTGTAGAACCAATTATAGCAAAAATCATTTTCTCCTCAGATCCTGAAATAATTATAATCATTCGTATAATAATTCGTATAACCTTGAAATTTTTAATTCGAAAATCTAAAATTTTATTTGTAGTTTAAAGAACAATCCCTAATAATAACATATTGTAAAGTAAGATTCAGATGTCCTTCTTTTCATCATTATTACTGTATATATAAATTTATTGTTTTATTTTTGTGTTCTTACCTTTATAAATAATTATTGTAGTAAATTGTACGTTTGATACTCCTTGCTGTTAATGTTCTTGATATATTTGTTGTTGTTTTTTTACTAGTATTATTTCTAATGTAAGATATAATACAGTGATAAAGATATATATATGTAACATATAAAATGATAAGAATAATAGAATAAGATATGTAACATATAAAATAACTGGGGAAACTGTTCTGGCAAATTGTTTTTACCCTACGGAAATAATTTATTGTAATATAAGCTGTCTGTTTTCCCATAAATAAATAAGACTTTCGCGGGTTTTATTCATTTGAATGAAACTAATATTTTCCGGATATACTGCGCGTGCTTTACTTTTCAGCAACCGTAA
This sequence comes from Danaus plexippus, assembly GCF_018135715.1. NCBI lineage: Eukaryota > Metazoa > Arthropoda > Insecta > Lepidoptera > Nymphalidae > Danaus > Danaus plexippus. The sequence continues at coordinate 633,734 of NC_083548.1, read as the reverse complement.
TCACGGGAAGGCGAGATGTCACACCGAAACGTCGGGAGTATGTAGTTTTTTACAAAAATAAAGGACGCGTAGTATATCCGAAAAATATTAGTTTCTACAGGACTATAGTATTGTAATGTTCAGTTAGTGTTATATAAAATGATCTGAATGTATTGAAATAAGTTAGGACAGTGTTATTGATATGTTAATAAGAAAATGAAAATAACATTCTTTATGGAATATCAATTTAATAAACGTAATATTTAGAGTTATGAAAATTATATTAGCTGCTTGTTCATACAAAATTCATTGGGAACCATTTCATACGAAAAAAAACAAGTTTCAGTCATAACTGTGGTGGTTATCAATTATTATTTTTTATAGACATAAGTTAACTTATAAACTAAAGTTAGAAGTTTTAAACAAGCAATGTATAAATAGAACAATGAAAATACTTCAGCCACTAACCCGCCGCTTGCTTTTTTAGTCTAGAAAAACTTTTTAAACTGTCTCTTGTGATAGGAATATTTGGAAAGGCAAGTGCATATCAAGAACTTTTAGCGGACGTTGGAAGTTTCAACACGTACTGTGTGCACTTTACTTAGTCATTTTCACGCTAGCAGAGCTCTGGCAACGTGAATGTTGAAGTAACTAGTTCTATCTAATGCGTCTGGATTTAAAGATTTTAGAGTATCATTTGTATGAATTTAAATCACACATTTCCTTATACATTATCATAATAACGGTGATGAATTTACTTATTTTCAAGTTAATGGAATATATAACAGATAAATTAGAGTAACTGTTATCAATTTTTATTATTTATTATTTAGCATAATAACATTAATAATTAAAGAGAAACGTGTACGTATTTTTTTAAGAGAATCGTAAGAAACATTAACAGAAACATACATAGTACAATAAAGATCATTGGTAAGGTTTCATAAAATCTTTAGGATTCTTAAAATACTAGCTACGTGTTAACAGCGATGTGTTATACATATATTGGTATTAAAGTAATTGCAATCGTAACTATAAGTCGCTATACAATATCGTGATTTAATATAGGATAACATCTAAAAGCGCATAAAAAGTTATCTTCGCACGTTTTAAACTAAAACTGTGTAAATTCTCGTCATTAAAGTTTACTCTTTATACTTAATGATTGTTCTTGTCATTGAAGTATTAAATGAGATTAATGTGTTTACTGTGGTATTGATATAATTTTAAGTCTCGTAATAGTGTAATAAATCAAAGTGATTTCTCACAGTATGTGAAACTGTAAGCAGTTGTCTACTTCATTGCATCATGGCTCAGCGAGCACAGAATGTCTTCAGAAGTCAGTCCTTTCCACACCGACTAAGTGTCACGAACATTAAAGTTTTGGTTTTTTTATATATACAAGACTTTTAAAGTATAAAACAAGTTTTAAAGTCATGAGTATAAAATTTATCTTTTTATATATTAAGTACATCTTTTCTCCTTTTATTTGTTATTATTAAAAATATCTAATTTTATACAAATGAAAACACAAATATGAACTATTTCTAATTATATAGAGGAAATACTGGTCATTTGTCATATTTAGTATGAAAACCTTCTTTAGTATATTTTAGACGTCAAATAAACGGCTACGGTCTTGACCTATACGACCTATTACAGTACTTAAGTCATAAAAGTAAAAATTTGAAGAAGAGACTACTGAAAATATTACTTAAACATGTGCTTGAATTTTTTGTAACTATTTTATATTTAGAAATAAAATAGCTAGCGAAACCTGATTCAGTGTCATGTGGCAATCTTATAAAAAATCTTATTCAGTCTCTTACGAATAATTTTTTTTGGTAACGATTGTCTTCTTACCTTTCATGTGTAAAAAGTAAAGATACTGTATTGGCATGTCATGTGATTTTTGGTTTTATTGAAAGTACCTTATGCTGTCAATACAAGTTCTTTGTTCCTTAACAAACTACACATGTACTACATGAAAATAAAGAAATTTGTCACACACATGACATACAGAAGGCGAAAGATCTATTGTGCCTCTTC